>NC_025997.2:88355742-88706140 GCF_000442705.2 Elaeis guineensis
TTTGCTTCAGATATCGACCTGCAACTACAGTCAAAGTTATTACTCCCTCCACTGACACTGCATCACCAGTAAACCCTACCAACGGGGAGCTAATCGGCCCTAACTGACCATCAGGGATGGACATTTTTTAGAATGCATCGTAAAATAAAATATCGGTGAGCTTCCACTATCAACAAGAATGCGGCGTACATCATAATCAGTAATATTTAAAGAAACTACAACTGCATCGTTATGGGGCAATTGGATCTCCCGGGCATCTTCTTCAGTAAAGGTTATAGATCCTTCAGTTCTTTGCCGCTTGAGCGGTCCGGCCAATCCACTGACCACTCTCCTCCGGGGCCCTCCAGAGATGGTATTGATGATCCCGATTGGAGGCCGATCTCCAGGCTATTCTTCCCTCCTTGGCGGCTCCGGTTGTGGCAGGGCCCTCGATCGATCCTCCCTATCTTCAAGCCGACATCGGATGAATCTATCGAGCCGACCCCACCTGATGACCTCCTCAATTTTATCTCGGAGCTGAATGCATTCCTCTGTGTCATGGCCGTGGTCACGATGATAGAGGCAGAATTTGTTTGGGTTGCGCTTCTTGAGGTGCGAGCGCATCCTTTCCGACCTCGGCAGCTGCTCCCTAACCTCCATCAGCATCTGAGCTTTTGGAGCATTGAGAGGGGCGTAGCTCTGGAATCTTTCTGGGGGGAGCCCCGTCGAACTTTGTGGTCTGAGCTCCTCTGCTTACGAGCTCAAGGAGGAGTCCAGACATGCCTGTGTCTGGGAGGAGTTCAAGAAAGTGGTCGAGCTTCGCCTGGCCCTTTTTCAGCTGCGGGCTTGCTGGAGCCACCCGCCTGCCGCTCCTTCGCGGCCTCCTCGTCCTTCAACTTGAAGGCTTCCTCTGCTCGGGCATATCCTTTGGCCCGAGCCAGCAAATCAGTGAAGTTCCTCAGATACTTCTTTTTCAGGGAGAATAGAAGATCATTCTTTTGAAGATCGCTCTTTAGGGCGGCCATTGCAACCGATTGATCCAAGTTTTGGACCTCCAATGCGGCGGCATTAAATCAGTTGACATAGGTTCGGATGGATTCTCCCTCTTTCTGCTTGATGTTGATAAGGGACTCCGAACCTCTCCGAGGATGTCGGCTGCTAACAAAATGAGCCACAAACTAGTGGCTCATCTGATCAAAGGAGAAGATAATATCCGACTTTAGCACCGAGTACCAGTTTCTTGCTGCTCCCTTCAGGGTGGATGGAAAAGCTCAGCACAGGATGGCGTCTGGCGCACCATAGAGTAGCATCATTGTTCGAAAGACCTCCAGGTGGTTAACCAGATCTGAGGTCCCATCGTAGCTTTCGAATTGGGAGAGCTTGAAGTTTGGCGGGATCGGTTCCTGCATGATCATTTGAGAGAAAGGAGGGTCAGTACAGATGTCCTCACCATAAGCAGGGGGAGCATGGCGGAGCTCTTCGATCTACCGGTTCATCTCCTGGAGCCTTTGATCCAGGAGGTCCTCTCGATTGTGAGTCTCGAGGGTCTTCTGACAGAATGGAGGTGGGGATCCTCCGGGGGTGGAATCGTGATCAGATTGAGGGCTCTCCACCCACGGATTCCCCTTTCTGGGGAAGACAGGGTGATTGGCCCAAGTGGCCCACCCTACCACCAGATTTTGGAACTCCGACGATGCTCTTTTCAACCGCACTGACGCCTGCGGCTGTTGCTGCTGCTGCTGCATGGCCTGCACTACTTCGGTGAGGCCTCTGACCTACTGGACTAGCAGGTCGAACTACTCCATGCTGACTATCGTTACCGGAGGAGGAGGAGGAGCCTGAAAAATTGGAGACAAGGCCAGATCATGTGGAGCTCACTGAGATTTGGCCGTGGAGGCTATGGATCGCCTGGTGGATGCCTTTCAGGGAGGCATCAGGTGGAGATCTAGTAGGAGAAGGAGAAGAGGATGTCAGAGAAGATGACCGGAGACAGTCCCGTTGAGCACTCCTTTAAGAACAAGGGTACTGCGAAGACATAGGGATCCTTCCTCTAGCGCCAATTCTGTTGGTGCAGAATTCTATCGAAGCCGGAGAAGCTGGAGCTGGGATGACCGCAGCCACCGTCGGGACCTACAAGGGAAGTCTAAACCGGAGTTGGGGGTGCTCCGACAAGACCCTCCGATGCTCAAGTTAGTACTCTGCTTCAACAGAAATGGAGTGCTCGAGTGAGAATTTTAGCAAAATTTCGAGATAGAGTTTAGAGCTTAGAGAAGAACGTATCTGGAGGTCCCTTTTTATAGACGGAGAGTGTAACTGATTGACAGCGACGTCTGTAACCGCCTGGTAGTGGGTCGTTCAGAGCCACACGAAGTTTGTTATGGAGAGTAGTGGTGTCAGGGGTCGTTCAGGGCCACGTGAAGTTTGTTACGGAGAGTGGAGTGGTGTCCATTATCGCGACTTGCCAGAGAGTGGTGGAGCCACGCAGAATCTGTTGCAGAGAGTGGAGTAGGGTAGTGGCCATTGTCGTGACTTGCCAGAGAGTTCGGATCTATCGGCTGGAGCTCGGTTGGGATGTCTGATGGAGCGGAATGGCTCTCTATCTCATCGATCTAGGAGAAGCTCGGATATTTTCGAGGTTGCTGACGAGTCTACTATTGTCGGATGCCTCGGGCGCTGATGCTACATGCGGGAGTCATCTACTGTAGAAGCTTGGATGGAGACTTTCTGTTGGTGAAGTTCGGTAGGAGTCCAATTGCTAGAGAAGTCCGTCTGGGATTTGCCTGATGTGGAAGATCGTCTGAAGATTATCCATCGGAGAAGTCCGGTTTCATGAAGAATCTGGCGAAGGGTCGGCCGACAGTGGACTTCAGATGGCGTTGGGGAAGTTCGTCCGCTGGAGGAGTCTGGGGATCCTGTGAAAGTTTGGATGGCATTATGGAAGTCCGGCTAACGCTATTGAAGGCTGATGGCTGGGGAGGTTCGACAGACACCGGAGGTGATCGACCATTGTAGAAATCCAACTACTAGAGCCCATTTGTTGTAGAAGCTCATTCGAAATCCATCCACTGTGGAAGTTCGGACGGAGTCCGGTTCTTGCAGAAGGCTGAAAGGAGGCCGCTTATTGTAGAGGCTCGGTCGAAGATTGATTATCGTGGAAGCTCGAAGTGGTGACCTGGCTGGTGGAACCTGTCCCATTGTAGAAGCTCGTCCGGGATCCAGAGTAGATATCCGAAGTAGACCGCCTGCAGTAGGAGTTCGGAGTAGACTACTTGCTGTAGAAGTTCGGCTCTCGCAGGAGCTCGGGTGGAATCCGGAAGATGGTCGACCATCGTAGAAACTTGGATGGAGTCTGATTACCATAGAAATCTTGTTGTCATAGAAGCTCGGATATTGATGAAGTTCGAAAGAAGTTCAGAGTAGGGTCATCCATGGCCGGAAGAAGTCTGGAAGGGATTCGGAGAATAGTTGTTCATTGTAGAAGATCGGCTGATAGTGAAGCCCAGAGAGCCTTTGGAGCGGCCTGGTAGATGAATGGAGAAGCTCATTGTCGGAGAAGTCCGGATGGTATTGTGGAAGCTCGGACGATCGAGGGGGTTCAGAAAGATGCCACCCAAGGTCGGAAACCAGAAAAATCCTGGAAGGGTCGGTCTTTTACAAACTTCGGCTGGGGGTATTTTATACCCAACAAAGTTATAATTGGATTAGAGTTTATTAAAATCCTATTAGATTTTTGAGAACCATGCTAGCATATGATTAAACCTAATTCTTCTCGGGACTTCAATTTGATCAAGTTCATAGCCTTGAACCTAACTTAAATTCATTTAGATTTAATTGAACTCTTAATTGTGAGTCCAAAAAGATTTGATTAAGTCAATTAGTTGGCAAAATTATCCTAACATTATCTCTTCTTTATCTCCTAATTATCTCTAAGTGTACATGTGGAATAAATGAAAGAATGGGTGGTGCCTATTTTTATTTTTGTAGGAACTGGATGCCAAATCCTAGGATATTGCAAAAGGGGCCCACCCTCTCTTATGTGACATGGTGTGGAGGAGAGAAAGAGGGACCATGTCCCCTCTAATATGGCAAGAAACCCTTATGTGGGGGGCACCAAGAGTTGGCGCCCCAACTACCTGACTTATATTCCATGGGGTTCCTCTTGTTCCTACCTAAAAGGGCTGATTATTTGCCAATTATATTTGATTTTATAGGGAATAAATCTGATTAAAAAGGTAGAGGATTCTTATGAGATAAAGATCTACCTTTTTATGATAATTGGATTCCTATTATAAGTCAGGGTAGTGCCTATATAAGGAGAATGTCTTTAGGGTTTCTATATGATAAAATTTTGTGAGAAACAAACCTCTCTCTCTCCCTTCTCCACACCTCCCCTCCTCCCTCTCTTCTCTTCCATGCCCAAGGGTTGGGTGTCCCACTTTCCACATGCCAAGACTCTAAGGAGTTTTGTCTTCAAGAGCAAAGAGCGAGGAGAAGAAGAAGAAGGCTACAGATCAAAGAGTTAATCCCGCAATCTAGATCAAGGTGTTGATCTAAATTTCAAGGTTCAGATTCTATTTGGAGAAGAAGAATCTACAACAGAAGATCAGTTCAAGATTGATCCCGATGGATATCCATAGAGGTCGGACACGTGTGTGGCTCGAGCATCTACGAATCTATGATCATCGATAGCGATGAATATCTACCCACATCAAGGTAATGAGATACGATCTCATACTTCTACTAAATTCTAGATTATATGTTTGTTTTCTCCTGGGCTTTGGGTAGGATTAGAATTGATCTTATGCATATGGGGTTAAAGAATTTAACCCATTTTATTTTTTTTCTTTATTTTCCAAAAAAGTTTTGAAATATAAACATACTGCCTATCCGATTTTCTAACATAAAGATCGTCAATCAAGAAAGCACGTGTAATAATTTGATTTTTGAAATAAATTGAACATATGTCTTTATTGAAATAAAAATTATAATTATCCTACACCAACATAGATACGAAAATCAAATTTTTACTGACTACAGATACACAATAGCAATCTTTAAAAATTAAACTAACTCCTAACGATAATCATAGAGGGTGATCCTGACGGCCATATCAGCAACCCTTGCTCCATTGCCTACCCAGAGAGTGATCTTACCTTCTCTCAACCTTCTCACTTCTTCAAGAACCTGCATAGAAGTGCACAAATAAGCACTTGATCCAGAATCTAAAATCCAACTAGACATACTTTCAAAAGGCCCATCCTTCCTCCTGCTCTTGATAGTCGCTAGGTAGGCTGGACAGTTCCTTCTTCAGTGGCCTTCGATGTTGCAATGGAAATACTTTTTCTTATCATCAGCCTTCTTCGAAACCTGCTTCTTGGGCTTGGTCTCATTTTTTTGCTTCTTCGGAGGTTTTTTCTTCTTGAAGGAAGACTTTCTTTTGGAGGAAGTCCACTCCATAGCCAAAACTATGCCCCTTGAACTCTTCATGGTGTCCTTTACTGTTACCAGCATGTTCAGTAACTTGGAAAAAGTGCTATTGATTTTATTCATATGGTAGTACATGATAAATTGTCCATATGAATCAGAAAGAGACTAGAAGATCAGATCCACCAACAATTTCTTATCCATGTTTATACTGAGCTTCTGAAGCTCCTCGATGTCCTTGATCATTATCAAACAATAATCATTGACAGACTGTCCATCATGCATTTTTTCTCTAAAAAGTCTTTGGGAGACCTCAAAATGAGCTGTGCGACTCTGCTCACTGTACAACTCTTGCAGTTGAGTCAGGATCTCTCTGACAGTCCTCATGTCTTCATGCTGTTGCTGAAGATCATTGGACATGGACTCTAAAATATAAAATTTTGCCTTGTTATCTTCATCCATCCACTTCTCAAGTGTGGCTCATTGATCAAGGGATGGATGAGCAGGTAATACAGGTGCATCTTAGTCAAGGACATGGGTGAGTTTTTCAAAACTGAGAACGATTCTCAAATTCTGGAGTCAGTCTTTATAGTTGGTATCAGTCAACCTATTGATATCGAGGATATGGGCTAAAGGGTTGGAACTCGACATGATTGTCTACAGAGAGAATAGTTTTTAGTTAGGTATTTATACTTATAAAATTATTTGTTTGAAAAATTTTGAAACAAACAAAGGCTCCCACTATTTTCTCAAATCTCCCATGCTCTTCAGGTGGAGAAACGAAAATCTATATGCGATCGATTATAAGTGGGTACTATAGTCTCATTAATCTAAACATACCTCACCTAACAGTTATGGATGAGTATAAACCAATGAGTGGATAACACTTTATCCATTGCTTCACTAAGCAAGATGCAATGGGCTTGGTCTTCAAGTCCTGTGGCCTCACCTAACAGTTATTGGCACATTTCTTAGTTAAGTCAGACCCATCATTTTCAACAGATGCAAAGCCATCATTGGGACATTCACCTAACAATTATTGGACCCAATCCCATCTCTACCTCGGGACATCAAATATCAATAGAGTGATTGTACCTTTCTGATGCAATCGAGCCACTATAATCAGTTGAGAATGATCAACACCAGGAAGGCACCCGCATCTCTACAATGATAGAAGACCTCTAGACTTAATGTTTAGTGAGGAGATTTAAGTTTAGATATCTTTTAAATCAGTAAATTTAACATCTGACTGATCAAATTCAGGTCAGCACATCAACATGTCTAAGCAGCTTAGTTGGCATGGGTGAACTCGAGTCAATAGGTAACCTAGCACGAAATTGAATCTCCCAAGATGGCCAGGTAAGTTAAGATGAGTAGGGTGTTGGAAAATATGTCCCAAAGTCAATCGTCAGTCTGTTGATAGTTGTACTATTTGATGTAATTGTATATGAATTAATTAATAAAATATTTATTGGATAATTTTTTATCATAAGCTGGTACATCTTTTATATCGAACATCTGTGTTATGATGAAAGTCCTTAGGACTATTTTAAATCAATAAAAGAGGATTTATCATTTAGTTTTTAAATGAGTTCGCGACCAAATGATATGCTATTACTAAGACGATAGACATATCAAGTATAAGTCATTGTATGCCATATATCATTGGTTGTCCTCTTAACCAAAGAGTGTAGAGATGCTGGTATGGCATACAGGTGAAATGTAAGAGTACATTTCACTGAATGTGACCAACTCTGGAGCACTCTACTGTTAAGAGTCACTCCAAAGAGATATGGGTATAAGTGTCTCTCCGACCTGAGATCACCATGATGATTTGCAAGCAACTCATTGTGCTTTGGTGTCGGACTACCTGAATTTCTAATTTAGGATCGAAAGATTTTTGGACATAGTCAAATACTTGTGAAATAGGTACGTGAGTCAAGATAGAATTGACTACTCTAAGAGATTGGAGAGAACGCTTTGTGTTTCAATTTAGTTAGACCTTGGCCAGGGCAATCCTTGTGAGGAGTCACATGATTTATTAGGTTGAGACACATAATGGATGTACTATTAAGAGTTGATAGTTTAAACTCTAAGTCATCCTAGCATCAAGAGTCAAAGGGATGAATTATATGGTAACAATATCCAAATTGGTTCTTGAGTGTTGCTTTGCATATATTCAGCCTATCCGGACGTCGGGCATCATTGCTAGATGGTTACTCTGATCAGTACAGAAATCAGTTTCTATTCTACTGGCTTAGGTTCAAACCTATGGGGTCACACACATTAAAATTTTTTTTCGATCCAATAGATGGAGACTCTGGTGAAGACTCCCACTAGACAGGGACTCTGCTGAAGAGTCCCACTGGACGGGGACTCTAGAGAAGAGTCCCACTAGACTTGGATGCTATCATTAATATAAGATTAATTAGTGATTAGATCACTAATTAGCTTAATTTGATTGAGCATTAAAGTCTGGATCAAGTTTGATTGAATTGGATTCAATCAGGTCAAGTCTGTTTAGGTTATGAGATGACTTAATCAATAAGGGAGAAATGATCATGATTTGATCAGATCTATAGCTCAATTAATTTATTGATTTGATTAAATTTAATTGAGATTATAGGAGGCTAATTAGATTAGGTTCAACATATTTTATTTGGGTCTAATTGGATTGGGTTTGAAAGAAATCTAATTGGTTAAACTCTAGAGTCCCAAATGAGTGGGACTCTCTCCCTTGCGCCACCCAAATTGTCTCACATCTTTTTTTACAGTAAAAAATTAGTTTATATGTAAGAAAACTAAAAAATTACTCTTATTTTGTTTCCCTTTAAGGATAGAAATTGGTTTGTTTTTATTTGAATTCAAAACGGTTTGAATTTCAACGTAAAACCTTATCCATATCCTTCCACACGTTGGCTATTTTTGAAGGGGCTCATTTTGTGTGAGAAAAGAAAGTCTTTCTAATAGTTTTTTATATCTAATTTTCTCTAATAAGTCTCTCTTTAAGTTAGAAAAGGGTGAGAAAAAGTTAGAGTCAAATTGAAATTCAAAATGGTTTAAATTATAACAAACTCCAGCCCTTATACTATCTTATCTGATTTGTGTGACAACTATAAAAAGGCCATAATTTTGTGTGCCAAACTAAGAGACCTTTTACCATGAGATACCAGAGAGAAAGAGGGTCAAAAATACTTCTTTGGGGCATGAGGTTTGGGTGGGTTTCCTTCTTCCTTGGTGTGAACAAAAGAGGAGACCGATCTCCTCTCTAGTGAGCGACCTAGAGCTGTTCTAAGATTTTGGGTGAGAGAGAAATGAAAGAGAAGAGAGTTTTCATTAGATTTTTCTTCATCATCCAGTATTCTCTCTGATCCATCTTCGACATCAAAAAGGTTTGAGGTGATCGAAGAAAGAGATCAAATCAGATCTATCATCAGAAGCCGACTGCGTGAGCTAGCACTCCTGCAGAGGGCTGATCAGTTCGAGGACTTCGTGTAGACCATCCATAGAGGTCGGATGCTTGTGTGGCTATGAGTGACTAGAGAGAACTTCTATATCTACATTCTCAATTATGGAGATCGACTATCCATGCTCAGGTATTGGGTTTGGAATCCTAGAAGTGGTGGATTAGATCTATCACTAATTGTTGTTCTTATTCAAATGCTTGTAATATTAGATTTAGATTTTTATGTATATAAATTTATGTTATAAATCTATTTGTAGAAGTTTTAAGATTAGATCTTATACATATATTTATAGATTAAATAGTTTAATCTAATATTTTTCTGCTAAAAATTTTGAAATGCATGCATGAAACCCCTGTGTGATCTTGCAGTGGTATCAGAGCCAGGTTGCTTATAACATGAATTTATTCTTGCATATAATCTGATATTACATGCATTTAGATCTATAATTTAATTTAGATTAGATCTGATATATGATATTTAGATCTAAAATTAATTATAAATCTGATCGTACAAACTGATATAAGATTATCTTGCTGTAAGATTTATCCCTTACAGTGCAAAGGTTGTCCTAATTTATGCTGATCTTTATATAATCTAATTTTAATTATTTAGATTAGATCTAAATAATTAATTTAGTATCTGAGTAATGTAGTAATATGATTGGATAGATCCTCATAGCCATCCAGTCATAGAAGAAATCAAGGTATCACAACTCTATTTTTCTATTCGATGGGATCTCCTATGACGTGTAGGGGTGCTGCACGATCTTTTCCATGATGATGAATGATGAAAAAAATTTTAAAATTTTATTTTAGATCTAAAATAATATATATTAGATCTAAAATTAGTATTTTGATCATTAGATGATTGATTATAAAAATATTTTATAAAATTTAAAATTATTTTCAAATATCGAATCCGAATCCATATCAGCCCAAAACTTAATTAAGAATTAAACGATCTAGATTTGAGAATCAAAGATCTAAGGTATTAATTTTATAATTCATAGATTAATGGGTTAGCTCGAGTCAAGTCCATTTAACTGGGTTAGACCTAGGGCTAGAAATCATTGATAATGGAGCATGTTAGTAATTGATCAAATCTAATTAAAAGTTAATTCTGATTGGATCAATTTCTTCTCTTGATCAATTTTAATAGTTGTAGTTGGTCAAGTCCATGTCTTTGATGAGATCAATATGGACTTTGATCATGGCTCCGCAGTCAAACCCAAGTCTAGAAGTTGATCAAATTAAAAATGACTAACTAGTTGGTGTCTAAAGTAAGTATGGCAGTTTTGATCGATGGTCATTAATTGGGAGCTATTCGCATAGATTGAATCTATGTCGAGTTAGTAGCATATTCCTCCCACCGATCTCACTTATCTGGTCAACATAATAAATCATATTTTGATTAGATCATTTAATGATTGGGGTTGATCCATGCTAACTAGAAAATTAGTATGATCGATTTAGGTGTCCCTAGTTCAACTTGTCTTGAGTCCTCTTTATGACTTAATGAAGTCAGTGAGAGGATTCATGATGGGTTGGCTGGACAAGCTTATGCCTGATCTTCTTTAATCTGACTTGGTGAAGTCACTGGGAGAATTAAGATTAACTGGTCAAGTTTCTTCTCATCTCTCAATTGAACCAATTAAATCTTCTAAAATTATTAGGTTTCTAAAATAAAATATTATGGTGATAACTAGATTATAGCCTCCTATTAAGTTGGATGATAATGAGTTTAATAGTTTAGATGATCATTGGAGGCACCACACGCTTGGTGCTCATCTAGCTGTCAGAATTATCATTCATAATATGTGGATTTAGTTGTGTCTTTCCGATGATGGTCAGATTGACTGAGCCATACTCGGGCCTGATTACTTGTTTGTCAGATGCACTAAATTCTAGCATGTTAATGGTTGGACCTAACCAGAACTTTTAGTGGAGGCACCACACACCTGCTGAAGAGGTGTCTGAGGTAAAATTGAATGCTAAAAATTATTTGATGAAATAATTGATTAAGAACGTACTCATGGATGTACAAGAGTTGGTCGAGCCACACTCGGACCCATGTGCAGTCCATGTGGATTCTAGTACCCACTAAAAAATTAGTGTAATTCTTCGAATTGAAGGTAGAGGCTATCAATTCGAATAAAATAATGGAAGAACTTTTAGATAAAAAATTATGTCTTTAGGTTTAATCAATTCATACACTAATTAGGTTTTGATTTTTTTTTTTTACAGTTATGGCCACCACCTTGTCGCTCCGATCACTATTAGATAGTGATAAATTGATAAGACCAAATTTTGATAGCTGGTATCGAAAGCTCAAAATAGTCCTGGAGTATGAACGCATCTTGTATATATTGATAGATCCGACACCCGAAGAATCAGTTTTGAATGCACGTAGCATGGTCAGAGACACTTATCAGAAGTGGCTCAATGACTGAACTATGATTTGTTACATTATGCTGGTGGCAATGAATGATGAGTTTAGTCATCATTTCGAGAATACTCAGCCACCAGACATGTTTCAAATATTGAACGAGTTTTTTGGCATACCCGATGATGTTGAAAGGCACAACATGTTGAGAGGCATAAGACTAGTTGTGCCATCTTCAACACTCGAATGAGGGAAGGAGCATCAGTCACCGATCATGTACTATACATGATCGAAATAATTAAGTGTTTTAGCAAGCTTGGCTTTCCACTGTATGAGCAGTTAAAGAAAGATGCCATTTTGAACTCTCTGCCCAAGTCCTACATCCTTTTTCTTACTCATTTTTGAATGACAAAGCCTGCGGTCAATTACCATGGTTTGCTGGGATTGCTGTAGAACTTTGAGAAGGATCACCAGCTTCAAAAGAAGTTGGTGAATGTAGTGGGAGGGTCTTCTTCTGGACGTCAACCCTTTAAGAAAGGGAAGAAGAATAAGAAGACAAGTAAAGGGTGCAAAGTGCTGGGGCACCCAAACCCAGTCAGACCAAAAAACCCAAGTCCAATCAGAGTCAGGCAGAATACTTCTATTACAAGAAGAAGGGACACTGGAAGAAGAATTGTCCTCAGTACATTGCCTCTTTGGATCCAAACAGACCAAGAAAGAAGTAAGTTGTTGCTGCATAAGGTAATTATATGATAACACCTTGTTATTTCTTAATTTGTGATTCTCCTGGGTATTAGATACCGGAAGCCCTTTTAATATTTGTAATTCATTGCAGGGTCTGCAGGTCAGTAGGAGATTTGAAGAAGGCAAAAAAATTTTTAATGTTGGAGATAGAAGACTAGTTTCAGTTCTAACGTTAAAAATTATTAAGCTAGTCTTCAAGTCGAATATAATTATTCTTAGTGAATGTCACTTTTGTCCTTCCTTTTTATTGAATATTATTTCTGTAGGCCTCTTGGCCATAAACGGTTATAAAATTTTAATAGAAAAAAATAATTTTAATATCATTATGAATGATGTTAATGTAATGAATAGACAGCTAAACAATGGTATTTACATATTGTCACAACCTATTAGTATAATGTAAACATCTAGCAAATGCCCTAGAATTAGTGATGTCTCTGATATCTATCTTTGGCACTGTAGGTTAGGTTATGTTAACAAGAATAGAATAAATAGGTTGACACAAGAGGAAATCTTCGAAGTCAGTGATTGTGAATCACTTCCAACCTGTGAGTCATGTCTTCTTGAGAAAATGATTAAGTTACCTTTTACTGAAAAAGATGAACGAGCCAGTGAAGTTCTAAGTCTTATACATACTGATGTATGTGGACTGATGAACACCAGTGCCAGAGGTGGATATTATTATTTTATTATTTTTACAGATGATCTATTGAGGTATGGGCACATCTACTTAATGACGCATAAGTCAAAATCATTTGAAATGTTCAAACAATTTCGTAATGAAGTAGAAAAATAAACTGAAAAGAGTATTAAAATTTTTCGATCTGACCGAAGAGGAAAATACCTCTCTAGTGAGTTTTTGACATACTAGAAGAGAATAAAATTCTCTCGCAATGGACCCCTCCTAGAACACCACAGCATAATGATGTATCAGAAAGGAGAAATTGAACCTTGTTAGATATGGTTCGATCCATGATGGGTTTTGCAAGTCTGTCGATCTCTTTTTGGAGATTGCACTTGAGTTGGCTTGTTATATTTTACATAAAATTTTGAGTAAGTCTGTAAATAAAACACCACATGAAATGTGGATAGGGCATAAGCCAGCACTCTCTCACCTTAGGGTTTGGAGATATCCGATTTATGTCAAATATCTAAAAACTGACAAGCTTGGACCTAGATCTGACAAGTGTGTATTTGTAGGGTACCCAAAAGAGACCAAAGGGTATTACTTCTACCTTACTGACAAACAGAAGGTGTTCGTCAGCAATAGGGCAGTCTTTCTAGAAAAAGAGTTCCTTGGCAGAGGAACTAATATCTCAAAGATTGAACTTGATGAAGTTTGATCGGTAGAAGAATTGACACAATCTAGTAAATTCATTAAGTTAGACTTGATTAGATCAAATTTAAAACCTGTTGTAAAAATATCTTTAAGAAGATCCAGTAGAGTACTGTATCAATCGGATAGATACTATGATTTTTTGGTCCGAGATGGTGATCCAGTTGAACTCGATGAGAACAATGAGGATCCGATCACCTATATAGATGCGATGTAGAGGTCTAACTCTAATAAGTGGCTGAAAGTCATGAAATCTAAAATGAAGTCCATGAAAGTCAACAATGTATGCACATTGGTTGACCCACCTGAAGGGGTAAAACCCATAGGGTGTAAGTGGGTGGTCAAAGGGAAGAGGGGCATAGATGGAAAGGTAGAGACCTATAAAGTTCGTCTGATTGCTAAGGGTTACCGTCAGCATTATGGTATTGACTATGATGAGACGTTTTCTCCTATGGCAATGCTCAAGTCCATTTGGATCATGCTTACGATAGCAGCACATCTGGACTATGAAATCTGACAAATAGATGTGAAAATAGTCTTTCTAAATGGAGAGCTAGAAGAAGAGGTGTATATGATACAAGCTAAAGGTTTCATATCCACAGATGAGTCAAAGGTGTACAAGCTTCAAAGGTCTATTTATGGACTTAAGCAGGCATCTCAGAGTTGGAACATGCATTTTGATAAAGTAATCAGAACGTATGGCTTCATTAAGAATACAGAAAATTTCTGCATATACAAGTGGGTTAATAACTCGGTAATAGTATTTCTTATTTTGTATGTGGATGATATTTTCTTAATCGAAAATGACATCCCTGCATTATAAGGAATAAAAGTTTGGTTGTCATCTCAGTTCTCTATGAAAGACTTAGGAGAAGCATCCTTTATCCTTGGGATGAAGAACTATAGAGATAGATCTAAAAGATTGCTTGGATTATCCCAGTCGACATATATTGATACTTGCTGAAAAGGTTCAGCATGGAGAATTCTAAGAAAAACTATCTTCTGATAGGCCAAAAAATTTCTCTCTCGAAGAGTGATTGTCCGACAACTCCTCAAGAGAGAGAGCATATGAGTAGAATTTTATATGCTTCAACAGTGGGATCTATTATGTATGCCATGACATGTACACGATCGGATGTGGTATACTCATTAGGGGTAGTGAGTAGATACTAGTTTGATCCAGGTGAGAACCACTGGAAGGTCGTAAAGACCATCTTTAAGTATTTGAGAAATACTAAGGATCAGTGGCTTATCTATGGAGAATTCAATTTAAAACTTGTGGGCTTTACAGACTTCAGTTTTCAATCAGATCATGATGACAGTAAGAGCATGTCAGGATATATTTATACCCTGAATGGTGGAGCAATCTGCTGGAAGAGTTCTAAGCAGCACACCATGGCCGACTCTACTTGCGAGGTGGAATATATCACAGTATCCGATGCTGCGAAGGAAGCTGTGTGGTTACAAAAAATTATCAATGAGCTCGGAGTAGCACTCTCTCTTGATGGCCCCATCTTGTTGTACTGTGACAGTACTGGCACCATTGCTCAAGCGAAAGAACCGAAGTCACATAAGTGGACCAAGCACATTCTGCGTCGCTACTACTTGGTCCGAGAAATTATGGATCGAGGTGACATCGACCTTCAGAAGATCGATGGAAAAGAGAACCTAACTAACCCATTTACTAAAGTCCTTGCGGTAAAAGAGTTTGAAGATCATAAAATGAAGATGGATATATGATACTGTACCAATTGGCTTTAGTACAAGTGGGAGTTATTGAAAAATATGTCCTAAAGCCAATCATCAGCCTGTTGATGGTTGTGCTATTTGATGTAATTATATATTAATTAATTAATAAAATATTTATTTATTAATTTTATTATAAGCTTGTATATCTTCTATATCGAACGTCTGTGTTATGATGAAAATTCTTAGGACTATTTTAAATCGATAAAAAAGGATTTATTATTTTATTTTTAAATAAGTTTACGACCAAATGATATGCTATTATTAGGATGATAGATATATCAAGTGTAGATCATTGTGTGCCATATATCATTGATCGTCCTCTTAACCAAAGAGCGTGGAGATGCTGGTATGGCATACAGGTGAAATGTAGAAGTATATTTCACTGAACGTGATCAACTTCGGAGCACTCTGCTATCAAGAGTCACTCCAAAGGGATATGGGTATAAGTATCCCTCTGACCTGAGATCACCACAATGACTTGCAAGCAACTCACTGTGCTTTGATATCAGACTATCTGAATTTTTAATTCAGGATTGGAAGGTTTCTAGGAATAGTCAAGTAGTTATGAAGTTGGTACGTGAGTCATGATGGAATTGACCACTCCAAGAGATTGAAGAGAAAATGCTTTGTGTTTCAAGTTAGTAAAACTTTGGCCAGGGCAATCTTTGTGAGGAGTCACAGGATTTATTAGGTTGAGATACATAATGGATGTACTATTAAGAGTTGACAGTTTAAACTCTAAGTCATCCTAGCATCAAGGGTCAAAGGGATGAATTATATGGTAACTATATCCAAATAGGTTCTTGAGTGTTGCTTTGCATACATTCGGCCTATTCGGATGTCGGGTACCACTGCTAGATGGTTACTTTGATTGGTACTGAAATCAGTTCTTGTGCTACTGACTTAGGTTCGAACCTATAGGGTTACACACATTAGAAGTTTCTCTCCGATCACATTGTTAATCTGAAGAGTCCCACTGGATGGGGACTCTGGTGAAGAGTCCCACTGGATGGGGACTCTAGAGAAGAGTCCTACTAGACTTGGACTATCATTAATAAAAGATTAATTAATAATTAGATCACTAATTAGCTCAATTTAATTGAGCATTAAAGTCTAGATCAAGTTTGATTGAATTGGATTCAATCCGGTCAAGTCTGATTATGTTATGAGATGATCTAATCGGTAAGAGAGAAATGATCCTGATTTGATCGGATCTATGGCTTAATTAATTTATTTATTTGATCAAATTTAATTAAAATTATAGTAACCCAATTAGATTATATTTATCATATTTTATTTGGGTCTAATTGGATTAAATTTGAAAGAAATCTAATTGGTTAAATCCTAGAGTCCCAAATTAGTGGGACTCTCTCCCTTGCACCACCCAAATTATCTCACACCTTTTCTCACCGTATAAAATTAGTTTATGCATGAGAAAACTAAAAAACTACTCTTATTTTGTCACCCATTAAGGATAGAAATTGGTTGGTTTTGATTTAAATTCAAAATAGTTTGAATTTTAACTTAAAACCTTATCCATATCCTTCCATATATTGACTGTTTTTGAAGGGGCTCATTGTGTGGGAGAAAAGGAAGTCTTCCTGATAGTTTTTGATATTCAATTTTCTTTGGTAAGTCCCTTTTTAAGTCAGATAAGGGTAAGAAAAAGTTAGAGTCAAATTTAAATTCAAGATAGTTTGAATTACAACAAACTCCAGCCATTTTCTTGTCTTATCTGGTTTGTGCGACAACCATAAAAAGGTCATAATTTTGTGCACCAAACTAAGAGAACTTTTCACTATGAGATACCAGAAAGAAAGAGGATCAAAAATGCTTCTTTGGGGTGTGAGGTTTGAGTGGGTTTCCTTCTTCCTTGGTGTGAACAAAAGAGGAGACCGATCTCCTCTCGGGTGAGCGATCTAGAACTATTCTAAGATTTTGGGTGAGAGAAAAATAAAAGAAAAGAGTCTTCATTAGATTTTTCTCCACCATCCAGCTTTTGGAAAAAATTCAGTGCAGGGGTAAAATGATAATTTTAAAACTTTTTCAAAATCACTATTTTACAATAAAAATTATTAATTAATCTAATTAATTAATAAAAATTTACCCTACACTAAGATCTAAATATGATATATAGCATGCATGCATTTAAATTTGAAATTCGAATTTGAACAGTAAACACTTTACTGTAATGTGTTCAGAACACAATACCTTTGTGCGGATAGTAGATCGCCATAATCTGATCATCATCGGGAGAGTCTGATCATCGCAATGCAGTTACACAGCATGTCTGGCCTCTGTGGATCGTCTACATGAAGCTTCCGGTCTGATCGATTCCTCACGAGTGCTAGCTCGTTGTAGAGCCCTTTTGATGGCCGATGCTGATTGAACTCCTTCGATCGATATCAACTGATTCTTTGAACACTCTGGATCATCAACAGACGTGCTTGAGAGGATGTTGAAGATCTTCCTAAAATTTGGTGGGCTCACGACACTCGTAGCTCACCTTCTCACTTCCCGAACTCCAGGCTGAAACCCTGAAGAACTCATTGAAACCCTACGCATACTTTTTCTTTCTTTTCTTTTTTTTTTTCTCTTAGAAAGATATAGACCTTCACCTTGCACACAAGAATTCCTCATGCCCAGATTTTCTCTCCAAAATTTTTCTTGCACACGCCCCTCTCTTCTCCTCTTAAAACAATGTCAAACGTCTTATCCACGTGAGAGGATAAAGATGAGTAATTGCACATTTGAATTCAAATCAAATTTTGAATTCAAATGGAAATCTATTTATCCCTATCCACTAAGGGCGTGAGAAGAGAAGGGTGTGGCTTAATTTGTGCGTGAGTGATTTCATGAGAAACATTTTCTCGTGTAATAAATGGGGCGCTAAAAGAGGATAAGGTCAAGGCGCTAAGATTGGTTGCTCATTCAAATTCAAACTTTGTTTTGAATTTGAATGGCCAACAAATCATCCTTATCTACTCATTTGGTGAATTAAAGTAGGGCATGAGAAGGGCTTTACATGATGAAAAATTCATGAGAACTTTCTTCTCGTGAATTCAAATGGGCGCAGTGAAAGTGAGGTGGCGCAGGGAGAATGGGTCAAGGTGGTTTCATTATTTAAACCAACCTAATTGAACCAAATAAGTTAGGCCCAATTAGACTAATTTAAATCTAACTTAATTAGGCTTAATTAGACTCAATAAAATCTTAATCAAATCAGGAATTGATTAAGTCCAACCCATGATCAAATCAGGGACCAAACCATCTCGACGATTAGGTCAACTCTTAACCTAATCGGGTCAAATCCAACTGAATCCAATTCAATTGGACTTGATCCAAAAATAATTACTCAATCAAATTGAGTTAATTAGTGATCAAATTACTAATTAAACCTCTCATAAATATTGAGTCCAAATCCGATGGGTAATCGGGCATCAGAATTCATCGATATGTAACCCTGATCGAAGAGTCCCAAACCAGTAGGACTCTTGATCCTGGTACCCAAAATGTGTGGGACTCATGATCAGAGAATCCTGATTCTCGATCACAGAGTCCCAGACACGTAGGACTCATAGTTCACGAGCATTAGGACTCTTCATCAGCCATCAGATTAGATAGGAACCTCTAATGTGTGTGACCCCGCAGGTTCGAACCTAAGCCGGTAGCACAGGAACCAATTCCTGTACTAATCGAAGTGACCATCTAGCAATAGTATCCGACGATCGGATAGGTTGAATAGTTGCAATCGCAACACTCAAAACCTACATGAATATGGTTACTGTATAATTCATCCTTTTGACCTCTGTGTTTAGGATGATTCAGGGTTAAACTGTCAACCCTGATTAGATCATCCGAATCATGCTCAACTCAAACAGTCCTGTGACTCCTCACAAAGACTACCCTGGTCAAGGTTTTGCTAAATTGAAATACGACTGTACACAGCTCCTAAACTGGAGTGGTCAATCCCATCTTGACACACGCACCGACAAGTCAAGTACTTGACTACACCCAGCAGCCTTCCATCACTGAATTAGAAATTCAGGTAGTCCAGTGCCTAAGTGCAGTGAGTTGCTTGCAAGTCACCGTGGCGGTCTCAGGTCGGAGGGACATTTATACCAATATTCCATCAGAGCAAATCTTGACAGCAGAAATAGCTCCGGAGTCAGTCACGTTCAGTGTAGATGTACCCTTACATCTCACCTGTATGCCATACCAGTGTCTCCACACTCATTGGTTAAGAGGACAACCAACCTATATGGCACACAACGACCTATGCTTGATAAACATTGTCGTCCTTGGTAACAACGTATTATTTGGTCGCAAACAGATTTAAGGACTAAACGATAAATCCTCCTTTATCGAGTCTAAATAGTCCTAAGGAGTTCACCACAACATAGGAGTTCATTAGAAGATGAATCATTTTGTGATGAAAAATATCAAAATAATTTTTATTAATTCATAATTTATGTACATATACAAAAATGAGCACAACCATCAACAGACTGACGATTGACTTTGGGACACTATTCCCAATAATCTCTCACTTGGCCTAAAGCCAATCGGTGCAGTATCTAATACCCATCTTCGACTTGTAATCGTCGAACTCCTTTACCGTAATGGCTTTAGTGAATGGGTCAGTCAGGTTCTCCTTTTCATCGATCTTCAGAAGGTCGACATCACCTCGATCCATAATTTCCCAGATGAGATGGTAACGATACAGAATATGCTTCGTCCGCTGGTGTGCCTTGGGTTCCTTCGCCTGAGCAATGGCTCCAGAGCTGTCACAGTAGAACAGAACTGGACCAACAAGGGAGGGTGCTACTCCGAGCTCAGTGATGAATTTCCTCAGCCACACCACTTCTTTGGCAGCATCTGATGCAGCGACATACTCCACCTCGCAAACTGAATCAGCCACTGTGTGTTGCTTGGAACTCTTCCAGCAGATAGCCCCACCATTAAGGGTAAAAATAAATCCTGACACACTTTTGCTGTCATCATGATCAGACTGAAAACTAGAGTCTGTAAACCCGATAAGTCTCAAGTCCGATTCACCATAAACAAACTACTGGTCCTTAGTATTTCTTAAATACTTCAGGATGATTTTAACAACCTTCCAGTGATTCTCCCCTAGATCAGATTGGTATCTACTCACTATCCCTAGTGAGTATGCCACATCTGGTCGTGTACATGTCATGGTGTATATGATAGATCTCACTGCCGAAGCATATGGAATCTTACCCATACGCTCTCTCTCTTGAGGTGTTGTCGGACAATCCCTCTTCGAGAGAGAAATTCCATGGCCTATCGGTAGATAGTCTTTCTTGAAATTCTCCATGCTGAACCTCTTCAGCATAGTATCTATGTACGTAGACTGGGATAAATCAAGCAACCTTTTAGATCTATCCCTATAGATCCTCATCCCTAAGATGTAGGAAGCTTCTCCCAAATCCTTCATGAAGAACTGTGACGACAGCCAAATCTTTATTCCCTGTAATGCAGGGACATCATTTTCGATTAAGAGAATATCATCCACATACAATACAAAAAATACCACTACTGGACCATTAGCCCACTTATAAATGCAGGGCTCTTCTCTGTTCTTAACAAAGCCATACGTCTTGATCGTCCTATCAAAATGTATGTTCCAACTCCGAGATGCCTGCTTAAGTCCATAAATGGACCTCTGTAGTCTGCACACCTTAGACTCATCAGTGGATGTGAATCCTTCAGGTTATATCATATACACCTCTTCATCCAACTCTCCGTTTAGGAAAGCTGTCTTCACATCCATCTGCCAGATTTCATAGTCCAGATGGGCAGCTATCGCAAGCATAATCTGAATGGATTTGAGCATTGCCACAGGAGAAAATGTCTCGTCATAGTCTATACCATAATGTTGATAATATTCCTTGGCAACCAGACGAGCTTTATAGGTTTCCACCTTTCCATCTGCACCCCTCTTCCTCTTGAAGACCCACTTACACCCTATGGGTTTTACTCCTTTGGGTGGGTCAACCAATGTACACACATTGTTGACCTTAATGGACTTCATTTCGGATTTCATGGCCTCTAGCCATTTCTCAGAGTCGGATCTCTGCATTGCATCCATGTAGGTGATCGGATCCTCATCATTTTCATCAAGTTTGATAGGATCGTCATTCCGGACCAAGAAATCATTGTATCTATCTGGTTGATGTGGTACTCTACCAGATCGCCTTAAGGGTGCTTGAACAATGGGCTCCGGATCTGATCTAATCAAATTCGATTCAGGTTCAGCAACTTGTGTCAGTTTTTCCACCTGTCGAACTTCGTCAAGTTTGATCTTAGAGGCAACAGTCCCTTCACCAAGGAACTCTTTTTTCAAAAAGATTGCCTTAAGGCTAACAAACACCTTTTGCTCATCAGCCAGGTAGAAATAATACCCTTTGATCTCTTTTGGATATCCTATAAAATTACACTTGTCAGACCTAGGTCCTAGCTTGTCCGTAATTAAACGTTTAACATAAGCCAGACACCCCTAAACCCTAAGGTGCGAGAGTACTAGCTTACGTCCTATCCATATCTCATATGGCATTTTGGTTACAGACTTACTCGGAACTCTATTTAGAAGGTAACAAGCCGATTCGAGCGCATATCCCAAGAGGGAGATCGACAGACTAGCAAACCCCATCATGGATCGAACCATGTCCAACAAGGTCCGATTTCTCCTTTCAGATACACCATTATGCTGTGGTGTTCCAGGAGGAGTCCATTGAGAGAGAATCCCATTCTCTCCAAGATATGTCAGAAACTCATTGGAAAGGTATTCACCTCCTCGATCAGATCGAAGAGTTTTAATACACTTCCCAGTTTATTTTTCTACCTCATTTCAAAATAGTTTGAACATTTCAAACGACTCCGACTTATGCTTCATTAAATAGACATATCCATACCTCGATAGGTCGTCTGTGAAGGTTATGAAGTAGAAATATCCACCTCTTGTACTTGAGCAATGGTACCCGACGTTCGAATAGGTCGAATAGTCACAATCACAACACTCAGAACCTACGTGAATATGGTTACTGTATAATTCATCCCTTTTGACCCCTGTGTTTAGGACGACTCAGGGTTAAACTGTCAACCCTGATCAGATCATCCGAATCATGCTCAACTCAAATAGTCCTGTGACTCCTCACTAGGACTACCCTGGCCAAGGTTTTGCTAAATTGAAACACGACTGTACACAGCTCCTGAACTGGAGTGGTCAATCCCATCTTGACACACGCACTGATAAGTCAAGTACTTGACTACACCTAGCATCCTTCCGTCACTGAATTAAAAATTCGGGTAGTCTAGTGCCTAAGTGCAGTGAGTTGCTTGCAGGTCACCATGGCGGTCTCAGGTCGGAGGGACAGTTATACCCATATCCCATCGGAGCAAATCTTGACAGCAAAAATATCTCCGGAGTTGGTCATATTCAATGCAGATGTACCCTTACATCTCACCTGTATGCCATACCAGTGTCTCCACACTCTTTGGTTAAGAGGACAACCAACCCATATGGCACACAATGACCTATGCTTGATAAACGTTGTTGTCCTTGGTAATAATGTATCATTTGGTTGCGAACAGATTTAAGGACTAAACGATAAATCCTCCTTTGTCGAGTCTAAATAGTCCTAAGGACTTCACCACAACATAGGAGTTCATTAGAAGATGAAACAATTTATGATGAAAAATGCCAAAATAATTTTTGTTTATTTATAATTTATATACTAATACAAGAAAGAGCACAACCGTCAACAGATTGACGATTGGCTTTGGGATACTATTCTCAACAATCTTCCACTTGGCCTAAAGCCAATCGGTGTAGTATCTAATACCCATCTTCGACTTGAAGTCGTGAAACTCCTTCACCGTAATTGCTTTAGTGAATGGGTCGGCCAGGTTCTCCTTCCCGTCAATTTTTTGAAGGTCGACGTCACCTCGATCCATGATTTCTCGGATGAGATGGTAGCGGTGCAAAATATGCTTCATCCGTTGGTGTGCCTTCGGTTCTTTCGCCTGAGCAATGGCTCCAGAGCTGTCACAGAAGAGCAGAACTGGACCATCAAGGGAGGGTGCTACTCCGAGCTCGGTGATGAATTTTTTCAGCCACACCGCTTCTTTGGCAGCATCTGATGCAGCGACATACTCTACCTCGCAAACTGAATCAGCCACTGTGTGCTGCTTGAAACTCTTCCAGCAGATAGCCCCACCATTAAGGGTAAAAATAAATCCCGACACACTCTTACTGTCATCGTGATCAGATTGGAAACTAGAGTGTGTAAACCCTATAAGTCTCAAGTCTGATTCACCATAAACAAGCCACTGGTCCTTAGTATTTCTTAAATACTTTAGGATGGTTTTAACAACCTTCCAGTGATTCTCCCCTGGATCAGATTGGTATCTACTCACTACCCCTAGTGAGTATGCCACATCTGGTCATGTACATGTCATGGCGTACATGATAGATCCCACTGTCGAAGCATATGAAATTCTACCCATACGCTCTCTCTCTTGAGGTGTTGTCGGACAATCCCTCTTCGAGAGAGAAATTCCATGGCCTATCGATAGATAGCCCTTCTTGAAATTCTCCATGCTGAACCTCTTCAGCATAGTATCAATGTACGTGGACTGGGATAAGCCAAGCAACCTTTTAGATCTATCCCTATAGATCCTCATCCCTAGGATATAGGAAGCTTCTCCCAGATCTTTCATGGAGAACTGTGACGACAGCCAAATCTTTATTCCCTGTAATGCAAGGACATAATTCTCGATTAAGAGAATGTCATCCACATACGATACAAGAAATACCACTACTAGACCATTAGCCCACTTATAAATGCAGGGCTCTTCTCTGTTCTTAATGAAGCCATACATCTTGATCGTCCTATCAAAACGTATGTTCCAACTTCGGAATGCCTGCTTAAGTCCATAAATAGACCTCTATAGCCTGCACACCTTAGACTCATCTGTGGATGTGAACCCTTCAGGTTGTATCATATGTACCTCTTCGTCCAGCTCTCCATTTAGAAAAGCTGTCTTCACATCCATCTGCCAGATTTCATAGTCCAAATGGGCAGCTATCGCAAGCATAATCTGAATGGATTTGAGCATTGCCACAGGAGAAAATGTCTCATCATAGTCTATACCATAACGTTGACAATATCCCTTGGCAACCAGATGGGCTTTATAGGTCTCCACCTTTCCGTCTATGCCCCTCTTCCTCTTGAAGGCCCACTTACACCCTATGGATTTTACTCCTTCGGGTGGGTCAACCAATGTCCACACATTGTTGACTTTCATAGACTCCATTTCGGATTTCATGGCCTTTAGCCATTTCTCAGAGTCAGATCTCTGCATTGCATCCATGTAGGTGATCGGATCCTCATCATTTTTATCAAGTTCGATAGGATCACCATCCCGGACCAAGAAACCATAGTATCTGTCTAGTTGATGTGGTACTCTACCAGATCGCCTTAAGGATGCAGGAATAATGGGCTCCGTATCTGATCTAACCAAATCCGATTCAGGTTCAGCTACTTGTGTCGATTTTTTCACCTACCGAACTTTCTCAAGTTCGACCTTAGAGGCAACAATCCCTTCACCAAGGAACTTCTTTTTCAAAAAGATTGCCTTAAGGCTGATAAACACCTTTTGCTCATCAGCTAAGTAGAAATAATACCCTTTGGTCTCTTTTGGGTATCCTATGAAATAACACTTGTCAGACCTAGGTCCAAGCCTGTCCATAATTAAACATTTAACATAAGCCGGACACCCCCAAATCCTAAGGTGCGAGAGTACTGGCTTACGTCCTATCCATATTTTATATGGCATTTTGGTTACAGACTTACTCGGAACCCTATTTAGAAGGTAACAAGCCGATTCGAGCGTATATCCCCAGAGGAAGATCGATAGACCAGCAAACCCCATCATGGATCGAACCATGTCCAACAAGGTCCGATTCCTCCTTTCAGACACACCATTATGCTGTGGTGTTCTAGGAGGAGTCCACTGAGAGAGAATCCCATTCTCCCCAAGATATGTCAGAAACTCATTGAAAAGGTATTCACCTCCTCGATCAAATCAAAGAGTTTTAATACACTTCTCAGTTTATTTTTCTACCTCATTTTGGAATAGTTTGAATATTTCAAACGACTCCGACTTATGCTTCATTAAGTAGACATACCCATACCTCGATAGGTCGTCTGTGAAGGTTATGAAGTAGAAATATCCACCTCTTGCACTTGAGCTCATGGATCCCACATACATCAGAATGTATCAGATCCAAGAGTTCACTGGCTCTCTCACCTTTTCCAGTAAAAGGTGACTTAGTCATCTTCCCAAGAAGACAGGACTCACAAGTTGGAAGTGATTCACAATCACCGATTTTAAAAATTCCTTCTTGAACCAACCTATTTATCCTGTTCTTATTGATATTAACTAGCCTACAGTGCCAAAGATAGACTTCTGACATATTATCTATTCTAGGACATTTACCGGAGGTTTGAACCACATTAACAGGATGTGATAGTAAGTAAATTCCATTATTTAGTTGTCCAACAAATATTGTAACACCATTCAAAATGATATTGCAAATATTTCTTTTTATTAAAAATTCATAACTGTACATGGCCAAAAGGTCTACAAAAATAATATTTAATAAAAAACTTGGACAATAGTGACATTCACTTAGAATTACATTACAAGAATTGATTACAAGGTTCATGATTCCTAAAGCTAGAACTGAAACTTTGCTTCCATCTCCAACATTCAGGAACCTCTCACCTTCATCAAATCTCCTACTGACCTGCAGACCTTGCATCGAATTACAGATATGATAAGGGCTGCCGGTATCCAATACCCAGGCAGCAGTATCACAAATGGAAAAGTTGCAAGGTGTTATCATATAATTACCTTGCTTCTTCTTCGGCCTGTTCGGATCTAGGGAGGCAATGTATAGAGGACAGTTCCTCTTCCAGTACCCCTACTTCTTGCAAAAGAAGCACTCCACCTGGCTCTGATCGGGCTTGCGCTTCTTGGTCTGACCCTGTGCTGACGTCCCAGCATGTGGCTGCACCTTCTTATTCTTCTTCTTCTTGTTCTTCTTCCCTTTCTTAAAGGATCGACGACCAGAAGAAGACCCTCCCACAATATTCACCGACTCCTTTTGGAGCTGGTGGTCCTTCTCAAAGTTCTGCAGCAACCCCAACAAGCCATGGTAGTTCACTGCAGGCTTTGTCATCCAAAAATGAGTAAGGAAGGGGAGGAAGGACTTGGGCAAAGAATTAAGGATCGCATCCTTACCGAGCTGCTCGTTTAAGGGAAAGCCCAGTTTACTTAGGCACTCAATCATTTCGATCATGTACAATACATGATTGGTGACTGAGGCCCCATCCCTCATTCGAGCATTGAAAATGGCACAACTAGTTTTATGCCTTTTAACATCGTTAGGCGTGCCAAAGGAGTCATTCAACATTTGAAGCATCTCCTACGATTGGGCGTTCTCGAATCTGCGGCTGAACTCATCATTCATTGCCGCCAGCATTATGCACCGAACGGTGGTGCGGTCATTGAGTCACTTCTGGTAAGTATCTCGGACCATCCCTCTAGCATTCGGGGCTGGCTCCTCAGGTGTTAGATCCGTTACTACATAAAGGATCCGCTCATGCTCAAGGATGACTTTTAATTTTCGATACCAGCTATCAAAATTAGATCCCATGAGCTTGTCATTATCTAATAATGAATGGAGCAACAGGGTAGTGGCCATATCTGCATAAAGAAAAACCAGACCTCTATTAGTATATAAATTATTAATACTAAAGACTTAGACTTTAGTCTAAAGTTTTTCTCAGTATTTTTACGAATTGGTAGCCTCAACCTCCAATTCGAAGAATTACTTTAATTTCTTAGTGGGTACTAGAATCCACACAGACCACACACGAGCCCAACTTTGGTTGGTCAACCCATGTGCATTTATGGATAGGTTCATAACCAGTTGTTTCTCTAAACAACTTCTAGTAATAAATTTTACCCCAGAACCTAATCAGTAGGCTTTGGCCTCCACTGAAAAGATCTGGTTTGGTCCAACCATTAACATGACTTGATTTGATGAGTCAGACCAATAAATGATCAGGCCCAACTTTGGCCGGCCAACCTGACCACCATCAGAAAGACTCAACCAAATTATCATACTATGAATGATAATTCCATTAGTCAATAAGCACCAGGCCTTTGGGCCTCCAGTGATTATTAAACTAATGGACTCATTATCACTCACTTAATAGGAGGCTATGACTTAGTTATCACTATAACTTAATCATTTTAAGGACCTAATAATTTTGAGGATTTTATTAAAGGATAGAAGAGAAGAAATTAACCAGCCAATTTCAATCCTCCCACTGACTTCATCAAGTCAGATTAAAAAAAAAGATTTAATTAAAGCCGGCATTAGGAACACCTAAATCAGTCACACTGATTTACCTAATGACATGGGTGAGCCCTAATCACTAAGTGATCTAATCAAAACCTAACTCACCAGGTTGGCCAGGTAAGTGAGATCAGTGGTGGGGATATGCCATTAACTCGTCAGAGATCGAATCAATGCGAGTAGCTCCCACTTAAGAACCACTGGTCAAACTGTCGAACTTACCTTAGACACCAACCGATTCATTAGTTTTAATTTGATCAACTTAGTAAATAGGGTTCCACCGCGTAGCCATGAATTAAGTCCATCTTGGTCTAGTTAAAGATATGGACCCATTCAACTACAACTATTGGAGTTGAGTCTAGAGTATCCTTGACCTAATCTAATTCAACTTTTGATTAGATTTGATCAATTACTCTAATTTAGTCTATTTCTTTAAGCTAACCTTAGGTCTAATCCAATTATGGACCTAATCGATCTAACCCATTGACCCACAAGTTTATGCAATTATCTTGGTCTTAATTCACAATTCTAGACCAACTTGATAATACTTAATTTTTTTAATTAAGTATTTGGGCTGATGGGTCAGGGTTTGGCATTTCGAAAATAATTTTTAAATTTGAAAGGTTTTATTTTCTGTTCACCAAATATGTTGACTCATTTCACAAATAGATCAGTACATTTCATAAACAGCAATCCTATTGCTAATTACATAATAAAAAATAACTCAATCAAAATAAATCATGAATATTCCTTTAGATCTAATCTAACACATTCATGATAAATTTTACAATTGAACCTTTACAATTAAGTTCTTTCGCTGCTTCATCTGCATGGGATATAATTACAGTGGCACCCCTACCGCCATAAGAGAACCCCATCGAATGGGAGGAGAGGGCCTTTAAACCCTACTTTCTTCCTATGACCGGACAACCATGGCAACCAACCCAATTAGACTACTTGCTACTTGGATCAAGTATATCTAAATATACCAATTTCAAAATTTAAATTTCAAATTTTAAATTTCAAATTTTAAATTTTGAATTTTAAATTTCAAACAAATTTCAAATTTTAAATTTTAAATTTTTGAATTTCAAATTTTAAATTTTGAATTTCAAATTTGAAATTTCAACCAAATTTTAATTTTTGAATTTCAAATTTTTGAATTTTGAATTTCGAATTTCAAATTTCAAATTTTGAATTTTAAATTTTTGAATTTTAAATTTTGAATAAATTTCAAATTTTAAATTTTAAATTTTAAATTTCAAATTTAAACTTTTAGATTATAACTTAATCTATGCATGCAAATATATATATCATATTTTAGAACCCGCTCTAATACCATTTGAAGTTAAATTTTAGTACGGGGGTAAAACGGTAATTTTAAAACTTTTCAAAATCACTATTTTATCGCAAAAATTATTAATTAATCTAATTAATTAACATGTATAAATCCTACACAAGGATCTAAATATAATATCTACATAGCATGTATTTAAATTTGAAATTCAAATTTTTATAGTAAATAATTTATTGTTATGTGTTCAGAACACATTATCTTTGTACGGGTAGTCGATCATCGCAATCTGATCACCATCGAAAGGGTCTGATCATTGCAATGCAGCCACATAGTGTGTCTGTCCTCTGTGGATCATCCACACGAAGCTCCCGATCTGATCGGCTCCTCATGAATGCTAGTTCGTGGCTGAACTCTTTTGATGGTCGATGTTTATCGAACTCCTTCGATCTTAATCTGTTGACTCTTCAGATACTTCAGATCATCAGCAGATACACTTGAGAGGTTGATAATGCTCTCTCTGAAGTTTGGTGGGCTCACGATACTCGTAGCTTACGTTCTCACTTCCCGAACCCTAAGTCAAAACCCTAGGGTACACTCCGAAGAAACTTGCGCCCACTTGTTTTTTTCTTTTCTCTCCTTTTCTTTTCTTTTCTTTTCTCACACAAGAAAGCTCTCTCATGCCATCCTTTTTTCTCTGATATCTTCTGTGCATGCCCTATCTTATCTCTTTTTTAAAATGATGCAAGACCACATCTTTGCAGCATTTTTACCGTGTGAGAGGATAAAGATAAGTGGTTGCTCATTTGAATTCAAATCGAATTTGAATTCAAATGCCAACCAACTCATTCCTATCCACTCTACACATGAGAAGAGAGGGGCGTGGGCTCTCTTGTGTGTGGAGAGTTTACATGAGAAACTCTTTCTCGTGTATAATAAGTGGCGCACAAGATGGATAAGGCAAGTTGGCGCATGGAGTTGGTTGCCCCATTCAAATTCAAACTTCATTTGAATTTGAATGGCCAACCAACCATTTTTATCTAGATAAATGGCGCACAAGAGAGGGCGTGGGAAGGCTTCTGCATGGGAGAAAATTCATGAGAAGTTGTTTCTCGTGAATTCAAATGGGCGTGGATGAGTGAGGTGGCACAGGGAGAGAAATCAAGGTGGTTTGAAATCCAATTGAACCAACCTTATTAAAATAGGTTAGTCATAATTAGACTAAATTAAACTCAATACAATTAGGCTTAATTAGGCTCAATAAAATTTTAATCAAATCAGAAATTGACTAAGCTCAACCTCTGATCAGATCAGGGACTAAAACATCTTAGTGATTAGGTCAACACTTAACCTAATCGGGTCAAACCCAACTGAATCCAATTCAATTGGACTTGATCCAAAAATAATTACTCAATTAAATTGAGTTAATTAGTGATCAAATTATTAATTAAATCTCTCATAAATATTGAATCCAAATCTGATGGGCAATCGGATATCAAAGTCCATCGATATGAAACCTTGATCGAAGAGTCCCAAACCAGTGGGACTCTTGAATTCGATACCCAAAATATGTGGTACTCATGATCAAAGAATTTTGATTCTTGATAACAGAGTCTCAGACACATAGGACTCATAGTCCATGAGCATTAGGACTCTTCATCAGCCATCAGATCAGATAGGAACCTCTAATATGTGTAACCCCACAGGTTCGAACCTAAGCTGGTAGCACAGGAACCAATTCCTGTACTAATCAAAATGACCATCTAACAATGGTACCCGATATTTGGATAGGTCGAATAGTCATAATCGCAATACTCAGAATCTACGTGAATATGGTTACTATATAATTCATCCCTTTTGACCCCTGTGTTTAGGACGACTCAAGGTTAAACTGTCAACCCTGATCAGATCATCCGAATCATGCTCAACTCAAACAGTCCTGTGACTCCTCACTAGGACTACCCTAGCCAAGGTTTTGCTAAATTGAAACACGACTGTACATAACTTTTGAACTGGAGTGGTCAATCCCATCTTGACACACGCACCGACAAGTCAAGTACTTGACTACACCCAGCATCCTTCCATTACTGAATTAGAAATTCAGGTAGTCCAGTGCCTAAGTACAGTAAGTTGCTTGCAAGTCACCATAGCGATCTCAGGTCGGAGGGACAGTTATACCCATATCCCATCGGAGTAAATCTTGACAGCATAAATAGCTCTGGAGTCGGTCACGTTCAGTGCAGATATACCCTTATATCTCACCTGTATGCCATACCAGTGTCTCTACACTCCTTGATTAAGAGGACAACCAACCCATATGGCATACAACGACCTATGCTTGATAAACATTGTTGTCCTTGGTAACAACATATCATTTGGTCGCGATCAGGTTTAAGGACTAAACGACAAATCCTCCTTTGTCGAGTGTAAATAGTCCTAAGGACTTCACCACAACACAGGAGTTCATTAGAAGATGAAACAATTTATGATAAAAAATACTAAAATAATTTTTATTTATTTATAATTCATATACTAATACAAAAAAGAGCACAACCGTCAACAGACTGACGATTGGCTTTGGGACACTATTCCCAACAATGGAGAGACATAAAATCTCCTACATAGTGTTCAATGCCTATATACGAGAGAAAACTTCAATCACCGATTATGTACCATACATGATTGAGCAGATTGAACGCCTTAGCAAACTTGGCTTTCTGTTGCATGAACAGTTAGGCAAAGATGCTATTCTCAATTTGCTACCAAAATTCTATCTACCCTTTCTCAGTCATTATAGAATGACAGCCTGCAGTGAACGACCATGGTTTGCTAAGATTACTGTAGACTTTTAAGAAGGATCACTAGCTCTAAAAGGAGCCAGTGAATTTTGTGGGAGGTACATCTGTAGGGTGTCGATCTTCTAAGAGAGAAAAAAAGAAGAAGGTGCAGAAATCTTGTGCCATCGATCCTAAGCAGAGCAAGCTGTCAAAAATTGACAAGAGCCAGACAGAGTGCTTCTTCTGTAAGAAGCTGGATCATTGAAAAAAAAATTATCCTACTTATATAGCTACCCTTGACCCAAATATACCTAAAAATAAGAGAAAGAAGCAAATGGTTGCTTCACAAGGTACTTATATGATAACTCTTTGTAATTTCTCTATTTGTGATACTACTATCTGGGTATTGGATATTGAAAGTTCTATTAATATATGCAATTCATTGTAGAGACTACAGATAAGTAGGAAGTTTCGAGAGGACGAGTGGTTCCTTAACGTTAGAGATGAAAGTCTTGTTCCAGTTTGGATCTTAAAAACTTTGCAGCTTGTCTTCAAGTCCAGTAATATCATGTTAGATGATTATCATTATTATCCTTCTTTTTTTATGAATGTCATCTCTGTAGGCTTTTTGACCGAACTTGATTACAAGTTTATAATAAAAGATAATTTTTGTGATATCATTATGAATGATACTGTAATTATGCGTGGACAATTAAAATATGACATATACATAATATCATGGTCTGTTGATGTAATGTACATAGCCAGCAAACGCCTTAGATTAGATAATGTCAGTGAATCCTATCTTTGGCATTGTAGGCTTGGTCATGTGAATAAGAATAGGATTGACAAGTTGATCAAAGAACATATCCTTGAGATAGATGATTGTGAATCATTACCAATCTGCGAATCTTGTCTACTTGGTAAGATGACTAAGTCACATTTTAAAGAAAAAAGTGAAAGAGCCAACGATGTCCTAGGTCTAATACATAATGATGTATGTGGGCCTATGAATATAAGTGCCAGAGGAGGATACTTCTACTTCATTACATTCACAGACGACCTATCCAGGTATGGGTATGTCTATCTTATGAAGCATAAGTCAGAATCATTTGAAATATTCCAACAATTTCATGCTAAAGTAGAGAAACAGACTGAAAAGAGTATTAAGATCCTTCAATCAAACTGAGGTGGTGAATACCTCACTAGTAAGTTCCTGATATATCTGAAAGAGAATCGGATTCTCTTACAGTGGATCCCTCCTGAAACACCACAATATAATGGGGTATCGAAAAGGAGGAATCGAACCTTATTAGACATGATCCGATCCATGATGGGCTTTACGAGTCTGCCAATCTCCTTTTGAGGATATGCTCTTGAAACTGCCTGCTACATTTTGAATAAGGTGCCCAGCAAGTCTGTCGATAAAACTCTATATATGGACTGGACGTAAGCCAGTGCTCTGACACCTTAAGATCTGGGGGTGTCCAGCTTATATCAAGCATTTAAAGACAGATAAGCTTGGATCAAAGTTCGATAGATGCTTATTCGTAGGGTATCCAAAGAAAACTAAAAGGTACTACTTCTATCTCGCTGTAGAGCAAAAAATATTTGTCAGCAGTCAGGTAGTCTTTTTGAAAAAGAAGTTTCTTGGTGAAGGAGCTAATGTCTATAAAATTAAACTTGATGAAGTTCATGAGATGGAAGAACCGACACACACAAAATTGAATTTAATTGGTGAATCAAACCTGGAGCCAGTAGAGGTGCCATTAAGGATATCAGATAGAGTACCGCATCAACTAGACAGATACTACAGTTTTTTGATATGAGATGGTGATCCCATCGAACTTGATCAGAATGATGAGGATCTGATCACCTATATGGAGGTCATGCAAAGGTTTGACTCTCAAAAATGGCTTGAGGCTATGAAATCTGAGATGGAGTCTATGGAGATCAATGGTGTATGGACACTAGTTGATCCATCCGAAAGGATAAAACCCATAGAGTGTAAATGAATTTTTAAAAGAAAAAGAGAAGCGAACAGGAAGGTAGAGACCTATAAAGCTCATTTAGTTGTCAAGAGTTACCGTCAGTGTTATGGTATTGACTATGACGAGACGTTCTCTCCTGTGGCAATGCTCAAGTCCATCCAGATTATGCTTGCTATCGCTGCACACTTAGATTATGAGATCTGACAGATGGATGTTAAAATTATTTTCCTTAATGAAGAGCTAGAAGAAGAGGTGTATATGATACAACTTGAAGGGTTCACGTCCACAGATGAGTCGAAAGTCTGCAAGCTGAAAAGGTCTATTTATGGACTTAAGCAGGTGTCTAGGAGTTGAAACATGCATTTTAATAAAGTGATCAAAATGTAAGGCTTCCTTAGGAATAGAGAAGAGCTTTGCATCTACAAGTAGACTTTCAATTTTGGAGTCATCTTCCTTATACTGTATGTGGATGACGTACTATTATTAGAAAATGACGTCCTGACTTTGCAGAGTTTGAAGCTATGGTTATCATCATAATTCTCCATAAAAAAATTGAGAGAAGCATCCTACATCTTAGGAATGAAGATCTATAGGGATAGATCTAGAAAGTTGTTTAGATTATCTCAATCCACGTACATCGATATCTTGTTGAAGCGGTTCAACATAGATAATTTCAAGAAAGATCATCTTTCGATAGACCATAGAATTACTCTTTTCAAGAAGGATTGTTCGATAACTCCTGAGGAGAGAGAGCCCATGAGTAAAATATCATATACCTCGATAGTGGAATCTATCATATATGCTATGACATGTATGAGGCCGAATGTGATTTATTCACTAGGGGTAGTGAGTAAGTACCAGTCTGATCCAAGTAAGAAGCATTGGAAGTTTGTGAAATCAATTCTTAGTTATTTGAGAAATACTAAAGACCAATGGATTATCTATGGAGACATTGACCTAAAACTTGTGGGATATACTGATTCGAATTTTCAATTAGATTATGATAATAGTAGAAGCATGTCAGGCTATGTATTTACCTTAAATGGAGGAGCTGTTTGCTGAAAAAGTTTTAAGCAACATACTATGGCCGATTTAGTATGCGAAGCAGAATACATTACTACATCGGATGCTGCAAAGAAGGTGGTGTGGTTGCGAAAATTCATCATCGAGCTGGGAGTTATACCTTCTATTGATGGCCCTATTCTGCTGTACTGTGACAGCTCTAGTGTCATAGCTCAGATGAAAAAATCAAAATCGCACCATCGCACCAAGCATGTTCTGTGCTGCTATCACCTAGTGTGAGAGATCATGAATCGAGATGATGTCGAGTTTCAGAAGATCGATGGAAAGGAGAACTTAGCTGACCCCTTCACTAAAGCTCTCGGGATCAAAGAGTTCAATGACTTTAAATGGAAGATGGGTATAAGATACAGCCCCGATTGGCTTTAGTCCAAGTAGGAGTTGTTGGAAATTATGTCCTAAAATCAATCGTGTGACGATTGAGTTCTTCTTTATATATGAGTTATTGATTAATAAATAATAATTATTCTAGTATTTTTCATCACAAAGTTACATCTTCCTTGAACTCTTATGTTGTGATGAAGTCCTTAGAACTATGTTAGTATACGATAAAGAGAGGATTTATCGTATAGTTCTTAAACATGTTTGTGACCAAATGATACGTCATTACAAGACAATGATGTTTATCGAGTGAAAATCATTATGTGTCATATCGGTTGGTTGTCCTCTTAACCAAGGAGTGTGGTGACACTGGTATGGCATATAGGTGAGATGTAGGAGTACATCGTCACTAAATAGGTGACTCACCTATTGAGCATCTGCTGTCAAGAGCTGCTCACAAAACACATGGGTATAAGTATCCTTTAGACCTGAGATCACTATAGTGACTTACAAACAACTCACTGTGCTTTGGTGTCGGACTATCTGAATTTCTAATGTAGTGACGGAAGGCTACAGAGTACAGTCAAGTACTTATGAAGTTTGTGTGTGGATCAAGATAGGATTGATCTCTCTGAATTATTAGAGTTGATGTATCGCTGTATTTTAATTTAGTAAAGTCTTGGTCAGGATAATCTATAAGATGAATTTGAAAGATTGAAATACAATATGGATGAAGCAATCTCGATTGACAATTAACCTGAGACCATCCTAGAGCATTCAGGATCAAAAGGATAAATTATGCGGTAACCATGTGTATGGATTCTAAAATTTTTTTTATGATAATTCGACCTATGTGGACATCGAAAACCATTGCTAGATGATATCTCGATTAGTGCAGAAATTAGTTCCTGTGCTACCGACTTAGTGTTTGAACTTATGGAGTTACGCATACAAGTCAGACAAAGTAGGAAGGAATTGGCTTATACTTATATATCCAATTTGAAAGTACTTAACTTGATTGAACATATAAGCTAACTTGATTGAGAATTAAGTTACGGGTCAAACGGGATTGAAGAGTTGACTATGTCTAGCTAGCACTACATATGAGATTCAAGTTCAATTTCGGGAATGAACAGTTTCTGATCTATGATCCATGAAGCATATGAAAGATTGAATTTAAGTATTAATTAATTTTAGATTAGATCTGAATTAATTAGACTTAATTAGATCTAAAATTTTAAGTTAGATTTGGTACAAAAATCCTAAAGAGTTTAGGATTGATAGCCTTTCGAAATTATTTCAAACCAGCTTCGAATTAGATTCGAATCGGATCTATTTTGGATGAGATATGAGAAATCATTTTTGCACTGAGATTTTCCTCTCATATGGGCCGACCAACACCTGGAATGGTGTTAGTTTGGGGCATCCCATGTGGGTAAGGGATTGGGTGCAATTTGGTTGTCATATGTGATGGCAATTCTATCTCATGTAGAAATCCTTCTTTCATGAGTATTGGACTAATTCAAATCAGATTTGAGTTAGGACTCCTATATTTATTAGATCATGGAATTCATCTATAAATAGAGAGGGTCTCTACCTATGGATGCATAGCAAATAGAAAATAAATTAGATTGAGAGAAGAGAGAGAGAGAGAGGCATGTGAAGAGAGAAGCCCTTCTTCTCTTTAGCCTCTCTCCTTTGGTGCCGCCCCTCCTCTCCTGGGTGTGGGCCCTCCTTGGGCATCCCACCTACTGGTGCAAGGTGTCACACCAGCACAGCTCCTCTCTCATATGATTGGATTGCGAAGATCGAAGTTCATCTTGCTTTTCTGCGGCGTCTGGCATGCGTGCGAAGTAAAGACTTTAAACTTTTAGGCCTCCATGAAGGTTTAATTCAGATTATTTAAGATTTGATCTCTGGTTCTATTGCTAATCAGGTAAGAATTTGATCCTTATTCATGTAAATTAATAAAAAAAAATTTAGATGCAATCTACATCATCCGAAGAGAAATAATTTTTCTTTCCTTCATAGAATCCCTATCTAATCTTCATCTACTTTGGCCAAAGTCTTCCGGAGTTATCTAGAGATAAGAAACATAGGATGCCATCTCCTTTTACTAGGAGTGATCGATTTCTTATTGACCTACTCACAACTTTCATACATACTCCACCATATTCAAAACATCCCGTTCATGACTTAATATCATGATTAAGTATGAACTAAAATATGAGTTCATGTGCACAAGGTTCTATGATGGTCTCAGGTCTAAGGACCACTTACACAACTCTCACTTAGAGAATCATCTTTTGACATGCATGTAAGGCTCCATAAGATATTCTTTGTCAGTGAATCAATTCAGTAAACTCATCCTTAATGAGCACTCATATCATTGTATTAGTATTCTCACACAAATAGCTTATGAGATCAGCCACCCTTTTCATCGAGTATATATAGGATGTGCCAGTCTTTCCATAATATTGATCTCCGACTCAATATTCCTATGGCTAGAAATATTTAAGATTAATATTTTTGAATTTTAGGTCTTACAGGCATGACTTATTCATGTCTCCTAAAATCATTGTCCTAATCTTTGGGGTTTATGATAATTTTTAATATAAAAGAAGCAATTGAAATGATGAATCACAATACTTCATTTTATTCATATCAAAACAAATATCATTACATGAATTGGAAGAATATACAAATAAGTTCCATCACATCACTTTTGTGATTGACTTGTAGGGCACTTATTCTTTTATCTTTCTTCCAAAAAAATTTATAAAGAAAATAAAATACAAGATATAATTTTTTGCATAAATAAAAAATAAAAAAGATCAACTCTTTTTAGTCTGAAGAAGTTGTTGATGAATTGTACAAAAAATACTTCAACTTCTTTTGAATGATGCTTGAGAGGATGTCGAAGATGATGGAAAAGATTGATCTTGAAAGCTTGCTGAAATCTGTGCATAAAAATTCGTTCTTTTCTCTCTTTTCAATGATATTCAATATTACTCACTCAAATTGATGATTTTTATTTTTTAATTCTTTTGATTTACTTTTCAAATGATTTTCTAGCCTTTAATAGGCTTGAAAGTTGCTGGAGAATGAGTTTTGACTATTAGAAGGACTTGATAGCTGTTAGACTAAAAAACTAACCGTTGGAAAAGTACAGAAAAACTAAACATTATAACCTGTCTCGTGTTACGACTCGGCTCAGTTTTGCTTGGAGTCAGCTCAATTCCATTTCGAGTTGGCTCGATTCCATTTCGAGTCAGTTCAGTTTCATTTCGAGTCGGCTCGACTCAGACCTGTAGAAATTACTTTCTATCCTACGAATAGAGTCGGCTCATCTCAAAAAGAAGTCGACTCGTTTATGTGCCAGAACTACTCTAACGTGCCAGAGTGGACTCCTCTTAGCCAAATATGAAAAAATTTATTCTTTGAAGTATTTTGGCTTGGCAACTTGAGAGGATTTCTTTCAAAGATAATTTTGTCAATGTCAGCATTTGAGAAATCCTACATTAAATCTTAAAACATATGATTAGCAATATTTTTACTCAATATTTTATGATTATCAAAATCAATCATACAATCAATATAATTATAATAATATTATATTATATTATATGATAATAATATTATATAATATAATAATATTTTAATATATAATATATCATATAATATTATTTTAATCTTTATTATACCATCGTATTATGTAATATCTTTTATTATTATTTTATCATACTAAAAATATTTTTTTATTTTATTTATCAAACATATGTTAAAATTTCAATATATTTTATAAATATAATTATCAAATAATAAATAATTTTTATAAAAAAAATTATTTTTAAAAAAATTATTTTTAAAAAATTTTATTTTTAAAAATTTGATAATTCTTGCTATCAACGATAATTTCAAATAAAATCTTAATCAAATAAAATCTAAAAATTTAGATAAGATGTAGAGAATGATTAGCTCTCATTTTAGCCTCATTAAAATAGCTTTCGAGACCCACAAGCAGAATGGTTCTGAGTAATATTATAATTTTTACTATTTTAATATAAGTTGGAACTCATCCGACCACACAACTCATCAGGCTGACATGCAACAGGGGCCATATGATGGTACTCTTTATTAAATCTTTTCATTTCAAAATGAAAAAAATGCTAACCGTCGGGAATTCTTTTCCTAAGTAAAACAAATAAAAAATTTATTTACATAAATAATTCAAACTTTAACTTATTTACCATTTTGATGTAAAAATGATAAAATGCCATTTTGAATGGCATTTTATCGTCCACGTCACCCACCCCCAATTTCCACGTAGACCACATGCAAAAAAAAATTAAAATTAAAAATACCATTTAAAATGGTATTTTTTAATTTTTCCCCAAAAAAAGAAAAAAATAAAAAAAATAAAATTTATAATTTTAAATTTATAAATAAAAATTTATAAATAAATCAAAATTTTAATGTTGAATGAATTTTAAAATATTAAAATTTGAATTTTTAATTCAAATAAAAAAGATAATTTTAAATTATTTTCTTCTTTTCAAATTAATTTTTTAAAAAAATATCTAAATAAAAATCTTAAAAGTTTAAAAAATTAAAAAGATCATAGAAAAAAAGAGAAAAAAATGCAAAAAAAATAAAAATTATAATTTTGAATTTAAAAAAATTAAAATTTTAAATTTAAAAAATAAAAATTATAATTTGAAATTTAAAAAAATAAAATTTTTAATTTTAATTAAAATAAAAAATATCATTTCAAATTATTTTCTCTATTTCAAATTAATTTATTTAAAAAATATTCCAAACAAATAAAAAAACTCTAAAAAATTTTTTTAACTTAAATATGAAAAGAGGAAAAAAAATAAAAAAATGCCATAAAAAAGTGAAAAAGAAAGGAAAAAATGTGAAAAAAAATTGTAAATTAAAATTTTAAAAAAAATAAAAATTTTAACTTTAATTAAAATAAAAAATATCATTTCAAATTACTTTCTCCATTTCAAATTATTTTTTAAAAAAAATATCGAAAAAAAAATTGGTGTAAAAAAATAAAAAACACCATAAAAAAAGGAAAAAGAATATAATTGAAAAAAAAATAAGAATTGTAATTCTAATTCAAAAACAAAATTTATAATTTTGAATTTTAAGAAATAAAAATTCTAATTATAATTCAAATAAAAAATATCATTTCAAATAACTAAATTAATTTAAATTTAATTTTTTAAAAACTATTATAAATAAAAAAAAATATCTAAAAAAATGTCAAAAAGATAAAAATGAGAGAAAATTATAATTATAATTTGAAATTATAAAAAATTTAATTTGAATTCCAAAAAAAATACCATAAAAGAAATGAATAAAAGGAAAAAATGATAAAAAATAAATATTGTAATTATAAATTAAAAAAAATTTAACTTTAATTAAAATTAAAAATATAATTCAAATTACTATCCATATTTTTAATAATTTTATTTATTAAAAAATTACATAAAAATAACTAAAAAATTTAAAAAAACTATTAAAAAATAAAAAAAAGAGAAAAAAAAAAGAGTAAACGCCAAAGGGAATGGCATTTTCTCCCTCTTTACCCTTCTCCCTCTTCTCCCTTCTCCCTCTTCTCCCTCTTCTCCGGCAATCTCCGACATTTTCTCCTCTCCGGTGGCACGACGGCGAGCTCCCGATGGTGGTGAGCTGCCTCCTCTCTCTCCCTCTTCCTCTCTCTCTCCCTCTTCTTCTCTCTCTCTCCCTCTTCCTCTCTCTCTCTCCCTCTTTTTCATTGGCCGTCGGTGTCAGAGGGCCTGCGGTGGGCCGTGCACCCCGACAGTGGGCCCCGGCCCTCCCCTTCCCTTGATCGGCCCCCTCCTCTCCCTCTTTCTCTCTCTCTCTCTCTTTCTCTCTCTCTCCCTCTTTTTCCTTGGCCGCCGGCGACAGACGGCCGGCGGTGGCCCCCTACGGCGGGCCCCGACGGTCCCTTCCCTTGGCCAGCCCATCCTCTCCCTCTTCCCCTCACATTCTCTCTCTTCCTCTCTCTCTCCCTCTTTTTCGTTGGCCACCGACTTCAGAGGGCTGACGGCGGGCCCCAGCCCTCCCTTCCCTTGGCCGGCCCCCTCCTCTCCCTCTTCCTCTCTCTCTCTCCCTCTTTTTCCTTGGCCGTCGGTGACAGACGACCGGCGGCGGCCCACACGCCCTGACGGCGGACCCCACAGCGGGCCCCGACGGTCCCCTTCCCTTGGCCAGCCCCTCCTCTCCCTCTTCCCCTCTCTCTCTTCCTCTCTCTTTCTCCCTCTTTTTCGTTGGCCGCTGGCGTCAGAGGGCCGGCGGCAGGCCGCGCACCCCGACGGCGGGTCCCGACCCTCCCCTTCCCTTGGCCGGTCCCCTCCTCTCCCTCTTCCTCTCTCTCTTCCTCTCTCTCTCCCTTTTTTCCTTGGTCATCGACGATAGACAGCCGGCGGCGGCCCCCCGCGGTGGGCCCCGGCGGTCCCCTTTCCTTGGCCGACCCTCCTCTCCCTCTTTCTCTCTCTCTCTTCCTCTCTCTCTCCCTCTTTTTCCTTGGCTACCGGCGTCAGAGGGCCGGCGGCAGGCCGCACGCCCCGACGGCAGGCCTCGGCCCTCCCCTTCCCTTGGCCGGCCCCTCCTCTCCCTCTCTTCCTCTCTCTCTCTCCCTATTTTTTCTTGGCCGCCGGCGACAGAACGGTCGACAGTGGCCCAATCGGGGCCCGACGGCGGCAGCGACGGTGGGCCCGACCGGGGCCCGGCAGTGGCGGCCCGACGACGGTGGGCCCAGCGATGGGCCCCGATGGCCCTCCGGCGGTGGGCCCATGCGGCTCTGCGGTGTCCTTCTCTTTCGATCTGCGGCGGCGGGCCCTGGCGGCGAGCCCCGGTGGCGGGTCCATGCGGCCCTACGGCACCCTTCTCTTTCGATCCACGGTGGCGGGCCCCGACGGCCCTCCAACGACGGGCTTCTATTTCAATTTTTTTAATTTTTATTTTTATCTCATTATTTTTTATTTTTTATTTTTATCTCATTAGATTAAAATTTATTTTAAAATTTGATTCGATCATAATTTAAAAATTTTAAGTATTTCATGAAAATGTAGATCTGTCAGTTGAGCAATGTAGGATATTCTACGATATCCGTATAAAATATATATTTGATTATATATTTTTTATGGATACCATAAAATATATACATTTGGATAGTTTGAGAATTGCATTTAATTCTATAAGTAATTACATTATTCGAATGATATACGGAGGGTTCGAGAGAAATTTTGGACAGTATTTTTCTTTAGTTCTTCTCACACATTTTTAGTCATGTGGAGAGAACTAAGGAGAAATGCTGCCAAAATTTCTTTCGGTCCCTTTTGCATATCATTTGATTAATGTAGTTAACCTATAGAATTAATATAATTTTTGAATAGGATAGGATCTATCTGTACCTATTTGTTGATGATATGATGTATTTATCATGTAAATATTAGTAATACTAAATATTTTGATTTTGATTTTGTCATAGGTTTCTCCAAGAAAATAATTAGTATTCGAGTTCGTGTACTATTGTATTATGATGGCATGATACAGAATGATGAAACTGGTGTGCAGTACAGTCACCCTGCAAATTGGATGATTAGAGTATCGTCACTATTATCACGTCAAGAATTATTGGACCATTTATACAGTAATATTCCTGTAGACAAAGAAAAATATGAAATAAAATTAAAATGAAAATCTCCTAATCTATCAGGATAATTAATGCAGAGCAATTATATCTTAGTTCCAATTGATGACGATGAAGATATCAAAGAAATGCTGACCTTTCTTTTGAAATATGCAGAATGTTAATTTTTAAAATTATATATTGAAAAGGAAGATATACTGAGCTTTGGATACTATAGTCGGCTTTTAACTCAAGCGGACAATAATGTTGGGCCTTCCTCACCTTTCGTAACTCTTATGGTGCAAACCAATAGTGTTGAGGCCATATTTGTAGAATAACATTCCACTGCTGCCGGTCCTAGTTGTCCAATTATTCAGAGTCCTATGGTGACTTCTCCTGTGTCTTCTGCTATGGTGACTTCTTCTTTACTAGAAGTAGTGGTAAGTGCGGGAGACGACACTCATATTTCTTATCTTTTAATATACTTGTGATAATTGTGGGTTATGTTCAGTACAGGGATAAAATGATAATTTTAAAACTTTTTTAAAATTATGATTTTACAGTGAAAAAATATTAATTAATCTAATTAATTAATATAAATTTATCCTACACTAGGATCTAAATATGATATATAGCATGCATGCATTTAAATTTGAAATTCGAATTTGAACAATAAACACTTTATTGTAATGTGTTCAGAACATAATACCTTTGTGCGGATAGTAGATCGCCGCAATCTGATCATCGTCGGGAGAGTCTGATCGTTGCGATGCAGCCACACAGTGTGTCTGGCCTCTACAGATCGTCCACATGAAGCTCTCGGTCTAATCGACTCCTCATGAGTGCTAGCTCGTTGTAGAGTCCTTTTGAAGGCCGATGCTGATCGAACTCTTTCGATCAATGTCTGTCGATTCTTCAAATGCTTCGGATCATCAACAGACATGCTTGAGAGGATGTTAAAGATCTTCCTGAGATTTTGTGGGCTTATGATACTCGTAGCTCACTTTCTCACTTCCCGAACCCCAGGCTAAAACTCTAGGGAACTCACCGAAAATCTTGCACCCACTTTTCTTTCTTTTCTTTCTTTTTCTCTTGGAAGGATATGGACTTTCTTCTCACACACAAGATTTCTCATGCTCCAAAATTTTTCTCCAAAAATCTTCTTCTTCTATGCCCCACTCTTCTCCTTCTTTTATAACAACATCAAACGTCTTATCCAAAAGAAAGGATAAAGATGAGTAATTGCACATTTGAATTCAAATCAAATTTTGAATTCAAATGGACACCAACTCATCTCTTATCCACTAAAGGTGTGAGGTGTGGCTTAAATTGTGCATGGAGTGATTTCATGAGAAACCTTTTCTCATGTAATAAATGGGGCGTAAAAAAAGGGATAAGGCGCAAAGATTGATTGCCCATTCAAATTCAAACTTTATTTTGAATTTGAATGGCCAACCAATCATCCTTATCCATTCATATGGCACATTAAAGTGGGGCGTGGAGAGGGCTTGGCGTGAGAAAAAAATTCATGAGAAGTTCCTTCTCATGAATTCAAATGGGTGCAATGGAAGTGAGGTGGCGCATGGAGATTGGGTCAAGGTGGTTTAATTATTTAAACCAACCTAATTGAATCAAATAAGTTAGGTCCAATTAGACTAATTTAAACCTAACTTAATTAGGCTCAATAAAATTTTAATCAAATCAGGAATTGACTAAGCCCAACTCCTGATCAAATCAGGGACCAAACCATCTTGATGATTAGATCAACTCTTAACCTAATCGGGTCAAATCCAACTGAATCCAATTCAATTGGACTTGATTCAAAAATAATTACTCAATCAAATTGAGTTAATTAACGATCAAATCACTAATTAAACCTCTCATAAATATTGAGTCTAAATTCGATGGGCAATCGGACATCAGAATTCATCGATATGTAACCTTGATCGAAAAGTTCCAACCAGTGGGACTCTTGACCTCAGTACCCATAATGTGTGGAACTCATGATCAAAAAATCCTGATTCTCGATCACTGAGTCTCAAACATGTAGAATTCTACATCAGCCATCAGATCAGATAGGAACCTCTAATGTGTGTGACACCGCAGGTTCGAACATAAGCCGGTAGCACAGGAACCAATTCCTGTACTAATCGAAGTGACCATCTAGCAATGGTATCTGACATTCGGATAGGTCGAAGAGTCACAATCGCAACACTCAAAACCTACATGAATATGGTTACTGTATAATTCATCCTTTTGACCCCTGTGTTTAGGATGACTCAGGGTTAAACTGTCAACCCTGATCAAATCATCCGAATCGTGCTCAACTCAAACAGTCCTGTGACTCCTCACAAGGACTACCCTGGCCAAGATTTTGTTAAATTGAAACACGACTGTACACAGCTCCTAAACTGAAGTGGTCAATCCCATCTTGACACATGCACCGACAAGTCAAGTACTTGACTACACCCAGCAGCCTTCCGTCATTGAATTAAAAATTCAGGTAGTCCAGTGCCTAAGTGCAGTGAGTTGCTTGCAAGTCATTGTGGAGGTCTGAGGTCAGAAAGATATTTATACCCATATTCCATCGAAGTAAATTTTGACAGCAGAAATAGCTCCAGAGTCGATCACGTTCAGTGCAGATGTATCCTTACATCTCACCTGTATGCCATACCAGTGTCTCCACACTCATTGGTGTTGTGAGAAAGTGAGCTATGAGTGTTGTGAGCCCACAAAATCTCAGAAAGATCTTCAACATCCTCTCAAGCACATCTGTTGATAATTTGGAGTATCTGAAGAATCGACAAACATCGATCGAAGGAGTTCGATCAACATCGACCGTCAAAAGGGCTCTACAACGAGCTAGCACTCGTGAGGAGTCGATCAGACGGAGAGCTCCGTGTGGACGATCCGTAGAGGCCAGACATACTATGTAGCTGTGTCGCGATGATCAGACTCTTCCGACGGTGATCAGATTGCGATGATCTACTATCCGCACAAAGGTATTGTGTTCTGAACACATTACAATAAAGTGTTTATTGTTCAAATTTGAATTTTAAATTTAAATGCATGCATGCTATATATCATATTTAGATCCTAGTGTAGGATAAATTTATGTTAATTAATTAGATTAATTAATATTTTTTCACTGTAAAATTATGATTTTAAAAAAGTTTTAAAATTATCATTTTACCCCTGCACTGAATTTAACCACAAATGGTATCAGAGCAGGTTCTTAGATATGATATATATATTTGCATGCGTAGATTAAGTTGTAATCTAAAAGTTTAAATTTAAAATTTAAAATTCAAAAATTTAAAATTTAAATTTTAAAAGTTGCTCGAAATTCAAAATTCAAAAAATTTGAAATTTAAAATTTAAAATTTGAATTCTAAAATTTGAAATTCAAAATTCAAAATTTAAAAATTTGAAATTCAAAATTTGAAATTCAAAATTTGAAATTTAAAATTTGAAATTTGGTTGAAATTTTAAATTTGAAATTCAAAATTTAAAATTCAAAATTTGAAATTTGAAATTCAAAAATTTGAAATTTGAAATTTGAAATCTGTTTGAAATTTGAAATTTAAAATTTAAAATTTGAAATTTAAAATTTAAATTTTGAAATTGGTATATTTAGATATACTTGATCCAAGTAGCAAGTAATAGAATTGGATTGGTTGCCATGGCCGTCCGGTCATAGAAGAAAAGTAGGATTTAAAGGCCCTCTCCTCCCATTCGATGGGGTCTCTTATAGTGGTAGGGGTGCCACTGTAATTATATCCCATACAGATAAAGCAGCGAAAGAAATTAATTATAAAGGTTTAATTATAAAATTTATCATGAATGTGTTAGATTAGATCTAAAGGAATATTCATGATTTATTTTGATTGAGTTATTTTCTGTTATGTAATTAGCAATAGGATTGCTATTTATGAAATGTGCTGATCTATTTGTGAAATGAGTCAACATATTTGGTGAATAAAAAATAAAACTTTTCAAATTTAAAAATTATTTTCGAAATACCAAACCCTGACCCATCAGCCCAAATACTTAATTAAAAAAATTAAGTATTGTCTAGTAGGTCTAGAATTGTGAATTAAGACCTAAGACAATTGCAAAAACTTGTGGGTCAATGGGTTAGATGGATTAGGTCCATAATTGAGTTAGACCTAAGGTTAGCTTAAAGAAATGGACTAAATTAGAGTAATTGGTCAAATCTAATCAAAAGTTGAATTAGATTAGGTCAAAGATACTCTAGACTCAACTCCAATAGTTGTAGTTGAATGGGTCCATGTCTTTAACTAGACCAAGATGGACTTAATTCATGGCTACACGATGGAACCCTATTTATTAAGTTGATCAAATTAAAACTAATGAACCGGTTGGTGTCTAAGGTAAGTTAGGCAGTTTGACCAGTGGTTTTTAAGCGAGAGCTACTCGTAGTGATTTGATCTCTGACGAGTTAATGGCTTATCCCCACCACTGATCTCACTTACCTGGCCAACCTGGTGAATTAGGTTTTGATTAAATCACTTAGTGATTAGGGCTCACCCATGTCATTAGGTAAATCAGTTTGACTGATTTAGGTGCTCCTAATGCTGGCTTAATTAAATCCTTTTTAATCTGACTTGGTGAAGTCAGTGGGAGGATTGAAATTGGTTGGTAATTTATCTTCTCATCTATTCTTTAATAAAATCCTCAAAAATTATTAGGTCCTAAAAATGATTAAGTTATATTGATAACTAAGTCATAGCCTCCCATTAAATGAGTGATAATGAGTCCATTAGTTTAATAATCATTGGAGGTCCAAAGGCCTGGTGCTTATTGACTAATGGAATTATCATTCATAGTATGATAATTTGGTTTGAGTCTTTCTGATGGTGGTTAGGTTGGCCGACCAAAGTCGGGCTTTATCATTTATTGATCCGATTCATCAAATCAAATCATGTTAATGGTTGGACCTAACCAGATTTTTTTAGTGGAGGCCAAAGCCTACTACTTAGGTTCTGGGGCAAAATTAATTACTAGAAGTTGTTTAGAGAAACAACTGGTTATGAACCTACCCATAGATGCACATAGGTTGACCAACCAAAGTTGGGCTCGTGTGTAGTCTGTGTGGATTCTAGTACCCACTAAGGAATTAAAGTAATTCCTCGAATTGGAGGTTGAGGCTACCAGTTCGTAAAAATACTGGGAGAAACTTTAGACTAAAGTCCAAGTCTTTAGTATTTATAATTTATGTACTAATAGAGGTCTGATTTTCCTTTATGCAGCTATGGCCACTACCTGTCCCTCCGGTCATTATTAGATAATGACAAGCTCATGGGACCTAATTTCGATAGCTGGTATCGAAAATTAAAAATTATCCTTGAGCATGAGCGGATCCTTTATGTAGTAACAGATCCGGCACCTGAGGAGCCAGCCCCGAACGTTAGAGGGATGGTCCGAGACACTTATCAGAAGTGGTTCAACGACCGCACCATCGTTCGGTGCATTATGCTGGCGGCAATGAATGATGAGTTCAGCCACAGGTTCGAGAACGCCCAGCCACAGGAGATGCTTCAAATGTTGAACAACTCCTTTGGCACGCTTGACGATGTTGAAAGACACAAAACTAGTTGTGCCATTTTCAATGCTCGAATAAGGGATGGAGCCTCAGTCACTGATCATGTACTGTACATGATCAAAATGATTGAGTGCCTAAGTAAACTGGGCTTTCTCCTGCACGAGCAGCTCGGTAAGGATGCGATCCTTAATTCATTGCCCAAGTCCTTCCTCCCCTTCCTTACTCATTTTCGGATGACAAAGCCTGCAGTGAACTACCACGGCTTATTGGGGTTGCTGCAGAACTTTGAGAAGGATCACCAGCTCCATAAGGAGTCGGTGAATGTTGTGGGAGGGTCTTCTTCTGGTCATCGACTCTTTAAGAAAGGGAAGAAGAAGAACAAGAAGAAGAAGAATAAGAAGGTGCAACTGCATGCTGGGACGTCGGCACAGGGTCAGACCAAGAAAAGCAAGCCCGACCAGAGCCAGGCGGAGTGCTTCTTTTGCAAGAAGCAGGGGCACTGGAAGAGGAACTGTCCTCTATACATTGCCTCCCTGGACCCGAACAGGCCGAAGAAGAAGCAAGGTACTTATATGATAATACCTTACAACTTTTTCATTTGTGATACTACTACCTGGGTATTGGATACCGGAAGCCCTTATCATATTTGCAATTCGATGCAGGGTCTGCAGGTCAGTAGGAGATTTGATGAAGGCAATAGATTCCTGAACGTTGGAGATGGAAGCAAAGTTTCAGTTCTAGCATTAGGAATCATGAACCTTGTAATCAATTCTCGAAATATAATTCTGAGTGAATGTCACTATTGTCCAAGTTTTTTATTAAATATTATTTCTGTAGGCCTTTTGGCCATGTACGGTTATCAATTTTTAATAAAAGGAAACATTTGCAATATCATTTTGAATGGTGTTACAATGTTTGTTAGACAACTTAATAATGGAATTTACTTTTCTATCACAACTTGTTAATGTGGTTCAAACCTCCGATAAATGCCCTAGAATAGATAATATGTCAGAAGTCTACCTTTCGCACTGTAGGCTAGGTCATATCAATAAGAACAGGATAAACAGGTTGGCTCAAGAAGAAATTCTTGAAGTAGGTGATTGTGAATCACTTCCAACCTGTGAGTCCTATCTTCTTGGTAAAATGACCAAGTCACCTTTTACTGAAAAAGGTGAGCGAGCCAGTGAACTCTTGGCTTTGGTACATTCTGATGTATGTGGACCCATGAGCTCAAGTGCAAGAAGTGGATATTTCTACTTCATAACCTTCACAGACGACCTATCGAGGTATGGGTATGTCTATTTAATGAAGCATAAATCAGAGTCGTTTGAAATGTTCAAACTATTCCGAAATGAGGTAGAAAAATAAACGAAAAGTGTATTAAAACTCTTCGATCTGATCGAGGAGGTGAATACCTTTCCAATGATTTTCTGACATATCTTGGGGAGAATGGGATTCTCTCTCAGTGGACTCCTCCTAGAACACCACAACATAATGGTGTATCTGAAAGGAGGAATCGGACCTTGTTGGACATGGTTCGATCCATGATGGGGATTGCTGGTCTGTCGATCTTCCTCTGGGGATATGCGCTCGAATCGGCTTGTTACCTTCTAAATAGAGTTTCGAGTAAGTCTGTAACCAAAATGCCATATGAGATATGGATAGGATGTAAGCCAGTACTCTCGCACCTTAGGGTTTGGGGGTGTTCGGCTTATGTTAAACGTTTAATTATGGACAAGCTTGGACCTAGGTCTGACAAGTGTAATTTTATAGGGTACCCAAAAGAGACCAAAGGGTATTACTTCTATCTAGCTGATGAGCAAAAAGTGTTTGTCAGCCTTAAGGTAATCTTTTTGGAAAAGGAGTTCCTTGGTGAAGGGACTGTTGCCTCTAAGATCGAACTTGACGAAGTTCGGTAGGTAGAAAAACCAACACAAGTTGCTGAACCTGAACCGGATTTGGTTAGATCAGATCCGGAGCCCATTGTTCAAGCACCCTTAAGGCGATCTGGTAGAGTACCACGTCAACCAGACAGATACTATGGTTTCTTGGTCCAGGACGGCGATCCTATCGAACTTGATGAAAACGATGAGGATCCGATCACCTACATGGATGCAATGCAGAGACCCGACTTTGAAAAATGGCTGGAGGCCATGAAATCCAAAATGGAGTCCATGAAGGTCAACGATGTGTGGACATTAGTTGACCCACCCGAAGGAGTAAAATCCATAGGGTGTAAGTGGGTCTTCAAGAGGAAGAGAGGCACAGACGGAAAGGTGGAAACCTATAAAGCCCATCTGGTTGCCAAGGGATATCGTCAACGTTATGGTATAGACTATGATGAGACATTTTCTCCTGTGGCAATGCTCAAATCCATTCGGATTATGCTTGCGATAGCTGTCCATCCGGACTATGAAATCTGACAGATGGATGTGAAGACAGCTTTCCTAAACGAAGAGCTGGATGAAGAGGTGTATATGATACAATCTGAAGGATTCACATCCACAGATGAGTCTAAGGTGTGCAGGCTACAGAGGTCCATTTATGAACTTAAGCAGGCATCACGGAGTTGGAACATACATTTTGATAAGACGATCAAGATGTATGGCTTCGTTAAGAACGGAGAAGAACCATGCATTTATAAGTGGGCTAATGGTCCAGTAGTAGTATTTCTTATATTGTATGTGGATGATATTCTCCTAATCAGGAATGATGTCTCTGCATTACAGAGAATAAAGATTTGGCTATCGTCACAGTTCTCCATGAAAGATCTGGGAGGAGCTTCCTACATCCTAGGGATGAGGATCTATAGGGATAGATCTAAAAGGTTGCTTGGTTTATCTCAGTCCACGTACATTGATACTATGCTGAAGAGGTTCAGTATGGAGAATTTCAAGAAAGGCTATCTTTCGATAGGCCATAGAATTTCTCTCTTAAAGAAGAATTGTCCGACAACACCTCAAGAGAGAGAGCGTATGGGTAGGATTTTATATGCTTCGGCAGTGGGATCTATCATGTACGCCATGATATATACACGACCAAATGAGGCATACTCATTAAGGGTAGTGAGTAGATACCAATCTGATCCAGGAGAGAATCACTGGAAGGTTGTTAAAACTATCCTGAAGTATTTAAGAAATACTAAGGACCAGTGACTTGTTTATGGTGAATCAGACTTGAGACTTATAGGGTTTATAGACTCTAGTTTCCAGTCTGATCACAATGACAGCAAAAGTGTGTCAGAATTTATTTTTACCCTTAATGGTGGGGCTATCTGCTGGAAAAGTTTCAAGCAGCACACAGTGGCTGATTCAGTTTGCGAGGTGGAGTATGTTGCCGCATCAGATGCTACCAAAGAAGCGGTGTGGCTGAAAAAATTCATCACTGAGCTCGGAGTAGCGTCCTCCCTTGTTGGTCCAGTTCTGCTCTACTGTGACAGCTCTAGAGCCATTGCTCAAGCGAAAGAACCCAAGGCATACCAGCGGATGAAGCATTATCTATGCCGCTACCATCTCATCCAAAAAATTATGGATCGAGGTGACGTCGATCTTTAGAAGATCGACGAAAAGGAGAGCCTAGCTGACCCATTCACTAAAGCCATTGCAGTGAAGGAGTTCGACAACTACAAGTCGAAGATGGGTATTAGATACTGCACCGATTGGCTTTAGGCCAAGTGGGAGATTGTTGGGAATAGTGTTTCAAAGCCAATCGTCAGTCTGTTGACAGTTGTGCTCATTTTTGTATTTGTACATGAATTATGAATTAATAAAAATTATTTTGATATTTTTTATCACAAAATATTTCATCTTCTAATGAACTCCTATGTTGTGGTGAAGTCCTTAGGACTATTTAGACTCGACAAAGGAGGATTTGTTATTTAGTCCTTAAATCTGTTCACGATCAAATGATATGTTGTTACCAAGGATGACAACGTTTATCATGCATAGGTCGTTGTGTGCCATATAAGTTGGTTGTCCTCTTAACCAATGAGTGTGAAGACACTGGTATGGCATACAGGTGAGATGTAAGGGTACATTTGCACTAAACGTGACCGACTCTGGAGCTATTTCTGCTGTCAAAATTTGCTCCGATGGAATATGGATATAAATATCCCTTCGACCTGAGATCGCCACGGTGACTTGCAAGCAACTCACTGCACTTAGGCACTGGACTACCTGAATTTTTAGTTCAGTGACGGAAGGCTGCTGGGTGTAGTCAAGTACTTGACTTGTCGGTGCGTGTGTCAAGATGGGATTGACCACTTCAGTTTAGGAGCTATGTACAGTCATGTTTCAATTTAGCAAAACCTTGACCAGGGTAGTCCTTGTGAGGAGTCACAGGACTATTTGAGTTGAGCACGATTCGGATGATTTGATCAGGGTTGACAGTTTAACCCTGAGTCATCCTAAACACAGGGGTCAAAAGGATGAATTATACAGTAACCATATTCATGTAGGTTCTGAGTGTTGCGATTATGACTCTTCGACCTATCCGAACGTCGGGTACCATTGCTAGATGGTCACTTCGATTTGTACAGGAATTGGTTCCTATGCTACCGGCTTAGGTTTGAACCTGTGGGGTCACACACATTAGAGGTTCCTATCAGATCTGATGGCTGATGTAGAATCCTACATGTTTGAGACTCAATGATCAAGAATCAGGATTCTCTGATCACGAGTTCCACACATTATGGGTATCGGGGTCAAGAGTCCCACTGGTTGGGACTTTTCGATCAGGGTTACATATCGATGAATTCTGATGTCCGATTGCCCATCAGATTTGGACTCAGTATTTATGAGAGATTTAATTAGTAATTTGATTGCTAATTAACTTAATTTGATTGAGTAATTATTTTTGGATCAAGTCCAATTGAATTGGATTCAGTTGGATTTGACCCGATTAGGTTAAGAGTTGACCTAATCGTCAAGATGGTTTGATCCCTGATTTGATCAGAGGTTGGGCTTAGTCATTTTTTGATTTGATTAGGATTTTATTGAGCCTAATTAAGCCTAATTAAGTTGGATTTAAATTAGTCTAATTGGACCTAACTTATTTGGTTCAATTAGGTTGGTTTAAATAATTAAACCACCTTGACCCAATCTCCATGCGCCACCTCACTTCCATTGCATCCATTTGAATTCATGAGAAGGAACTTTTTATGAATTTTTTTCTCACGCCAAGCCCTCTCCACACCCCATTTTAATGTGCCATATGAATGGATAAGGATGATTGGTTGGCCATTCAAATTCAAAATAAAGTTTGAATTTGAATGGGCAATCAATCTTTGCGCCTTATCCCTTTTTTTACGCCCCATTTATTACATGAGAAAAGGTTTCTCATGAAATCACTTCATGCATAATTTAAGCCACGCCTCACGCCTTTAGTGGATAAGGGATGAGTTAGTGTCTATTTGAATTCAAAATTTGATTTGAATTCAAATGTGCAATTACTCATCTTTATCCTTTTTTTTGGATAAGACATTTGACGTTGTTATAAAAGGAGGAGAAGAGTGGGGCGTGCAAGAAGAAAGATTTTTGATGAAAAATTTTGGGACGTGAAAAGTTTTGTGCGTGAGAAGAAAGTCCATATCCTTTCAAGAGAAAAAGAAAGAAAAGAAAGAAAAGTGGGTGCAAGGTTTCCGGTGAGTTCCCTAGAGTTTTAGCCTGGGGTTCAGGAAGTGAGAAAGTGAGCTACGAGTGTCGTGAGCCCATAAAATCTCTAGGAGATCTTCAACATCCTCTCAAGCATGTCTGTTAATGATCCAGAGTGTTCGAAGAATCGACAGACATCGATCGAAGGAGTTCGATCAGCATCGATCGTCAAAAGGGCTCTAGAACGAGCTAGCACTCGTGAGGAGTCGATCAGATCGGGAGCTTCGTGTGGACAATCCGTAGAGGCCAGACATGCTGTGTGGCTACATCATGATGATCAGACTCTTCCGACGATGATCAGATTGTGGCGATCTACTACCCGCACAAAGGTATTGTGTTCTGAACACATTACAATAAAGTGTTTATTGTTCAAATTCGAATTTCAAATTTAAATGCATGCATGCTATATATCATATTTAGATCCTAGTGTAGGATAAATTTATGTTAATTAATTAGATTAATTAATATTTTTTCACTGTAAAATTATGATTTTGAAAAAAAATTAAAATTATCATTTTACCCCTACACTGAATTTTCCCACACAACGTTCAGGAATCTATCGCCTTCATCAAATCTCCTATTGACCTGTAGACCCTGCATCGAATTGCAAATATGATAAGGGCTTCCGGTATCCAATACCTAGGCAGTAGTATCACAAATAAAAAAGTTGCAAGGTGTTATCATATAAGTACCTTGCTTCTTCTTCGGCCTGTTCGGGTCCAGGGAGGCAATGTATAGAAGACAGTTCCTCTTCCAGTGCCTCTATTTCTTGCAAAAGAAGCACTCCGCCTGGCTCTGGTCGGGCTTGCATTTCTTGGTCTGACCCTGTGCAGACGTTCCAGCATACAGCTGCACCTTGTTATTCTTCTTCTTCTTGTTCTTCTTCTTCCTTTCTTAAAGGGTCGATGACCAGAAGAAGACCCTCCCACAACATTCACCGACTCCTTATGGAGCTAGTGATCCTTCTCAAAATTCTGCAGCAACCCCAACAAGCTGTGGTAGTTCACTGCAGGCTTTGTCATCCAAAAATGAGTAAGGAAGGGGAGGAAGGACTTGGGCAATGAATTAAGGATGGCATCCTTACCGAGCTGCTCGTGCAGGAGAAAGCCCAGTTTACTTAGACGCTCAATCATTTCGATCATGTACAGTACTTGATCAGTGACTGAGGGTCCATCCTTCATCCGAGCATTGAAAATGGCACAACTAGTTTTGTACCTTTCAATATCGTCAGGCGTGCCAAAGAAGTTGTTCAACATTTGAAGCATCTCCTGTGGCTGGGCATTCTCGAACCTGTGGCTAAACTCATCATTCATTGCTGCCAGCATAATGCATCGAATGATGGTGCGATCGTTGAACCACTTCTGATAAGTATCTCGGACCGTCTCTCTAACGTTCGGGGCTGGCTCCTCAGGTGCCAGATCCGTTACTACATAAAGGTTCCGCTCATGCTCAAGGATGATTTTTAATTTTCGATACCAGCTATCGAAATTAGGTTCCATGAGCTTGTCATTATGTAATAATGATCGGAGGGACAGGATAGTGGCCATAGCTGCATAAAGGAAAACCAGACCTCTATTAGTACATAAATTATAAATACTAAAGACTTGGACTTTAGTCTAAAGTTTCTCCCAGTATTTTAACGAACTGGTAGCCTCAACCTCCAATTCGAGGAATTACTTTAATTCCTTAGTGGGTACTAGAATCCACACAGACTACACACGAGCCCAACTTTGGTTGGTCAACCCATGTGCATCTATGGGTAGGTTCATAACCAGTTGTTTCTCTAAACAACTTCTAGTAATTGATTTTGCCCCAGAACCTAATCAGTAGGCTTTGGCCTCCACTGAAAAGATCTGGTTAGGTCCAACCATTAACATGATTTGATTTGGTGAATCAGATCAATAAATGATCAGGCCCGACTTTGGCCGGCCAACCTGATCACCATCAGAAAGACTCAAACCAAATTATCATATTATTAATGATAATTCCATTAGTCAATAAGTATCAGGCCTTTGGGCCTCCAACAATTATTAAACTAATGGACTCATTATCACTCACTTCATGGGAGGCTATGACTTAGTTATCAATATAACTTAATCATTTTTAGGGATATAATATTTTTTTTTTGAGGATTTTATTAAAGGATAGATGAGAAAAAAATATCCAGCCAATTTCAATCCTCCCACTGACTTTACCAAGTCAGATTAAAAAGGATTTAATTAAAGCTGACATTAGAAGCACCTAAATCAGTCAAACTGATTTACCTAATGACATGGGTGAGCCCTAATCACCAAGTGATCTAATCAAAACCTAATTCATCAGGTTGGTCAGGTAAGTGAGATCAGTGGTGGGGATAAGCCATTAACTCGTCAGAGATCAAATCACTGCGAGTAGCTTCTGCTTAAAAACCACTGGTCAAACTACCAAACTTATCTTAGACACCAACCAGTTTATTAGTTTTAATTTGATCAACTTAGTAAATAGGATTCCACCGCATAGCCATGAATTAAGTCCATCTTGGTCTCGTTAAAGACATGGACCCATTCAACTACAACTATTGGAGTTGAGTCTAGAGTATCCTTGACCTAATCTAATTCAACTTTTGATTAGATTTGATCAATTACTCTAATTTAGTCTATTTCTTTAAGCTAACCTTAGGTCTAACCCAATTATGGACCTAATCTATCTAACCCATTGACCCACAAGTTTATGCAATTGTCTTAGGTCTTAATTCACAATTCTAGACCTACTAGACAACACTTAATTCTTTTAATTAAGTATTTGGGCTGATGGGTTAGGGTTTGGCATTTCGAAAATAATTTTTAAATTTGAAAGATTTTATTTTTTGTTCACCAAATATGTTGACTCATTTCACAAATAGATCAGCACATTTCATAAATGGTAATCCTATTGCTAATTACATAACAGAAAATAACTCAATCAAAATAAATCATGAATATTTCTTTAGATCTAATCTTACACATTCATGATAAATTTCACAATTGAACCTTTACAATTAATTTTTTTCGCTGCTTCATCTGCATGGGATATAATTGCAGCGGCACCCCTACCGCCATAGGAGACCCCATCGAATGGGAGGAGAGGGCCTTTAAACCCTACTTTTCTCCTATGACCGGACGGCCATTGCAACCAACCTAATTCGATTACTTGCTACTTGGATTAAGTATATCTAAATATACCAATTTCAAAATTTAAATTTCAAATTTCAAATTTTAAATTTTAAATTTTGAATTTCAAATTTCAAACAAATTTCAAATTTTTGAATTTTAATTTTTGAATTTCAAATTTCAAATTTTAAATTTTGAATTTTAAATTTGAAATTTCAATCAAATTTCAAATTTTAAATTTTAAATTTTAAATTTTGAATTTTGAATTTTAAATTTTAAATTTTAAATTTTTGAATTTTGAATTTTGAATTTCGAATTTCAAAATTCAAATTTCAAATTTTTGAATTTCAAATTTTAAATTTAAACTTTTAGATTACAACTTAATCTATGCATGCAAATATATATATCATATCTATGAACCCGCTCTGATACCATTTGTGGGTTATGTTCAGTGCAGGGGTAAAATGGTAATTTTAAATTTTTTTTAAAATTATGATTTTATAATAGAAAAATATTAATTAATCTAATTAATTAATAAAAATTTATCCTACACTAGGATCTAAATATGATATATAACATACATGTATTTAAATTTGAAATTCAAATTTGAATAATAAATACTTTATTGTAATGTGTTTAGAACACAATACCTTTGTGCGGATAGTAGATCGCTGCAATCTGATCACCGTCGGAAGAGTCTGATCATCACGATGCAGCCACACAGCATGTCTGGCCTCTGTAGATCATCCACATGAAGCTTCCGGTCTGATCGACTCCTCACGAGTGCTAGCTCGTTGTAGAGCCCTTTTGACAGTCGATGCTGATCAAACTCCTTCGATCGATGTCTGTCGATTCTTCAGATACTTTGGATTATCAACAGACATACTTGAGAGGATGTTGAAGATCTTTCTAAGATTTTGTGGGCTCACGACACTCGTAGCTCACTTTCTCACTTCCCGAACCCCAGGCTAAAACTCTAGGGAACTTACCGGAAACCCTGCACCCACTTTTCTTTCTTTTTCTCTTGGAAGGATATGGACTTCCTTCTCATGCACAAAACTTCTCACGCCCCAGGATTTTTCTCCAAAAATTTTCTTCTTCCACGCCTCACTCTTCTCTTTCTTTTATAACAACGTCAAACGTCTTATCCAAAAGAAAGGATAAAGATGAGTAATTGCACATTTGAATTCCAATCAAATTTTGAATTCAAATGGACACCAACTCATCCCTTATCCACTAAAGGTGTGAGGCATGGCTTAAATTATGCATGGAGTGATTTCATGAGAAACCTTTTTCTCATGTAATAAATGGGACGTAAAAAAAGAGATAAGGTGCAAAGATTGATTGCCCATTCAAATTCAAACTTTATTTTGAATTTGAATGGCCAACCAATCATCCTTATCCATTCATATGGCACATTAAAGTGGGGCATGGAGAGGGCTTGGCGTGAGAAAAAAATTCATGAGAAGTTCCTTCTCATGAATTCAAATGGGTGCAATAGAAGTGAGGTGGCGCATGGAGATTGGGTCAAGGTGGTTTAATTATTTAAACCAACCTAATTGAACCAAATAAGTTAGGTCCAATTAGATTAATTTAAACCCAACTTAATTAGGCTTAATTAGGCTCCATAAAATCTTAATCAAATCAAGAATTGACTAAGTCCAACCCCTGATCAAATCAGGGACCAAACCATCTTGACGATTAGGTCAACTCTTAACCTAATCGGGTCAAACCCAACTGAATCCAATTCAATTAGACTTGATCCAAAAATAATTACTCCATCAAATTGAGTTAATTAGCAATCAAATTACTAATTAAATCTCTCATAAATACTGAGTCCAAATCTGATGGGCAATCGGGCATCAGAATTCATCGATATGTAACCCTGATCGAAAAGTCCCAACCAGTGGGACTCTTGATCCCGATACCTATAATATGTGGAACTCATGATTAGAGAATCCTGATTCTCGATCATTAAGTTCCAAACATATAGGATTCTACATCAGCTATCAGATCAGATAGGAACCTCTAATGTGTGTGACCCCGCAGGTTCGAACCTAAGCCGGTAGCACAGGAACCAATTCCTATACTAATCGAAGTGACCATCTAGCAATGGTACCCGACGTTCAGATAGGTCGAAGAGTTGCAATCGCAACACTCAGAACCTACATGAATATGGTTACTGTATAATTCATCCTTTTGACCCCTGTGTTTAGGATGACTCAGGGTTAAACTATCAACCCTGATCAGACCATCCGAATCGTACTCAACTCAAACAGTCCTGTGACTCCTCACAAGGACTACCCTGGTCAAGATTTTGCTAAATTGAAATACGACTGTACACAGCTCCTAAACTGGAGTGGTCAATCCCATCTTGACACACGCTTCGACAAGTCAAGTACTTGACTACACCCAGTAGCCTTCCGTCACTGAATTAAAAATTTAGGTAGTCCAATGCCTAAGTGTAGTGAGTTGCTTGCAAGTCACTGTGATGGTCTCAGGTCGGAGGGATATTTATACCCATATTTTATCAGAGCAAATCTTGACAGCAGAAATAGCTCTGGAGTCGGTCACGTTCAGTGTAGATGTACCCTTACATCTCACCTGTATGCCATACCAGTGTCTCCACACTCATTGGTTAAGAGGACAACCAACCTATATGGCACACAACAACCTATGCTTGATAAACGTTGTCGTCCTTGATAACAACGTATCATTTGGTCGCGAACAGATTTAAGGACTAAACGACAAATCCTCCTTTGTTGAGTCTAAATAGTCCTAAGGACTTCACCACAACATAGGAGTTCATTAGAAGATGAAATATTTTGTCATGAATAATGTTAAAATAATTTTTATTAATTCACAATTCATGTACAAATACAAAAATGAGCACAACCATCAACAGGCTGACGATTGGCTTTGGGACATATTTCCAACAATAATATCATTATTTTAGATTCATTAGCATATTATGGCTTACGATCTGCAGTATCCCAATCCTCGAGACAGCAGTATTCTTACATTGCAGGAGCACCATCGATTACAGACTATTTTAGATGGCGGCATAAGCATTCAAATTCTATTTACTATTTAAATTTTTTTTTTAAAAGTCATATACATTATCTAATTATTATATTTTATTACAGGAGCCCAGACACCTTCATCTACGATGATCCGATGCTGACTTCTGGAGGACAGAGGACATCCCCACATAGAGTGCTGGATTATTTACGGTATCTTGGATTCTATGGAGTATATCGGATTGGTCGTATACAGATGGACATTGATCTTATTACTGCTTTGCTTGAGAGATGGTATCCAGAGACACACACATTTCATCTTCCATTTGGTGAGGCGACCATCACTTTACAGGATGTCAGCATCCTTACTAGACTACCAGTTGATGGCGATCCAGTTACCGGAGTTGATCCCATGCTTACCATTACAGAGTGGCAGGCTTTGTGCTTGCAATTGCTAGGGTTTGAGCTTGATGCATATTTTTTCGATCATTCACGACTCAGGATTAAGTGTTTGGATGATCGTTATCGATATTTTCATATTGCGGATGATGCACTAGAGGAGATGGTGCAGCAGTATGTTAGGGGTCAGGTACTACGGTTGTTAGGTGGTGTTCTGTTACCCGATACTTCATCGAAAAAGATGAAGTTGATGTTTTTGCCATTATTAGAGGATTTAGACTTTGCTCGTAGACTCAGTTGGGGTAGTGCAGTACTAGCCTGCCTATACAGAGCTATGTGTCGGGGTTCTTATACTGATCAGAGCGAGATTGGTGGTTATCTTGTATTATTACAGGTATTTGAATTATAAATTTTTATTTTTAATATTCATATTTCACATTAGATATGTCGTGTATGATTTTTTTGAAATTTACAAATTTGAGTATGGGAGCTGTTGGGTATAAAATACCCACAGCCGAAGTCCTCAGCAGAATCAACTCCAGGAAGACTCCGCCCGGACTCCTACAGGAATCGGGCTCCGCCTACGACTCCGACCCCTAGGGGGACTTCGCCCGGACTCCTACGGGAGCCGGGCTTCGTCACCAACGTCAACCACCGGTAAGATTCGTCCGGACTCCTACGGGAGCCAGACTTCGCCTTTAACTTTAATTGCAGGAGGACTCTGCCCGGACTCCTACGGGAGCCGAGCTTCATCCTCGACTCCAACGGCTACAGACAGACTTCGTCCGGACTCCTACAGGAGCCGGACTCCGCCGACAACTTCAACCGCAAGTAGACTCCGCCCGAACTCCTACGGGAGCCGGGCTCCGTCCTCAACATCAACTGCCGGTAAGCCTTGTCCGGACTCCTACGGGAGCCGAACTTCGCCTTTAACTTTGATTGCAGAAAGACTCCGCCCGGACTCCTATGGGAGCCAGGCTTCATCCTCGATTCCAACGGCTACAGACAGACTTCGTCCGGACTCCTACGGGAGCCGGACTCCGTCGACAACTTCAACTGCAAGTAGACTCCGCCCGAACTCCTACGGGAGTCGGGCTCCGTCCTCAACATCAACTGCTGGTAAGCCTTGTCCGGACTCCTACGGGAGCCGAACTTCGCCTTTAACTTTAATTGCAGGAAGACTCCACCCGGACTCCTACGGGAGCCGGGCTTCATCCTCGACTCCAACGGCTGCAGACAGACTTCGTCCAGACTCCTACGGGAGCCGGACTCCGCCCACGACTTCAACTGCAGGTCGACTTCATCCGGACTCCTACGGAAGCCAAACTCCATCTTCTATTCCGACTGCGGAAAGACCTTGCCCAAACTCCTACGGATACTGGACCTCACTACCGACTCCAACCAAACTTCGACCGACAAGTCTGGACCCCCTGGCAGGCCACAGAAACAGACAACACTGCTCCACTCCCTGCGGTGGGCCCTACGCAGCTCCATTACTCCCTGACAGGCCGTATTAACGGCCATGATTCTGCCCCACTCCCTGCGGCGGATCCTGTGCGATTCCACCACTCCATGACGAGTCACGACAGCGGACGCCGCTCCACTCCCCGTAACTGATTCCACGTGGCGAGCCACGGTGATAGCCACGATCCCACTCCATTACCCTCCGCAATAAATTCCTCTTGGCTCTGGGCAGCCCACGACCAGACGGTTACGGGCGTCGCTATCAATTTGTTGCCCCCTCTGTCTATAAAAGGGAGACCCCAGATACGTTATTCTATAAGCTCTCATCTTTCATCTAAAAACTCTACTAAATTCTCCATTCGAGCACTCCATTCTTGTTGAGGCAGAGAACTGACTTGAGCGTCGGAGGGTCTTGCCGGAGCAACCCCACCTCCGGTTTAGACTTCCTTTGCAGGTCCCGATGGCGACCGCGACTTCCTCGACTCCAGCTTCTCCGGCGCAAGTGGATTTTTGCACCAACATGATTGGCGCTAGAGGAAGGGGCCTGTGTCTTCGCAGTACCTTTGTTCTTGAAGGAGCATTCAACGGAGCTGCCCCCGATCGTCTCCTCCGACACCCACTCCTTGTTCCCCCATGGGATCCATACTTGATGCCTCCTCGCAAGGCATCCACAGCCTCCACGGCCAGATCTCAGGCTCCGGCCTCCCCTCCTGTTTCTCAACCTCCTCCTCCTCCTCCGGCGGCGGCGGTCGGCGCGGAGCAGTTTGACCTGCTGGCGCAGCAGGTCAGAGGCCTCACCGAAGCTGTGCAAGCTATGCAGCAGCAGCAGCCGCAGGCATCGGTACGCCCGAAAAGGGCATCCCCGGAACACCAGAATCCGACAGCGGGGCGGGCCACCTGGGCCAGCCGCCCTGTCCTTCTTGGGAAAACGAACCCGAGGGTAGAGAGCCCTCAATCAGACCACGACTCCACCCCTGGAAGATCCCTGCCCCCATTCTGCCAGAGGACCCTCGAGACTCAAAGTCGAGAGGATTTCCTGGATCGGAGGCTCTAGAAGATGAACCGGCGGATCGAAGAACTCCACCATGCACCTCCCGCTTATGATGAGGATATTTGTATTGACCCTCCCTTCTCCCAAATGATCATGCAGGAACCGATCCCACCAAACTTCAAGCTTCCCCAGTTCGAAAGCTACGACGGGACTTCAGACCCGGTTGATCATCTAGAGGCCTTCCGGACGATGATGCTGCTTCACGGTGCTTCTGATGCCATTCTATGTCGGGCCTTCCCGTCCACCTTGAAGGGAGCGACAAGGAACTGGTACTCGGCTTTGAAACTGGGTACCATCTTTTCTTTCGATCAAATGAGCCACCAATTTGTGGCCCATTTTGTCAGCAGTCGGCGCCCCCGGAAGGGTTCGGAGTCCCTCATCAACATCAAGCAGAGGGAAGGGGAGTCCATTCGGGCCTACATCAACCGCTTCAACATCACGGTGCTGGAGGTCCGGAACTTGGACCAATCAGTCGCAATGGCCGCCCTGAAGGGTGGCCTTCAGAAGAATGATCTTTTGTTCTCCCTGGAGAAGAAGTATCCCAGGGATTTTACTGATTTGCTGGCCCGAGCCAAAGGATACGCCCGAGCGGAAGAAGCCTTCAAAATGAAGGATGAAGAGACAGTGAGGGAACGGCAGGCAGGAGACTCGAGTAAGCCCGCAATTGAAAAAAGGCCAAAGGAAGCCTGGCTGCATTCTCGATCCCCTCCTGGGCATAAGCGCGCCCATACTCCACCCCGGGCGCGCAGGGAGAGAAGCCCGGATCACGGGGTTCGGCGGGGTTCCCCACCAGGGAGATTCCGCAACTACGCCCCCCTCAACGCCTCGAAGGCCCAGGTATTGATGGAGGTCAGGGAGCAGCTCCCTAGGCCGGAGAGGATGCGCACACACCCCGGGAAGCGCAACCCCAACAAGTTCTGCCTCTACCACTGCGACCACGGCCACGACACAGAGGAATGCATCCAGCTCCGGAACGAGATCGAGGAGCTCATTCAGCGAGGTCGACTCGACAGGTTCATCCGACGCAGGCCTGAGGGTAGAGGAGATCGGCCAAGGGCCCTTCTGCAGCCTGAACCACCAAGAAGGGAGGAGCAACCCAGGGACCGGCCTCCCATCGGGACCATCGACTCCATCACCGGAGGGCCTCAAGGAGGGGCGGACCACCCGCGACCGTGGAACTTGAAAAATCTGTAAATGTATCACTTACGATTTCACCTTGAATCTAAATTTCTTTCTACTTGACGTACTCTTCCCATCTGACGTGGATTTATTATGACTGGATATGACCCCTCCAAACACTTGAAACAAAGTTATGTTAGGAACGAGAGAGAACCCCATCCTAACATACCTAAAATGAAAGTCCGACTATCTCGAAATCGGATTGGGGGAGAGGCCTTACAACGCCCTAATGTGCCCCCACAACCATGTCAGGAACAGGAGGAGAACCTCGTCCTGACATGAGCAAAGTCAAAGGCCCGATTCTTTTAGACCGGATGGGGGGAGAGGCCTTACAGCGCCCTAATGTGCCCCTACAGCCATGTCAGGAACAGGAGGAGAACCTCGTCCTGACATGAGCAAAGTCAAAGGCCCGGTTCTTTTAGATCGGATGGGGGGAAAGGCCTTACAATGCCCTAATGTGCCCCCACAGCCATGTCAGGAACAGGAGGAGAACCTCATCCTGACATGAGCAAAGTTGAAGGCCCGATTCCATTTAGACCGGATGGAGGGAGAGGCCCTACAACGCCCATATGAGCCCCCACAGCCCTGTTAGGGACAGGAGGAGAACCTCGCCCTAACTTGAGCAAAGTCGAAGGCCCGGTTCCATTTAGATCGGATGGGGGGAGAGGCCCTACAACGCCCATATGTGCCCCCACAGCCCTGTTAGGGACAGGAGGAGAACCTCGCCCTAACTTGAGCAAAGTCGAAGGCCCGGTTTCATTTAGATCGGATGGGGGGAGAGGTCTTACAACGCCCATATGAGCCCCCACAGCCCTATTAGGGACAGGAGGAGAACCTCACCCTAACTTGAGCAAAGTCGAAGGCCCGGTTCCATTTAAATCAGATGGGGGAGAGGCCTTACAACGCCCATATGAGCCCCCACAGCCCTGTTAGGGACAGGAGGAGAACCTCGCCCTAACTTGAGCAAAGTCGAAGGCCCGGTTCCATTTAGATCGGATGGGGAGAGTGTTGGGTACAAAATACCCACGGTCGAAGTTCTCAACAGGATTAGCCCTTACGGACTCTGCCCGGACTCTCACAGGAGACGAGCACCGTCACCAACTTCAACTGCCGGTAAGATCTGCCCTAACTCCCACGGGAGTCGGACTTCGCACCTAACTTCAATTGTAGGAGGACTCAGCCCGGACCCCTGCAGGAGTCAGGCTACGTCGCCAACTTCAACTGAAGAAGGACTCCGCCCGAACTCCCACGGGAGATGGGCTCCGCCTACGACTCCGACCCCAAGGGGGACTTCGCTCGGACTCCTACGAGAGCCGGGCTTCGTCGCCAACGTCAACCACCGGTAAGATTCGTCCGGACTCCTACGGGAGCCGGACTCCACCGACAACTTCAACCGTGTTGCTCCCTAGATTGATTTTGATGATTACAAAGCAGTTGAAGGGGTACCAATATTTTTATTTGAAAAAGTCTTTTTGCTCTTCAGGGGCAAAATCATAATTTTACCAAAACCCTGATTTAATAGTATCAATTGGTAGAACAAAAGATTTGTGATCTATTGGCGAAAATTTTATTATTTTTGGACTTGTATTTTGGAAGTTATGCATGTTTGAAATCCATGAGTCGATCCATGAGTCAGCTCATGGCACAATGAGCTGTTTGGCATAGATTTTTTGGCTTGGCACAACCTGTGAGTCGACCCATGAGTCGACCCTCAAGGCATGAGTCGACTCATGAGTCGACCCTTGCAGTTTTAGGCCAAAAATTACAGAACTCTATTTTTTGGTTTCTTCAACAGAGGTCGACTCATGAGTCGACCCCTGAGGCATGAGTCGACTCATGAGTTGACCCCTGTGACGAGATTTCTCCGCAACGGCTAGTTTTTAACCCGTTTTAAGTACTTTTAATGCTCATTTAATGTGGTCTAACGGCTCTTTTTTAGCCTAGAATATTTTTCTCTATTTCTTAAAGCTATAAAAAGATTCAAAAGGTGGGAAACAAGCAAGAGATTGAAAGAGAAAAAGAAGAGCATTCAAGAGAGCATTCAAGAGCATTCAAAAGAGAAAATTTGAAAAAGGGTTTCTCAAGCCAACTTTTCAGCCCTAATCAAGAGCTCATTTAAAGCTTTCAAGAAGCCATCAATCCAAGCTTACCAACTCCTCAAGCGCTCAATCAATTCTCCATCCACCTTGAGGAAATCCAAAAAGGGGCTTCTTCTCTTGAGTAAAGTGTATTTAAAGTTATATTCGCTCATTAAAGGAGCTTTTCTTGTACTTATTTGTGCTATAAATTGTTTTACTCAGTTTGAGTGATTGTTTTTGTTTTGGAGGGGTTCCAAAATAAGGAAAGGTTGATCCGAACCTAGAATTGGAGTGTATTGGGTTGGCTTGTACCCGAAAAATAAGTGGACTAGCTTGGGATAGCTAGTGTTAGAGTTTTCAACGTTTGTATTCGGGTTGAATACAAGTTTAGTAGATTGGAATTCCCAAGTAGGAGCTTGGGGAGTGGATGTAGGTGCAAGGTTGGCACCGAACCACTATAAATCCTTTTGTTTGTTGTGTGCATAATTGCTTCTCTTTAACTCTTTATTATTTCTTTGCATTCTTGCTTTTGGCAATTAATCTTGAATTAAGGTTATTCTCCTCATTCATTTAACTATTGACAAACATTTTTCATAAGTCATTAGTTAAGTTCAAAATTTTTAGAAACCCAATTCACCCCCCCCCCTCTTGGGTTGCATAGCTAGGCAACAAGTGGTATCAGAGCCCGGTGCTCTAGCCCATCTTTGATCTAAACAATCAAAGAGCCAAAGATCTATGGCAACCCACGTCGGTACTTCTCTTGCCGAGGGGCAATCCACCAACCGATCTCCACTTTTCAATGGGTCTAATTACACCTATTGGAAAGCTCGGATGAAAATATTCATTCAAGCACTTGACTATGATATGTGGAGTATCATAGTGAACGATCCTCATACACCCACTAAAATTATAGATGGTGAGGAATCAACCAAACCCGAGAAAGAATGGGATGAGGTTGATAAGAAGATGGCCCAATTAAATGCTAAAGCAATGAATGTACTTTATTGTGCTCTTGATGCAAACGAATTTAATCGCATTTCTACTTGTTCATCTGCTAAAGAAATATGGGATAGGTTAGAAGTAACCCATGAGGGAACCAATCAAGTAAAAGAGTCTAAAATAAACATGCTTGTGCATAAATATGAATTATTTAAAATGGAGCATGATGAGTCCATAACTGTAATGTTTACTTGTTTTACTGATATCATTAATGGTTTAAAGAGTCTTGGTAAGTCCTATACTAACAGTGAGCTTGTAAGAAAGATTCTCAGGTCCTTGCCAAGAACTTGGGAAGCCAAAGTGACTGCCATCCAAGAAGTCAAGGACTTGAACACTCTACCTCTAGAAGAGCTTCTTGGATCTTTGATGACTCATGAGCTAAGCATGAAGCAACACCAAGAGGAAGAAGTCAAAAAGAAAAGAACCATTGCCCTCAAATCCACAGCTCCTCCTGATGAAGAAACTGATGACACTGAAGATGAAGAACAAGATGAAGAGATGGCTCTCATCACCCGAAGATTCAAGAAATTTTTGAGAAAAAAGAAACAGGGGATGAGGAAGAGGCCATTCACAAAAGGGGAACAAAGCAAAGAAAAAGAGAAAGACCAACCCCTTATCTGCTACGAGTGCAAGAAGTCGGGACACTTCAAATCCGAATGTCCACAACTGAAGAAAGGTCCCAAGAAGTTCAAGAAGAAGGCCATGATGGCCACATGGAGTGCGAGTGATGACTCAAGTGCTGATGAGGAAACCTCAACCGAACAAGCCAACCTGTGCCTTATGGCACACGAAAATGAGATAATTTTCGAAACTCCTAGTGACTTTACATTTGAAGAATTGCATGAAGCATTCTATATTTAGTGGATGAATTAAAGAAACTAGGGATGAAGAACAAAGAGCTAAAATTAAAAAATCAATCCTTATTGAAACAAGCTGAAAACTTTTCAATTGAAAAATCCACCTTGCTTCAAGAAAATCAAAGCTTAAAGAATAAAATTGCCAAGCTGAAACCAATAGTAGAAAAGTTCACCTTAAGTTCAAACAAACTCAATATGATTCTTGATAATCAAAAAGCCGTATATGATAAGGCTGGACTTGGCTATAACCCCTTGAAGAAATAAAAATATCTGAAAAATATTTATGTAAACTCTTTAAGTAATAAGTCTACCAATATTACTTGTTTCAAATGTGGTAGAGTAGGACATAAGTCATACACTTGCCTCTTTAACAAATCTGCAAACTCAACTATAAAGAAAATATGGATTCCAAAAGGAACCATTATGACTAACCAAAAAGGATCCAAGAAAGCTTGGGTACCTAAAACAAAATTTTGACTTTTGCTTGCAGGTGTGTCTAGCATCCCAAGGAGGAAACAGGAAATGGTATCTTGACAGTGGATGCTCGAGACACATGACTGGTGATGAATCACAATTCATCACGCTTGATGCTAAGGATGGAGGGATGGTCACCTTTGGAGATAATGACAAAGGAAAGATCATCGGTATAGGTAACATTGGTATCACTCCCTCCAAATATATTGAAAATATTTTGCTAGTTAATGGTTTAAAGCATAATTTACTAAGCATTAGTCAATTTTGTGATAAAGGGTATAAAGTTATTTTTGAATCATCTGTTTGCATTGTAACTAGTCCTATTAACGATGGCATTAAATTTATTGGACATAGACATGGCAATGTTTATATGGTAGATTTAAATGATTTAGCCAAAATAAACATGCAATGCCTAGTATCCTTGAATGCTAAAGTTAATGAGACTAGTTGGCTTTGGCATCGTAGACTTGCACACATTAGCATGCATTCTCTTTCAAAATTAATTAAGAAAAAATTAGTTCTTGGCTTGCCTAAACTAAATTTTGAAAAAGATAGAATTTGTGATGCATGCCAACTAGGTAAACAAACACGAGTTTCATTTAAATCCAAAAATATTGTTTCAACTTCTAGACCTTTAGAGCTTTTGCATATGGACTTATTTGGACCAACTAGAACCACTAGTCTAGGAGGAAAACGATATGGTTTTGTAATTATAGATGATTACTCTCGTTTTACTTGGGTTTTCTTTTTAGTACACAAAGATGAAACTTTTCATATTTTCACTAAATTTTATCGAAAAGTCACTAATGAAAAAGAATTTTTAATTCAAAATATTCAAAGCGATCATGGAACTGAATTTGAAAATCAAGACTTTGAAAACTTTTGTGATAAAAATAGAATTGGTCATAACTTCTCTGCTCCTAGGACACCCCAACAAAATGGGATAGTTGAAAGGAAAAACAGAACCTTAGAAGAAATGGCCTGTACCATGCTTTGTGAAAGTAACCTTCCAAGATATTTTTAGGCGGAAGCGATTAACACAGCATGTTACATTTTAAATTGTGCTTTGATTAGACAAATTTTAAAGAAAACCCCCTATGAACTTTGGAAAGAAAGAAAATCGAATATTACATATTTTCATATTTTTGGTTGCCGATGTTTTGTACTAAATAATGGCAAAGAAAGACTTGATAAATTTGATGCAAAATCAGATGAAGCAATCTTTCTTGGTTACTCCTCCACTAGTAAAGCTTTTAGAGTTTTTAACAAAAGAACTTTAGTAGTAGAGGAGTCCATTCATGTTGTTTTTGATGAATCTAACGATCTTCCTTCAAGAAAGAATGAGGGTGTTGATGATGCAGATCCTCTAATAGAAGGAATGAAGGAGATCACTCTGAAAGATTCAACAACTCAAGAGGACGAGGAACAAGAAGACAAACAAGATGAGAGAGGTGAAGAAATTCAAGAACAACCTCAAGGTACAAATGACCTACTCAAAGAATGGAGGTATGTTCACAATCACCCTAAGGAGTTGATTATTGGTGATCCTATGCATGGGATAAAAACTCGTTCTTCACTTAGAGATGTATTTAATCATTGTGCTTTTGTATCTCATCTTGAACCAAAAACTATTGAAGAAGCTGAAAATGATCATAATTGGATTAATGCAATGCAAGAGGAACTTAATCAATTTGAAAGAAATAATGTTTGGACTTTAGTATCAAGACCTAAAAATTATTCAATAATTGACACAAAATGGGTCTTTAGGAACAAATTAGATGAACATGGTAATGTAATTAGAAATAAAGCAAGATTGATTGCTAAAGGATATAATCAAGAAGAAGAAATTGATTTTGATGAGGCCTTTGCACCTGTTGCTAGATTAGAAGCCATTAGACTTCTACTTGCATATGCTTGCTTTATGAAATTCAAATTATTTCAAATGGACGTCAAAAGTGCTTTTTTAAATGGATATATTGCTGAAGAAGTCTATGTAGAACAACCCCCGGGATTTGAAAATCATGCTTTTCCTAATCATGTTTTTAAATTAAATAAAGCTTTATATGGATTAAAACAAGCACCTAGAGCTTGGTATGATAGGCTAAGCAAATTTTTACTAAATAATGATTTTTCAAGAGGTAATGTAGATACAACCCTCTTTATTAAAAGAAATCAAAATGATATGTTAGTAATACAAATTTATGTTGATGACATAATTTTTGGGTCTACTAATGAATCTCTCTGTCAAGACTTTGCTAAGCTCATGCAGGGGGAGTTCGAGATGAGCATGATGGGAGAACTTACCTTCTTCCTCGGACTCCAAATCAAACAAACAAAAGAGGGAATCTCCATCACCCAAAGCAAGTACACCAAGGAACTACTCAAAAGATTTGGAATGGAGAACTCCAAACCAATTGGCACACCCATGAGCCCCTCATGTAAGCTTGACAAGGATGATGAAGGTAAATGTGTAGACTTAAAATACTATAGAGGTATGATTGGCTCTCTATTATATTTAACTGTAAGTAGGCCTGATATCATGTTTAGTGTTTGTTTGTGTGCTAGATATCAATCTAATCCTAAAGAATCTCATTTGAATGCTGTTAAAAGAATCCTTAGATACTTGAATGGTACTCAAACTCTAGGGTTATGGTACTCTAAGGACTCACTAATTGATTTATTAGGATATTCAGATGCTGATTTTGCTGGATGTAGATTAGATAGAAAAAGCACAAGTGGAACTTGCCAATTTCTTGGAGTTAACCTAATCTCCTGGTTTAGCAAGAAATAAAATTCGGTAGCACTGTCTACGGCTGAGGCCGAATACATTGCAGCCGGAAGTTGTTGTGCTCAAATCTTGTGGATTAAGCAACAACTTGAAGACTTTGAAATCAAACTTAATGAAACACCAATAAGATGTGACAACACAAGTGCCATAAATCTATCTAAAAATCCAATTCAACACTCAAGGTCCAAACATATTGAAATAAGACATCATTTTATAAGAGAACATGTTCAAAACAAAAATATAATTCTTGAATATGTTTGCACTGAAAATCAATTAGCTGATATCTTTACAAAGGCCCTTAGCGAGGATAGATTCTGTGAAATTAGGAGAAATCTAGGAATTCTTGATCCTTATGCCTAAGTGTTTCTCCATTTCCAAGAAATTGACTTGAGATCAATTTCCATCATCTCTCTTGGACCTAAATGCTCAAGATTATCATTCTCACAATTTGTCATTGAGCAAAATATCTTCTTCCAAAATTTTAAATTTTTTCAGAATTTATTCATATTTTTTTCTGAATTTTTGTGATTCATGAGTCAACCCCCTAGGGTCGACCCTATGGCATACTTGAAATTATTGCCAACTTTCCATGGGCTCTTTCCTTTTAACTTGAAGCCTGTTCATGAGCTGACTCATTCTCTTCGTCTTCCTCCCTCCAAGACCCGTCATCCTCATCCTCATTCTCTCCAAAACCAAGGATTTAGCTCAAGAATATTCTCCCTTCTCCTCTCCACCACAAATCACCGCTTGGGAAAGGAGATTTTTGCATCTTTCTCCTTTGATTGAAGCGGTTGGATCGTGCCCTAGCCTCCACCGTTCTTCTCAAAATTGCCTCTTCTCTCCGCCAAAATCCCTCTCCATCCTTTTGTAACCCTTCTTCTACTCATCCACTTGATCCTCCGAGTCTCCCTGCCTGCTGTTGTGGTGAGAATGGCTCCAAAGATGAAGCTCCCTTAAAGAAGAAAATCGGTCCGTGAGCTGAAAGAAAACGTCCGCAGGAAAAGGCAAGCTGCTCAATCCTCCACTGCTCCCATTCCGGCTTCTGTGTCAGCTCAAGGTCCCTCTCAGTCTCCCCTTAGCCCTAGCAAAATCTCTTTATCTGATAGGAAGGTTGAAACCGAAAAGAATGTGGATTTTAGATTCTTTGAAAAAGAAGGTTTCACTTTTGGAACAAAAATAAAAAATCAGGATTGGGGTTTTTACTGCTCTCTCAAGGAAGTTACTTTTGTAGACCTGGTTAGAGAATTTTATCAAAATCTGCATTATGGCAATGGAACAGTGACTTCTACAGTTAAGGAAGTTGATATCTGTCTGGATCCTATTATTTTGGGAGAGATACTTCACTTGCCCTATGAGGGATATTCTTACATGGAACTCCCAGTGAAGGAAGAGGGGATCAGTGTAATTCTAGGAGGAACCTACTCGGGAAGTTTGAATAAATTGGAAGCCAAAATTTTGTCAATTGAAATGAAGATCTTACATCAATTAGTGACAAAGCTCTTCTTCCCTAGGAGTGGTAGGCATGACCTCCTTTCTGGCAAAGATATTTGTATAATGTTTCATGTGATCACTCAAACCCCATTAAACCTCTCTGCTTTAATGATTGAGGCCATGAGAGAGACACTGAACAGATCCAAGGCACATCTGCCTTTTGGTATGGCTCTCACACTAGTTTTCAGGAGGTTTGGAGTCAGTTTTGAGGGGGAGGCATCTGCTAAGCTTTCTCACGTAGACACCATCAACCAACACACTCTGCACCGCATGGGATTTACTAAAACTGATGGTGGTTGGATCAAGAGTTCTGAGAAGAGAGCTGAGGACAGAGTAGAAGACAGAGCTGAAGAAGAAGGTCCCTCATCTCCTCTCCATGACTTCAGGGCAGCATCTCCAGATATCCAGTTTGTTCCAGACCCAGAGGCTGGCCCTTCAGAGTTCACCAGGAGGCACACACCAGTACATCAGCCAGAGAGCAGAGCACCTCCTTCAGAGTTCAGATTGGCTGATGATCAGATCGAGCAGATATCTCAGCATGTGGCTTCCTTGCTTTCTCGACAGTGGAGCACTACTACATTTACACCAGGATCCACTTCATCTGATCTGACCTTGATTCCCCATATCTCCACTGTATTTCAGTTGATCACAGATCAGTCTATTCAGATTCAGCAGCTCGAGGATTGTATTTTGAGACTGACTGGGAGAGTTCTTGACTTGCAGGGGCAAGTCTTAGCTTTGGCCCATCCTCAGCCACAAGAGAGCTCTATTGAGGTCACAGACCTTACTGCAGAGGCTGGCAGGCTCAGAGGTGCATTGGAGGGTGGTTATGAGTTATTGAGGAGAGAGATCAGAGGCTCGAGTGAGCATGCATCTACTCAGTTCACTGCTCTGCTTCAGTCTGTTTCGAGAGCACTGAACGTTCTTGATTCCATTAGACTCACTCTTTCAGTCCAGTCCTTGGCCTCTCAACGTTCTCAGCCTCCTAGTTCATCTCGCTCACCTGCTCGTGCCAGCACCTCCACTCGTGGCAGAGGCAGACGGGGTAGAGGACGTGCTCTTGGTCGAGATCCATCATCTCCTCACCCTATCTCTGATGACTCCGATCCATCTAGTCATGAGCTTTACTAGATCCTAGGTGTTAGTCTCTTGTTCTTTCTAGGATTTGTATTTTGGGCCATGTAATGACATTAGCTAGCTGACTTTCATGATATGAAATATGTATTGAAACAACTATGTTTTTAATCATCTTTTATTTATATATCTACTCTTTGTAATGATGTCAATCATCTTTTGGTTATATATCTTCTCTTTGTTGAAACAACTTCTCTTTGTTGATGATTCATATCTATGGTAATCTATGGCATATTTTGGTTAATGATTGCTGTATTCAGGGGGAGCAAACATTAATGATTAGCACTAGAAGTTTAAAGAAACACTAAAGAGAAAACGTATTCAGAAAAAGAGGGGGAGTTAACAATGTTTGATGATGTCAAAAAGGGGGAGAAATTAAAGAAAAAGAAACATATCAAAAGCAAAAAGAGAAATTAAAGAAAAAGAAACATATCAAAAGCAAAATTATAAATTATTAAAAGACTTGAAAATAAAATGAATTGGGGAGAACAATATCAAAAGCAAAATTATTAAATGACTTAAACATACAATGAGTAAATTGCTAAGTACAATGCAAATGAGCAACCTTTAAAATTACTCCTTAAACATGCTCTGATATGCTTTAAAATTTAACTTGCTCTGATACATCTTAAATTTGACATGCTCTGATATACTTTACAATTAATTCTTAGACATGCATTGGTACACTTAATTATTTTTGCTCTGATACTAAAACTAAATAATCAAATGAGAATGAGCAAATTTTCAAGATACAACTTGCTCTGATAACAAAAACAAATTTTTTACTCTAACACCAAAATCACATAATCCAATGAGCAAATTTTCAAATCTTTAAGCAAATGGGCAAACTATTTATGCATATGACCATTTGTATCACATGCCAAAAGAATCAATCTTCTTTTCAAGCAAATGCACTTATAATGCATCCTTTTGAAATTCATGATTCACATAAATACTTTTGTTCAAGTGTTTTGTCATCATCAAAAAGGAGGAGATTGTTGCTCCCTAGATTGATTTTGATGATTACAAAGCAGTTGAAGGGGTACCAATATTTTTATTTGAAAAAGTCTTTTTGCTCTTCAGGGGCAAAATCATAATTTTACCAAAACCCTGATTTAATAGTATCAATTGGTAGTACAAAAGATTTGTGATCTATTGGTGAAAATTTCATTATTTTTGGACTTGTATTTTGAAAGTTATGCATGTTTGAAATCCATGAATCGACCCATGAGTCAGCTCATGGCACAATGAGCTGTTTGGCACGCAGATTTTTTAGCTTGGCACAACCTGTGAGTCGACCCATGAGTCGACTCTCAAGGCATGAGTCGACTCATGAGTCGACCCCTGCAGTTTTAGGCCAAAAATTACAGAATCCTGTTTTCTGGTTTCTTCAACAGAGGTCGACTCATGAGTCGACCCCTGAGGCATGAGTCGACTCATGAGTCGACCCCTGTGACGGGATTTCTCCACAATGACTAGTTTTTAACCCGTTTTAAGTACTTTTAATACTCATTTAATGTGGTCTAACGGCTCTTTTTTAGCCTAGAATATTTTTCTCTATTTCTTAAAGCTATAAAAGGATTCAAAAGGTGGAAAACAAGCAAGAGATTGAAAGAGAAAAAGAAGAGCATTCAAGAGAGCATTCAAGAGCATTCAAAAGAGAGAATTTGAAAAAGGATTTCTCAAGCCAACTTTTCAGTCCTAATCAAGAGCTCATTTAAAGCTTTCAAGAAGCCATCAATCCAAGCTTACCAACTCCTCAAGCGCTCAATCAATTCTCCATCCACCTTGAGGAAATTTAAAAAGGGGCTTCTTCTCTTGAGTAAAATATATTTAAAATTATATTCACTCATTAAAGGAGCTTTTCTTGTACTTATTTGTGCTATAAATTATTTTACTCAGTTTGAGTGATTGTTTTTGTTTTGGAGGGGTTCCAAAACAAGGGAAGGTTGATCCGAACCTAGAATCGGAGTGTATTGGGTTGGCTTGTATCCGAGAAATAAGTGGACTAGCTTGAGATAGCTAGTGTCAAAGTTTTCGACGTTTGTATTCGGGTTGAATACAAGTTTAGTGGATTGGAATTCCCAAGTAGGAGCTTAGGGAGTGGATGTAGGTGCAAGGTTGGCACCGAACCACTATAAATCTTTTTGTTTGTTGTGTGCATAATTGCTTCTCTTTAACTCTTCATTATTTCCTTGCATTCTTGCTTTTGGCAATTAATCTTGAATTAAAGTTATTCTCCTCATTCATTTAGCTATTGACAAATATTTTTCATAAGTCATTAGTTAAGTTCAAAATTTTTAGAAACCCAATTCACCCCCCCCCTCTTGGGTTGCATAGCTGGGCAACAAACCGCAAGTAGACTCCGCCCGAACTCCTACGGGAGCCGGGCTCCATCCTCAACATCAACTGCCGGTAAGCCTTGTCCGGACTCCTACGGGAGCCGGACTTCGCTTTTAACTTTGATTGCAGAAAGACTCTGCCCGGACTCCTACGGGAGCCGGGCTTCATCCTCGACTCCAACGGCTGCAGACAGACTTCGTCCAGACTCCTACGGGAGCCGGACTCCGCCGACAACTTCAACTGCAAATAGACTCCGCCCGGACTCTTATGGGAGCCGGACTTTGCACCTGATTTTGATTGCAAGGAACTCCGCCCGGACTCCTACGGGAGCCGGGCTCCGCCCGTGACTCCAATCACAAGAGGGCTCCGTCCGGACTCCCACGGGAGCCGAACTTCGCCTTGACTTCAGCGGAGAAAAACTCCGAGCGAAAAGAAAAAAGGAAGGCAACGGACTATGACAGCTACGATTGGAAAATGGACAGCGATCGAGGTACAGAAAACTCTGTCACCGCAAGGACTGGGGCTCCCATCGGGAGTTCCAGCTTTTGAGGAAGTTTTCGACATAAAACAGGACAACTTACTTAGGGTGACAGAAGCTCGGATCCCCGAACTCAAGCCCTAGGAGGGACCCCAGGCCCAAATGGCCCCAAGCGAGCCTGCAGCCATTGACGGGAAAATGACAATCAGGTATCTTCGAACGGCGTAAAAGTCAAAAAGGAGCTCGGCAAATAACGATCCAACACGAATAAAAGAGATCGTCGACGACCTTGGGATGACGTGAAAAAGAAAAGAAGAAAAGAAGGAAGAGAGAAGAAAGAAGAATAAAGAAGTTCGACAAACGACTACTCGATACAAGATGCAGACGAGGTAACAAAATCTCCTTTTCATTTTTCAACTGACAGGATGTACGTTACAAGACCTGGTGGGCCAGAAAAAAAATGTATACATCATTGCAAGTCTCGCGAACACGGTTTGGAAAGGATGCACCGGAGGCCGCTTCAAGCTGCAAACTTCTCTTCCCATTTCTGTCCTTCCCAGCCGCGTCGTCCAGTATGTGTGACGGGCTCATCGGCTTTCGCCCCGCCTTGTTTCGCTCCACCTCCGAAGTCCCAACCTCAGGGGGAAAAGGATGGGATAGATTCCCGGGGGCGGTAAGGGCAACGGTAGTGGCGACGAAGACCTGTTTCAAGAAGAATCGGAGTTACCCTGGGGGCAATGGTGGTGCTGGAGATATGCGTCATTACCGAATACTCCGTGGTAGCCACCATTTAAAATGCTCTGGCAAGGTCGGCATGCGCTACTTTCACCGTCCCCGCAACAAGTTTTACTGTCCCACCGTCGACGTCGACCGCTTCTGGTCCCTCGGCCCCGACGGCATCAAGGATCCCGCCACAGCTTGTGATGACAGCTCTGCCCTCTTGACCGGTATCACCCCACCTTGCTACTCCGAAATTCTCGGGCAGAATACCTTTACCGATGGCCCTCGTTATTAAACCCCTGTTGTTGAAGGAATTCTTCTTTGAGCCCCCTTTGAAACGACGGGGATCCTCAGCGGCCACTTGATGACCGGCGAACACACCGGCCGCTGTTCTCCTCCTCGCCTTCCTCCAAGCCCTATACATCCCTTCGAGGATGGCCTCCGGAGTGGAGGGCATGACGTGGGAACCCCTTAGAGAAGAATCGAGGGGCTGAAGACGGCAAGGGCTGGTGCGGAGGAAGTGGCTGAGTAGTTAGGCTCTCAGACGAAAAAAAGGTGCCGTCCTTTCGGTAGGATGAAGCCCCGAAGGAAGAGTAGGAGGTTTAAATAGCCAACGGATCTTAGCACAGTTATGGCAGCGGGTGTCCCTAGGCCAACTGGTGCATGCCATGTGTCCCACGTGTCCCACTCGCCGCTATCGAGGATTGACTGTTCGCAAATTTCTGTAGCGCGATGCTTGGGATCACATTTCGGCGGGAGTTTCGAAAAGACTCTTCAGGTCACCCCGATCCGAAAAGACTCCAGCACGCGCATATTTAATGCCAAAATATCTGGGGGCGGCAGTGTGCAGGATTCGAGGGGACGATTTCGACTGTGCCCATCTCTCTGTACTTCCTTCGTTCGAAATTCAAACTCGAAAGTAGGAGGACTGGTGTTGGGTATAAAATACCCACAGCCGAAGTCCTCAGCAGAATCAACTCCAGGAAGACTCCGCCCGGACTCCTACAGGAACCGGGCTCCGCCTACGACTCCGACCCCAAGGGGGACTTCGCCCGGACTCCTACGGGAGCCGGGCTTCGTCGCCAACGTCAACCGCCGGTAAGATTCGTCCGGACTCCTACGGGAGTCGGACTTCGCCTTTAACTTTAATTGCAGGAGGACTCCGCCCGGACTCCTACGGGAGCCGGGCTTCATCCTTGACTCCAACGGCTGCAGACAGACTTCGTCCGGACTCTTACGGGAGCCAGACTCCGCCGACAACTTCAACCGCAAGTAGACTCCGCCCGAACTCCTACGGGAGTCGGGCTCCGTCCTCAACATCAACTGCCGGTAAGCCTTGTCCGGACTCCTACGGGAGCCGGACTTTGCCTTTAACTTTGATTGCAGAAAGACTCCGCCCGGACTCCTACGGGAGCCGGGCTTCATCCTCGACTCCAACGACTGCAGACAGACTTCGTCCGGACTCCTACGGGAGCCGGACTCCGCCGACAACTTCAACCGCAAGTAGACTCCGCCCGAACTCCTACGGGAGCCGGGCTCCGTCCTCAACATCAACTGCCGGTAAGCCTTGTCCGGACTCCTACGGGAGCCGGACTTCGCCTTTAACTTTGATTGCAGAAAGACTCCACCCGGGCTCCTACGGGAGCCGGGCTTCATCCTCGACTCCAACGGCTGCAGACAGACTTCGTCCGGACTCCTATGGGAGCCGGACTCCGCCGACAACTTCAACTGCAAGTAGACTCCGCCCGAACTCCTACGGGAGCCGGGCTCCGTCCTCAACATCAACTGCCGGTAAGCCTTGTCCGGACTCCTACGGGAGCCGAACTTCGCCTTTAACTTTGATTGCAGAAAGACTCCGCCCGGACTCCTACGGGAGCCGGGCTTCATCCTCGATTCCAACGGCTGCAGACAGACTTCGTCCGGACTCCTACAGGAGTCGGACTCCGCTGACAACTTCAACTGCAAGTAGACTCCGCCCAAACTCCTACGGGAGCCGGGCTTCATCCTCAACATCAACTGCTGGTAAGCCTTGTCCGGACTCCTACGGGAGCCGAACTTCGCCTTTAACTTTAATTGCAGGAAGACTCCACCCGGACTCCTACAGGAGCCGGGCTTCGTCCTCGACTCCAACGGCTGCAGACAGACTTCGTCCAGACTCCTACGGGAGCCAGACTCCGCCCACGACTTCAACTACAGGTAGACTTCGTCCGGACTCCTACGGAAGCCAAACTCCATCTTCTATTCCGACTGCGGAAAGACCTCGCCCAAACTCCTACGGATACCAGACCTCACTACCGACTCCAACCGAACTTCGGCCGACAAGTCTGGACCCCCTGACAGGCCACAGTAACAGACAACACTGGTCCACTCCCTGCGGCGGGCCCTACGCAGCTCCATTACTCCCTGACAGGCCGTATTAACGGCCACGATTCTGCCCCACTCCTTGCGGCGGATCCTGTGCGATTCCACCACTCCATGACGAGTCACGACAGCGGACGCCGCTCCACTCTCCATAACTGATTCCACGTGGCGAGCCACGGCGATAGCCACGATCCCACTCCATTACCCTCCGCAATAAATTCCTCCTGGCTCTGGGCAGCCCACGACCAGACGGTTACGGGCGTCACTATCAATTTGTTGCCTCCTCTGTCTATAAAAGGGGGACCCCAGATACGTTATTCTATAAGCTCTCATCTTTCATCTAAAAACTCTGCTAAATTCTCCGTTCGAGCACTCCATTCTTGTTGAGGTAGAGAACTGACTTGAGCATCGGAGGGTCTTGCCGGAGCAACCCCACCTCCGATTTAGACTTCCTTTGCAGGTCCCGGCGGCGACCGCGACTTCCTCGACTCCAGCTTCTCCGGTGCAAGCGGATTTTTGCACCAACAGGAGCGTATGCCGACTATCAGTCCATTACGACGTTAGTTGCTTGAGATGCCATCAAAGCAGCATGATCCTGATGTTCCATTCAGACTAGACGGATCATTGGGATATAGATATAAAAATATTATTTTTATTATTTGAAACATACTATTTTAAATTTGATAAAATTTATTTAATATGAGTAGATTGTGAAACAGATGGAATGTTGCATTCAACATTCATCACGTATCGATGAGAGTGGCACGGGTTTATAGGTGTCAGTTGGATACATTAGTTGATACATATAGACGAATAAATTTCAAATTTTTTACAAATATCATTTTACAGTTGTCATAATCTATTAAAATTTTAGCTTACTAATTTTTTTTTATTTTAACTCTATCAGTTTTTGTGGGAGCCATATACAGATGAGATATTGGCTATATTACCGCAGATGTGTACAGTTGGACATGACATATGGACTGCTAGGGTGCCACTTATTTGTTTTGATGTGGTAGAGTGGCATCTTTCCGATTGTGTCTTGCGGCAGTTTGGTCAGATACTGGGCATCCCAGAGCAGTTTGATACTAGCCAGGGACTTCATCGTATTGATCGATGAGGTAAAGCTCGTATTGACTGGCGTATCAGACATGCAGTGTATATCGATATTTGGGATGCACGTCGAGATCACATTGTTCATGGTGATCCCATTTTGAGAGGCCGTTCATATACCGATGACTACATGGCTTGGTTTTTTAGTATTACAGTTCGAGTCATGGACAGTCTCGATATGCAGTTCTCGGATACGAGGGCGAGAGTTCTGCTGTGCATCTTTTGGTAAGACTACAAAAATTAGTTTATGTTGTTTGTGTTATATTTTTGTTTTATATTTTACAGTATATTGATTGTTTTATTTTTATTTTGTAGATTAATTTTATGTCGGGTCTTGTGTTGGATGCTCGTCGTGCTTTATCTACGACTGATGAGGACGAACGGATTCGGATACTGCATGAGATAGAGAGAACAAGTTTTGGAACATTGGTGGTGATTGATGTTGATCTATATAGCTGTGTGCCTTGGTATGGAGCAGTCGATGCGCCAGATATGAGATATACGCCGTCACCATATGTTCCACATATGCCATCACCGCATATTCCGTAGATGTTATCATTAAATGCTGCACAGATGCCACCGCCTTTTGATCCACAGATGGCAGCACCTTCTTCTTCCTACATCCCTCAGATGATATCACCGGATACCAGTTGGCCACATGAGTATGATACTTTCTTTTCAGGCCCATCCGTATATCCAGATGAGAGGGTTGAGCGGGTCATTTAGTCCGTAGATGATCCGACAGCATCAGTTATTCCTGAGCAGCATGACTAGCAGACCTCCTCCACTGATATAAGGGAGGAGCCGTCACAGTAGGGGCAGGAGCAGCCAGCGAGGTCCTTCCTGAGAAGGTCCAAGCGACCACGGGCACCACGACGTCCTTGTGGGATTTAGTCTTTTTTAGATTTGTACTTAGTATTTTTGTAACATTTATCATACTATTTTTTGTATGCTTGACATTTTTATTCTATTTAATATTATTAAATATTAATTTTATTTTATATTATTTAATTTTAAGTGATCGGATATTATGCTTTGTGGATATGGATACACATACTCGAATGTGTCTCAGAATATTAGGAGGAAAAAAGTTATGCTAAAAGGGCTATAAAAATTATAATGTAAAGTTATGCTAAAGTTATTTCAAGTAAGGGATATTTTCTCTTTTTTTTCTCATTTTTTACTTCTTTATTTGAAATATTTTTTAAAAAAAATAATTTGAAATGGAGAAAGTAATTTAAAATGATATTTTTTATTTCAAATAAAATTAAAAATTTTATTTTTTTTTAAATTAAAAATTATAATTTTTATTTTTTTTATTTTTTAAAATATTTTTTTATGATATTTTTTTTTAATTTTTAATTTTTTTACATATTTTTTTAAAAAAATTAATTTGAAATGGAGAAAGTAATTTGAAATGATGGTTTTTATTTGAATTAAAATTAAAATTTTTATTTATTTATATTCAAAATTATAATTTTTATTTTTTTCTCTTTTTTTTATTTTTTATGGTTTTCTTTATTTTTTAAATTTTTAAGATTTTTTAGATATTTTTTAAAAAAAATTAATTTTGAATGAAGAAAATAATTTAAAATTATTTTTTTATTTTAATTAAAATTTGAAATTTTATTTTTTAAAATATATTCAAAATTGATATTTTTATTTTTTTTTATTTTTTTTCTTTTTTATGATATTTTTAAAAAAATTAATTTGAAAAGGAAATTGTAATTTGAAATGATGATTTTTATTTGAATTAAAATTAAAATTTTATTTTCTTAATATTTTGAATTATAATTTTTAATTTTTTTAATTTTTTTATTATATTTTTTATTTTTTTTATAATAATTTTTTTATATATTTTTTAAATAGATAATTTGAAAAGATAAATTGAAATAAAAAATTAATTTTTATTTTTATCCAAATCATAATTTTAATTTTTAAAAAAATTTAAATTTAAATTTTTATTTTTTGATCATTTTTTTATTTTTTTTAAAAAAAAATTAAAAGTACCAAATAATATGGTATTTTTAAAAACGTCATTTGGAATGGCGTTTTTAAAAATGCCATATCAAATAGTATTTTTTAATTTTTTTTTTTGCGTAGTCTACGTGAAAATTGGGGGTGGGTGACATGCACAATAAAACGTCATTCAAAATGATATTTTCAAATTTTTACGTCAAATCGATAAATAAATTTAAATTTATATTATTTATATAAATAAATTTATTTTTATATTATTTTGGAAAAGCACTAAACCGTCGGTGTAAAGTGCGACTTCTCCATCGATACGTAGCATCGGGCTTTAAAAATCCGTACGGTTGTAAGGATCCTTCTTAGTAACTAGATTTCAAACCTTGGGGTATTTTCGTCATACAACCCAAACCCCCCTTCCCCGTTCCCAAATTCAAAAGCTTTCAAACCGCCGCTTCCCTCCCATTCGAAATCGAAATCGAAATCGAGATCGAAAGATAAACAAAAAGAGTCGTCCCTCCGAAAACCCTCGCCCTAATTCCAATCCCACGAGAGAGGAAGATAGATCGAAGGAAAAATAAGGTGATCTTTTACGTCAAATTTATCCTTCTGCTCCTCCTCTTTCGCCTTCCTCATCTACCTGGCCGTCAAAGTGACGGCTAAGTCTCCCCCAGCTTGCCTTCAGCTTCACTCCACGGGCCCACCCCTCACCCAAATAGAAGGCTCCACCTCCCACTCAAAACCCTAACCACATCTCCCCAATCTCCTCTTGAATCCATGTCCTTCCGGAACCAGAACCGGCCCCCTCCCACCCCGGTCCTCAACCCCATTCGAAGCCCCTCAAATGTAAGGTTTGCCCTCTATTTACATCCTCCTAGGGGTAGGGTTTTGGCGTCTTGGGTTTGATACCTGGTTCAGTTCTTGCAGAAGAAGGAGAATTTAGATGAGGCGCCTGTGGACAAGCGAAGGAAGATAGGAATAGGGAAGATGGTGTGCCCGGCGACCAATCCCCGTGCGCGGCAGATGCTGTCGACTGTCAATGCTGGTCCGAATCCTGGTGGGCATGGCGATCATGGGACCGGCGCCGCTCCGACCTCTGATGGTGGGAGCAGTGGTGGTGGGGTCGAGTTCGCATCAAGAGAGGATGTGGAGAGGGTTTTGGGTGAGAAGATGAAGGGGAAGAACAAGAATGATTACAAGGTAATCGGTCTGAAATTTCCCATTTTGTTGAATTTTTGCCCATTTTAACTACTTTGTGAGAATTTTATTTATATATTAGGGAAAGAGCGAGCAGATGATAGAGTACATAAAGAAACTCAGGACTTGTATCAGATGGTTCATGGAGCTTGAAGACGGGTATTTGGCCGAGCAGGAGAAGCTCAGAAGTATGTTGGATTCTGAAGAGAGAAGGCACGTGGAGATTGGTAATTGTCACTTTTGCCTTTTTAATTGGGACAGCTAATTGTTCATTGATTGGCGGTTAGAAGAAATCTTTTTTGTTTGGAAGTTTGAAGAACTAGGTGTTTGTTGTATTTATTTGGTCAGTTTTTATCTTCTGTAGAGGTCCAGATGAGGGCCAAGTTTGAAGAATTGAATACAATCATCCAGGAACTTCAAAGGCAGCATGCATCTCTGCAGGAAACCTTCAGAAAGGAGGAAGCTGACAAATTGGTAGTTCTTTCGAAAATTTCCAGTTCTTCTGTTAATTGTTTGGCATGTTTCTGATGGCAAATTTGAAATATGACAGGCTTCCATTAAATCTTATGAGGAAGAAAGAGAGGCAAGGATTGCAGCTGAAAATTTGCGGGCAACATTGTCTGAAGAGCTTGAAAAGGTCAATCAAGAGGCAAGATGTCTCAGTGATCAGGTAAGGGTGTTTGCTTGTAGATGGAGATTTTGAGGACCCCTATTACCTTGCTTTCTTATATTATTTCAGCTGAAAATGATCCAAGAAACCAGCAAGAGATTGCAGGAGTACAATATTAGCTTGCAGCAGTACAGTAGCAGTCTTCGGGCTGAAGCTGCAAAGGATGGTGAGACTATCTCAAAGTTGCAGAAGGAGAAGAATGCGATGATGGAAACCTTGACTGGTTTAAGGGATCACGTCAACTCTCTTAAGATTCAATTGGATTCTTCTAGGGTGAGCTATCCCCAATTTGTTTTGGCTTTTAATTATGAATTAATGCTCACATGAGCAAGCAACGTTATCTTGGGTGGTACTTGCAAACATTTGGCTTTCCTTGATTTTATAACTGCTATTGCAAATCAGTTCTATGTAGTGCTTAATTGTTGCTGAGCAGAACAAAAGGATAAATATATTAACACACCATCTGATGATATTGAATGAAAGAATCTTTCACTGGTTCTGTTTTTGAATAGGATAGACATTTTTAATCTGATGTAGCTAGAAGATAACTTGTTTTTCCATGAAAATATTATTTATTAATTGAGTTTACTGTTTATTTTTGTACTTCATGCAGTATAACATTAGATTATCTTTTTAACTGAATTCTGTCCATGTTGTGCAGTAGCTATATGCCTTTGCTTCCTCTTATTATAACTGTATAACAGTCGGTGGGGATTCTATTTTGAGAATTGTTTTGGCATATAGCAGTTCATTTGAACAGAGCTCCTTTAATTTGGAAACAAACCTAAAGTTCTCTGCTAATGGTCAATCTTTAGATGTCACTCTCACTTGAAGTCTTCTTTGGTTATTATGCTGTCAAGTGGAGGTTCACAGCGGGACTGGTTCATCTTGTACTTACAAATATCATGCCTTATGTGGTATTTAAATATCACATTTGTGCTAGTTTAATTCCTGAAACTTCGAGCTAAAACTCTCCATGCAATAATCTCTCACATCTAGTTGGCTCATCATTAAATTTATAAAGACCAACATCAATCAACTTTTCTATTTTTGCTGTTTTGCTATTAGTTGGAGTTTCTAAAGGGTTTTTTGAACACTTGACACCCTATGTCCCCTATCTAAGTTTCACTGATATTAGAAATTATGTTATATGAGATTTTATAAAAAAATTAAATGTATTTTAAGTTTGGGTCTAAAATTCATTCTAAATAAAACACAAATGTCCAATTCTGATGGTTGTAGGAATGAAAATAAGGCCTTAGTAAGAATGATGACGAACATATGCTATGACATGATCACTTTCCGTGTCCTGAATTTACTGTAAAGAACACTGAAGTGATGGAAGAAAAATATCTCTTAGAACCAAGGCAAGTCAAAAAAAATATAGTGCCTCTGAGCTCTCATTTGGTTGCTGCATGTTTGATACTAGTGAAGATATATCAAAAAGCAAGAATAAGGCCTATATGAAGGAAGAGGACTTAGGGTTACAATATTATCATCACTGAGACTGATGCTAAATTGGGGTTTTGCAAACCAAAGGGATAATGCTAGAAATGGATGCAATAAGGTTATTCTGAGCCTTGTGAGTAGAGGGAATAAGATTTTTGCCAAATTATGGGAGCAGATGAAATTTTCTCAGATATTTTAAATAGAACTTTTGAGAAATATTTCAAAAAGCTTTATACTAAAAGTGGTGGTGATCAAAATATAAGTGAATTGAGGAAAGAAGGCAAAAGGTGCTCCCAAATTGCTGCAATAGGCTTGATGGTTCTATTCATATGGTGCTTTTGTGAAAAATGCTTGAGTGGTAGGTGGCTACCTACACTGCCTGTGTATTGCTTGATCATCAAGGATTTCTGCTGCTTGATCGTTGCAATCCTAATCAATCTTCTATGCCATATCTCATGAATTTAGATAAATGTGCTTAGCACATGCTAATGAAAATTTAGGAGATACTGTGAACACCTGCATAGGCCAAACTTTGTTTGTAGCAAGTTGGAGATTGAGCCTAAGAAGGAAGTAATGTTGATGATTTAGATAAATATGTGGTAAACTTTGATGGACAAGGTCAAATGGGAGAATATGTCAGGGTTGCAGGTGGGTCACCCTGACTTGGCTCCAATTCACACTCAACATGAACTAGTCCTGACTTGTTCCGATTTAGCCATGGTTGGCAACATGTGTTGATCAAGATCACTACTTTAAAATGGTTTGGTTGTGGATATATCAGAATTGTCCCTGATCTGGTTAATCTTGAAGAGTTTTATAATTTTATTCAAATGGGCAAGTCCAACTCTCTTAGACATGGATCATTCTCCATTCTAATCCAAAATTTAAATCTAAATTTGATTACCTGATACCTATCCAAGTAAACAGATTTGATGTAGGTCTAACTGTCGGACTTGAAGCTGGATATGGTTTGTTTCTGATAAAGCTGTCTTCGGACCCAGTGTAACCCACTTGCGACCTTAGCATTATCAAGGGATAAATTTGACTCATATAGGAATGAAGCTATGCAATATGGTCATACAACTGGAAGCCTTCTGTGGCTAACAAGACATTCTTGCTCCTAAAAAGTCATTTTTTGGGCAGCATATGCCTTAAAATGGAAATAAATGGTGAAGCACTATAGATAGAACCTAACATACAAGCCTTGGTAGAGTCTGTTTCATTTCTTGGTTTAGACATCAACGATCTCATTGAGAAGTAGTTGATGTCAAGCAATAACTTATCAAAATATTTCTTGTATTCACCATGAAGCCTTGTCCCAAGTATTTGGAGTCAGCTTTATGAAGGAATTCCTATATAGGCTAACCTTGTTATTATAGTGGAAATTCACGGTTTATTCAGTGTGGTCTTTAACTGCTGACTTTATATTGAGTTTGTGCTGTTAATAATGATGAATGAAGTTTGCTGAAGTGCCAATATCTAAAAGTTCATGAAGCAATATGATTGTCTAGGAAATTTATAGATACTTTTTATAATACCAGAGAGAAATATCTAGCATTTAAGAAGTGCTTCTAGCGTGCTTGACTGATGAAGCCCTTGTGTTTCACTGCTTATATCTTTTACCAAGTTTATCATTTTGGAATTTACTGGTAACCTTTTCTTAAAGCTACTAATTGTTAATGAGGGAAAGGAAGTATAATATCTTTGGTATGGGGATGGATGGCATGAATTATCTGCTTGATTGTTTTAAATATAAATGTATTCTCTTATTGTTGCAATCATTTGGTACAAATGACAGGACTTTGATAGGTTTTTCTCTAGTTTATATTGGTTAGAATAAAACTCTTTTTCATTTTTATTATAGTGGTCATACCTTGCTCCTCATATTAACTGAATAGTGCATTTTTTTCAAAATACATAGTTTAATTCACATTCCACCAAAATTTCTTGGAGGGTATAAACCTTCAGCTGTGTTTGAAATTTAGGTAATGATAAAATGCTGTTCATTTTGATTTCACATGAGTTCTTTCCTGCAACTCTTTTTATTGCATAATTGTCAATGTTGTCATTACCTTTATATTTATAGTCATGTAACTCAAATCCTGTATTTTGTTTAAATGTTGGTTGTTCTTCCAGTCATCTCAGCAAGAATCTATTAAACAGAAAGAAGAGTTAAAGAAGGAAGTAGGTTGCCTTAGAACTGAATTGCAGCAAGTAAGAGATGAACGTGATCATACATCAGTGCAAGTTCAGAGTTTAAGTGTTGAACTTGCAAACTATAAAGAAATAACTGGGAAATCCTCAAAGGATTTGGATAGCATAAGGATAAAATATTCTGCCCTTGAGGTTTGTTTCATATTTTCTTATTTATTTTTTAAATTATGTAATTGCTTGTATAGCTATTTATTTTCTAAATTATATATGCAGGACACATGCTCTTCACAAAGGGAGCAGATATACATGTTGCAACATCAGCTTGCTGCAGCAAATGAAAAGTTGAAGGTCAGTAATAGCTGAGTTTTAAAAATGGTAATATCTGACTTAATAGCAAAATTTGATATTTTTGCTGCACACCTCAGGGAAACTTAATTGTTCTTGGCAGTTAGAAATCAAAGATATTTTAAATATTATTTAGCTGTTGTAGTCAGTTTTTTAACATGTTTGTTTATTTTTGTAGAGGGCTGATTTAACAGCCATTGAGACAATGACGGAATATGAAGAGCAAAAGAAAACTGTAAAAGATTTGCAAGAACACCTTGCAGATGCAGAGTTTCAAATATTGGAATCTGAGAAATTGCGTAAAAAGCTGCATAACACCATACTGGTACTCTTTTTTTATTTTTACAGTGTCTCACAATTTGTGTCAAAGATTTTGGCGCTAAATCTTCAACGTTCTGTTACTTCCTAGGAGCTGAAAGGAAATATCCGAGTGTTTTGTAGAGTACGCCCTATTCTACCTGATAGTGATTGTAGTGGCACAGAGGGGCCAGTTGTTTCTTATCCAGCATCCGTTGAATCTCTTGGGCGGGGCATTGACTTGATGCATCATGGTAGGAAGGCTTTCCATTGCTTCTCTTGAACCATTGTTCCTGTTCCTGCCTATTGTGGAGAAAAGGTACTAATTACATCATATAATTCCATTTTCAACAGCTCAAAAGTATTCCTTTACTTTTGATAAGGTATTCAATCATGAAGCTTCACAGGAAGATGTATTCGTAGAAATATCGCAGCTGGTACAGAGTGCACTTGATGGCTATAAGGTGCATTTTTTCGTAATGCGATTTAAATTGTTTGTTATATAATCATACTTGCTCTTATTTGTAATTTATATATCACTTGTATTGTGTTTTTCTGTTTTATTGAATTACATTGTATCAATTGATGTATAAAGCAACCATTTGTTAACAGGTGGAATTGTTGGAAAGTGAAAGTATGATCTGGTTGAATTGGCAGCTGGTTGCTAGTTTTAAAATATTTGCAACTCAGATATATTACATGTCCTGGAATCACTGTTAATGGTTATTTCAGAGCACTAAGAATTGTATAAACAATTCCACCTTTCGTTTTTTTCCCTAATATTCCTGCTGTGGACTAATCTAGGTTTCAGTTGGATCCTACTGTTGTCTGACTAGCTCTACTAATTCTCTTATACCTTGATTGTATAATGATGGTTTTAGTGCCATTCTTGTATTATATATCTAATATGCAATGTCCATACAAGTCATTTTATTATATTCTTGGAAAGTGTGCATATTAGACCTTCTGATGTGATTCTTTCTGATGATGGCATGTTAATTTAAGTAAATCAACTGTCTGCTGTCGCAGGTATGCATATTTGCTTATGGGCAAACAGGTTCTGGTAAAACTTTTACCATGATGGGCAAGCCAGAACCTTCTGAGCAGAAAGGGCTTATACCCCGATCTCTAGAGCAAATATTCCAGACCAGTCAATCTCTACAATGTCAGGGATGGAAATACAAAATGCAGGTTAAATTTTGTGTGATTGCTCTTGCTATTTTAATTGTTTTATGCTTGCAAAAATATTTGCTTGGTTTGTTTTGATTACAATGTTTTTCTCCCCATGATTTACAGGCTTCAATGCTAGAAATTTATAATGAAACTATTCGTGATTTGTTATCACCAAGTCGCCCTGGCAGCTTGGATGCAAATACTGCTCTTAGCAAACAATATGCAATCAAACATGATTCAAATGGCAACACGCATGTTTCTGACCTTACTATTGTAGATGTTTGCAGTATTAAGGAGGTCTCCTTTCTTCTACAGCAAGCTGCACAGAGTAGGTAAATCTTTTTGAACATGGATCTGATCCTTTCTAAGGGTTGTTGTTTTTTTTTTTTTTTTGAGATATCAATGCATCATTAGCTGTAACATTATTTTTTTTGAACTGATTCATTATATTGTTTTAAAACTTCACTTCTAACCATTTTTTTTCTATGTATGGGTGACATTCTTCTTCTCTTGTAATCAATGTTGTGCCTTAAAGTGTAAACTAACTCAATGTGCTATAATTTGCTTACTCGGAGAGGACAAGCTCTGTGTTGACATCAATAACAAGAAGACTTATGATATTGTAGAAGTTGTTCTGTAGGTAAATTATTTCTTCTATGCCTGTTCTCTGTTTAAGTAGAATAAAATAAAAGGCCATTATGTGAGTAATGCCAGAATGAAATATACTTTCAGGATGGCTGGAATCCATCTATAATACTAAAGGCAAAATTAAGCAATAAAAAAATAACGTGGAGCACTTTAAATCACATTTCTTTTTTTCCATATGTCTATGCCAATCTGTGGAGGCGACTTTCAAGCCTTGTCACATTTGGCATTATCAAATAGCATTGTCAACATGCCTGTTATGCAAAATTCAGGTTGTATTTGGTCTGGATCATTTTATGGCCAATTTGAGGCCATGATTTCACATTGTCAGTATCTTTAGATACAAACCTGCTTTCTGTTAGCTAATGTGGTTTTTATCACATTATTCTACTCAGGCATGTTAAAAAAATTCTGATATATTCATGGTAGAATCTAGTGGCAGCTGTAATGAAAGTTATATATGTATATATATTTATTTTTTTTGCATGATTTGACACAGGTTGAATAAAGGTGACTGTTGAAAGCCTCAAGCTTGTGAGGTCCAATGTGTCAACCATTGTGCCTCATCTTGTACTGTTGACTTTTGTTTCTATTGTAGGGTATGCATGGCTTCAACTGGATATTGTGCTTTCAATGTTTAGTCTTGTTCTTTACATATCTGTGACTAGATTTCCCGGTAGAAGAAATCTATGTGTTGAATCATGATCCTATGAAGAGCTCACAAATATCTGACCGCCCAAGTTTGGATATTTATAGACTGTCAAGCCAAAATTGTGAATGACATATTGCACCCACATCACAACAAGGCATTACTTGGTAGCTCAGAGGTAGGAAATATCGTCCTCGACCCAAAACTATTGGATCAAATCTTTGGGTTCTCAGAGACCATGCCAAAGTTATTGTAAATGAAACTTATATTCTTAAGAAAATATCTGCACAAGTGCTTTTGGACTAGTGGTGTTAAAAGTTCTAGTTTATTTTTAGATGGCATTTTTGTCCTGGATCCTCAATATTGCTTGTACAATCACGTTTTAGATCATTATTGAATTTCAGTTGTGAAGTTGTGGAATAATTTGTTGTGCTTCGACTGTCAGTAAAGTTCTCTTGGGCTAATTATATTACTAAACGTTTCAAACATGGGCATTGTTAACACATAAAACAAGTGTACCTACTACTTTCTTATAAATGAGTATCTCATTGAAAACCATATACATCTTATGCTTATGTGTATAAAACTATAAATTTTGTTAAGAAAAGGTCATTGGGGAGTTGTTATCAAGCCCAGCTATCAACGTGTCATGCGTACTGTATTTGTTCTTACACTAGACACGAAATCATCTCTCAGTTTTCATTTCTGCACCTATTTTTAGACAGCCTTGAGACCCATCCATTCTACTTGCCATTCAATTCACATATAGTTGTCAGAAAATTGTGGAAAAGAGATCGTCAACAAATATTATAAGGATGGCACTGGTACAGGAGTTGACCAAATGAAGGTTACAATTTCTTTATAAGCTGAAATATATCTCACATACTAATCCATCAATATTTTGAATGCTTATATATTCCGTCTTCTGTTCTAGACAAGCCAGTTTCATGCAGTCTCCTCCATGGAGCTACAAGCAAGTATTGATGTACTTGTTAGTGAATTTATGAATTCAATGGATATGTTTGTACAAGTTAACAAACTACTACAAGAAAACTTCAACTTGCCCAGCCAAGTGAATTCACCGTTTTGCTGAATTTGATAATATTTTGAAATGACAACAGGATAGTTTATGCATATCTATTACCTGCATGCATTATACATCCAGCTGCTTTCTCTCAGCCGAATATTTGATGATTCCTACTTCCATCTCCTGTTTGTGAAGTGAATATGAGCTGAATCCTGGATGATTGTGTTGAATTTGTGTGCTAGGTCTGTGGGTAGGACACAAATGAATGAACAATCCTCAAGAAGTCATTTTGTGTTCACATTACGGATATCTGGAGTTAATGAGGTGTGCTAGTGTTGCTAATTTGACTGATTTAGTCAGCCATACCTGTCTTTAGGTGCTGCTTCTGATTCATGGTTACATATTTCCAGAGCACAGAACAACAGGTTCAAGGAGTGTTGAATTTAATTGATCTGGCAGGAAGTGAGCGTCTTGCTAAAAGTGGTTCCACTGGAGACCGCCTCAAAGAAACACAGGTCGACACTCTTGGGCCCTTAACCATGCCTAAGTTGTTTCCCAGTTTATGTTTAATATGTTATTTCTTACTGTGTTACTGCAGGCAATTAATAAAAGTTTATCAGCCTTGAGTGATGTAATATTTTCTATTGCAAAGAAAGAGGATCATGTGCCTTTCAGGAACTCCAAACTGACATATCTTCTGCAGGTAAAATATCATCTCCCCTGGTAATATATAATTTTGCTTTGGGATGATTAGATCTTTAACTAAGTTGAGTTAATTGTACGATGACTTCAACTGCAGCTAATCTAATTTATAATTTTGTGTCAGCCTTGCCTTGGTGGAGACTCTAAAACGTTAATGTTTGTTAACATCTCCCCGGAGACGTCATCCGTTGGGGAGTCAATCTGTTCCCTTCGTTTTGCTGCAAGGGTTAATTCTTGCGAGATTGGGATTCCCCGTCGCCAGACCCAAATGCGTTCATCAGACTCACGCTTAAGCTATGGTTGAGTTGCATGGCACATACTTGCATCCTCCAGCACCATATGCTTGTCACTGCCGCTGTCGTGGCATATTTAATGACTATTAGGCTTCTAACATTGTCTTCTGTAACCAGCACAAAGGAAATGAAATCAATGTTGCGTTGTGAATTGAATTTGTATAAGCCAATATGTTGATTGTGGCAATATTTGTATCGGCAATTCCTTCACTCATGGTCTGTTATAATAGAATCAATTGTCTACGTGAACACGTTACACAATCTGTTTATCTGGAATACCAGTTGAGTATGAACTGCTTCTCTCTCTCTCTCAATTCTTTGGGTTTGCTCTTTAGACATTTCAGTCTGATGTTCTATAATGCTAAACGAGGATTGGGGAACATTTAAACTGATTGTTTGTCACGCCCCCGATTCGAGATTGTGAATTGAAGATTATGGCAACCACCGCATATTTATGAAGAACTCTCTCCATAAGCATGCAAGGCATCTCATCACGATATCAATGCATCACAGCGGAATAAATTCAAATAATTATTATTTAATTTTAATTCAAGTAATTAAATTAAATGTCTTACATCCAATAAAATTTTACTAAAACAATAGATCTAAGTTCAATGAAGTTGACAATGCTAAATCTCGCCTCTAAAAGCTTTGTTCTAAAATTTCTTCCCACGCTCGAAATTAATTATCTGAATCTGAAAAATAGAAAGAAAGGTAATGAGCTAGACAGTCTAGTAAGTAACAAATATCTCAACTAGATATTTTATAATTTTTAAGAACAATACTGCAAATAAACATAAAAATATATTTCATGCTGATTTAATACAGATCTAATATTTTTAAATATTCACATATAATATAATTATAAATCCGATTCGATTCAAAATACTCGTAACTCAACAGCCTTGACTATGACCAACGTTTAACCTCCATTGGCGGGGTCCACAGAATACCAGCGCACAACCCCCACGGCAGAGTCCATAAATACCAGCGCACAACCCCCACTGGCAGGATCCACAAACACCTGCGCACAACCCCCACTGGCAGGGTCCACTGAGTACCAACGTATAATCTCCATTGGTGGGGCCCACTGAAACATAGTTAGGCTGAGAGCATAAATCCGATCTGTATCAAAATACTTTGTATCATAATATATTATAATTTTTCACTGAACATGTGCATAAATCGATGTACCATAATATTTCAAAAGCACTTTTCTTTCAAAACATAATTTCATAAATCATGCATAATTTTTAGAGAATAATTATTTATTTTCAGAATAAATATGGAATATCTCGAGAAGATGGTTCATTACTTACCTTTCACGGAGCACTGAATGAATAGATCGACTAACTTCTAGGAGATTCTTCCGTGCCTATTATCCAAAATTATATTTTTACATTAATTTTAATTCAAAATTCAATCTAAACAAATCCCAAATCAAAACCTCACTTAAAATCAGACTCTTCCCTAAACTCGATCAAAATCATCAGATGAAGCCTTCCTCTACGCTAATTCTAGAGGAATAACTTTAGAGAGAGAGAAATCCATCATGAGAGAGAAACAATCTAGAGAGAGAAAGTGGAGAGAGAAAGTCCAATTCCAGAGAGAGAAAGTCAGGGTTTAGACTGAAAGAAGAGAGAGAAACTCTCTCTCATCATTTTTTTTATTATTTATTTATTTATTTATTTATTCATATATATATATATATATTTATTTTTATTTTTATTTTTTTTTCTTTTCTTTTCTTTTCTTTTCTTTTTCTCTTTTTCTTCTTTTTCTTTTCTTTTCTTTTTCTTTTTCTCTTTTTCTTCTTCTTTCTCTTTTCTTTTCTTTTATTTCTTTTTTTTTTTTCTTGGGCTTCTTCCAGGCCGAACAGGGGACGGCAGTCCCCTCCTTGTGTCGGGCCGCTCCGGCCACGGCCGCCGCGGCGGATGCCGACGGCAGAGGGGGGCCACTCCCCCGGTCACGGAGGAGCATGGCTGGCGATCGATTTCGATCGCCGGCGTCGGAAAAATCCAAGAGAAAAGAGACCGAAACAGGGGTCTCTTTTCTGACCGAAAATCGGCGACATCCGTCGCCGGCAGTCTCAAGCAAAGGTACGGGAAGAAAGGGAAGGAAGAGAGGAAGGAAAGGAAGACTCACCCCGGCCTTCGGTGACCTCATCGGCGAGCAATCACGGCGAGAAATCGAACGGTGTCCGCGGCTTCAATCGAGAAAGACGGAGAGAAAGAGAGAGGGAGGAGGCCGATGTTCAGTCTCAAGAAAATGGGGAGGCTTTTTATAGAGGACCCTAGGACTCCGAGGGGTCCTAGGATTCCGATCTCGCCTGGGTCTCGTCGGAGAAGAAGACTCCTATCGGGAGTCTTCTTCCCGATTTTTCCTTTTTTTTTTATTTTTTTTATTTTGGGCTTTGGTGGGCTGAGGTTGGGCTTGGTTTGGGCTATAACATTGTTGTTGCCAATCTTTTCATCGCCTGTTCGTCGGGAATGAGCATCTGCAAAATGAAGTTTGCATTGACCAAAATTATCTCTGGTGGAGACTTTCTGATGTTTAAATCAAAAGGGGATTGGATAATAGTAGTATGAGAATGGAGACAGAGCTCAGTATATTAAAATTAGTTTATTGAATTTTGTTGCCTTATTTTTTTTTTATAGAGTAGATCATCGTAATTGTCGAATATGATCTTGCATTTAGTGGTGTAGAATCATAGAGCGGTAATCTCATAGTGGGTTATTAATCTCCATGGATTATGCAGCAGTATCAGTGGAATAATCGTCCGTGATGGTTATAATATATTTGAATGAGTCGGCCGACTGTGCATCGGGAGTCAGTTGTCGGTTAGTAACTCTAAAATACCGACGGTTGAAGTAATTTATTGTTTGTAGAGTCCGAACATTGGTCGTCTACCGATTTTGATTCAGTGAGGGGTGTTCGGTTGGTCGGTCGAGAGTAGCGTCGGCTTGCTCAGCTGACATATAGTCGGTAATCGCTTCTAGGATTGTCTGTCTGTTTGGTAGGTCAGAGTCGGATGTCGGTCTGTGTATGCTGAAGATCGATCGGTCTATGGAGATCGATCGATTTACTCTAACATTGATAAATTTGGTTTTTGAGACGTTGATAGCAAAAGATCATCTGATGCTAAAATGATAATCCTAAGACAGATGTGGGTTTTGTGGAATCAACAGTACATTTGGCATGGAAACTCTTATCATGTATGATGTGTTAAGACATTTTGGAGATTAAAAATATTTTAGGGCCTATTTGGATCGTTGGATCTAAAATCTTATGAGATTTGTTGCTCAATCATATATATATATATATATATGTGTGTGTGTGTGTGTGTGTGTTTGTATGTGTTTGTATTTTTCTAATAATCAAAAAAAAAATATGAAGGAAAAAGAATACCCTCAACCTACTTAACTTGAATCTCTTAAAAGATTTAAGAAGCATAAAACAATTGGTGAAAATAAGATCTAGTATCTCTTTTCTTTAATTGATAACCATAAACAAATATATATAGTCTTTGTTTATAATAGTGAAATATGCCTTTACACAATTTGGGTCTCATTCTTCTCCTAATGTTAACAAGACTCAGTTTTTCAATAAATACATGATTAGTGAAAAATAAATATTAAAAAATTAAAATCCTGTGAAGATAGATCTTGATTCCTATATTGATTTAGTCTTCAATCATTTTGCCTAATTATTTTGGGATCGGAAGATACACCCAAACAAATATCTTATCGAAAAGAAAATATTTGGGATAATTAACCTGCCAGAGACCAAATGAAGGAATCTAGGCTTGATCATTTAGTACTCATCCTTTAAAGGGTAGTACTATATTGAAACGCTCGAAAAGTTACCTAATTTGGAAAGTGAAAAATTTTCTCAATCGGCTATCTTATAGTCAAGTTATAGCATCTGAAAGTTTAGCCTATGATTTGATTTTTGATGTGGTTGATCTTGCTCTTAGGTCTTGTCTAGTCTTATCCATAATGGCTAGCGATCTTTATCGAGTCTAATAATCCTTTCGGACTAAAAAATAAAAAAAACTAAATCTCTCCCACATAAAAAAAAACTTCCTGGCTTTTCTTCTTTGCTTGTTGCTGCAAGTGTTTACTTAGTCCTAAAACTGGAATAATGACAACTTGGAAACTTGCATGATAGGACTCATCTTCTTCATGAAAAACCCTTTCTGTTGAGACATGGTTTTTGCCACAACACATGCTTGTGAGAAAGCCTTCTAATGGAGATATGATATAAGCTATAATATACATTTTCTTGCCTTCTATAGCTATAACACAAGGATCATATAAAATATTGTGCTTGTTCGTGCTTATGGTTCTAGCACAAGAATCACCTTGCACATGCTATTGCCTCCTTGGTAGTAGAAGTTTAATTTAACATATCAAATTGTTTTTTCCAACTACATTAATTCTACCATACATCATGACAACACCTTTGTCAATTCCTATTTCTTCAATCCAAAATTATGACTTTTATCGAAAATTAAACTGACTTTCTTTTATATTCATCTTTCAAATAATCCTAGTATCATTTACTCTTTACCTTTCTTAATAGAGATTGATATACTTTGGAACCAACCACAACGGACATGGTAGACTAACTAATTAGAGCTTGCCACAAAATCTCCATCCTATAAAATCAGTGCCCATAATGTGGCCACCTAGAGGCATGTAGAGATGCCTAGATCTCCCCCATTTGGCAATACTTGACCACAATCGCAAATGGCTTCCACATAGGGGCAAGATACACAGGAGTATAGCACAATAGAATCACCCGCTCGATATCTTCAGGATGTGTGATCAATTATTCAAAATAGCTAACCGGCTGTCATATCCCCGATCCGAGATCATGAGCTGAGGGTAATGGCAATCGTCGCATATTTATCAAGAACGCTCTCCATAAGCATGCAAGGCATTTCATCACGATATCAACGCATCACTGTAGAATAAAATTTAAATAATTATTATTCAACTTTAATTCAAATAACTAAATCAAATGTCTTACATCCAATAAAATTTTACTAAAAATAAAATAATAGATCTAAGTTCAATGAAGTTGACAATACTAAATTTCGTCTTTAAAAGCTCTGTTCCAACATTATTACCCACGTTCGTAATTAATTATTTAAATCTAAAAAAATAAAAAAAAGAGATAATGAGCTAGACAGTCCAGTAAGTAATAAATATCTCAACTAGATATTTCAGATATTTATATAATTTTTAAGAACAATACTGTGAATAAATATAAAAATATATTTCATGCTAATTCAATGCAAATCTAATCTTTTCAAATATTCACATATAATATAATCATAAATTTGATTCAAATTAAAATACTTATAACTCAACAGCCTTGATTATGATCAATATTTATCCCCTATTGACGGGATTCACTGAAGACCAGCACACAACCCCCACTGGCAGAGTCCACTAAATACTAACGCACAACCCTCACTAGCAGGATCTACTAAATATTTGCGCACAACCCCCACTAGCAGATCCACTAAGTACCAACGAATAATCTTCATTGACGGGGCTCACTGAAATATAGTTAGGTTGAGAGCATAAATTCGATCTGTATCAAAATACTTTTATATTATAACATATCATAATTTTTACTAAACATGCATAATCAATAAATCATAGTATTTCTGAATCACTTTTCATTCAAAATATAATTTTATAAATCATGCATAATTTTAAAGAATAATTATTTATTTTTAGAATAAATATAAAATATCTCGAGAAGATGATTCATTACTTACCTTTCATAGACCAATGAATGAACAGATCGATTAAATTTAGAGAAATCTTCAAAACCTATTATTCAAAATTATATTCTTGTATTAATTCTAATTCAAAATTAAATCTAAACAAATCTTGTTGGGTATAAAATACCCCCAGCCGAAGTTCGTAAAAGACCGACCCTCCCTGGGCTCTTCTAGCTTTCGACCTTATGCGGTATCTCTCTCTGAACTCCTCCGATCGTCCGAGCTCCCATAATACCATCCAGACTTCTCCGATAATGAACTCCTCCATTCATCTACCGGGCTGCTCCAAATGCTTTCCGAGCTTCTCTGAAAGCAGGACTTCTGCAGTAACCAAACTCCATCTAAGTTTTTACGACGATCGATCGCCTTTCGAATTTCATCTGAGCTAATTTCACCCGAGCTCCTACAAGAGCCGGATGCCAGTCGAACTTCTACAGTGGATGGATTCCAGACGAATTTCTATAACAGATGGGGTACACCAGCCGGATCTCTACTCCGGATTTCTATCGCAAGCAGAATTTATCCGAGCTCCTACAAGAACCAGACTTCGTCCGAACTTCTACAGTGGATGGATCACAGACGAACTTCTACGATGGATAGGCTCCACCAGATCTCTACTCCGAATTTCTTTCGGACCTCGTCAATGATCGAGCTTCTCCAACAGTGGGACTTCTACAATAAGAAGTCTCCATCCGAGCTTCCACGACAACTGATCTTCGACCGAGCTTCTACAATAAGCAGACTTCATCCAGACTCCTACGAGAGTCGGACTTCGTCCGAACTTCTACAGCAGAACCATATCCGGGACTCCTCCAATGTTCGACCTTCCACGGTGTCCTCAAGACTCCTCCAGCGGACGAACCTCCACAACGCCATCCGAACTCCACTGTCGGTCGATCCTCTATCGGATTCCTCATGAAATCGGACTTTTTCAACAGAAAGTCTCCGTCCGAGCTTCTACATTAGATGACTTCCGCCTGCAGCATCAGCGCCCAAGGCACCTGACAACAATGGACTCGTCAGCAACCTCGAAAACATCCGAGCTTCTCCTGGATTGCTGAGACAGAGAACCATTCTGCTCCATCAGACGTCCCGACCGAGCTTCAGTCGTCAGGCTCGAACTCTCTGGCAAGTCACGACAATGGCCACTACCCTACTCCACTCTTTGTAACGAATTTCACGTGGCTCCATCACTTTCTGACAAGTCGCGACAACGGACACCACTCCACTCTCCATAACAAACTCCATGTGGCCCTGAACGGCCCACTACCAGGCGGTTACAGACGTCGCTGTCAATCAGTTACGCTCTCCGTCTATAAAAAGGGACCCCCAGATACGTTCTTCTCTAAGCTCTAAACTCTATCTCGAAACTCTGCTAAAATCCCATTTGAGTGCTCCATTTCTGTTGAGGCAGAGTACTGACTTGAGCATCGGAGGGTCTTACCGGAGCACCCCCAACTCTGGTTTAGACTTTCTTTGTAGGTCCCGACGGTGGACGTGATCCCTTTAACGACTCCAGCTTCTCCGACATCGGTGAAATTTTGCACCAACAGAATTGGCACTAGAAGAAGGGCCTGTGTCTTTGCAGTACCCTTGTTCTTAAAGGAGTACTCAACGAGACTGTCTTCGGTCATCTTCTTCGACACTTTCTCCTTCTTCCCCTGCCAGATCTCCACCTGATGCCTCCCCGAAAGGCATCCACCAGGCGATCCACGGCCTACACAGCCAGATCTCAGCGAGCCCCACAAGCTTCAACCTCATCTCTAGTTTCTCAGGCTCCTCCTCCGGCAACGATAGTCGGCATGGAGCAGTTCGACTTGCTGAAACAGCAGGTCAGGGGCTTTACCGAAGTAGTGCAGGCCATGCAGCAGCAGCCGCAGGCATCAGTGCGGCTGGAAAGAACATCGTCGGAGTTCCAAAATCTGGCGATCGGGCGGGCCACTTGGGCCAGTCGCCCTGTCTTCCCCGAAAAGGGGAAGCAGAAGGTGGAGAGCCCTCCGTCCAATCACGATTTCACCCCCAAAGGGTCCCTACCTCCGTTCCACCAAAAGACCCTCGAGACTCGCAGTCGAGAGGACCTCCTGGATCAAAGATTCCAGGAGATGAACCGGCGGATCGAAGAGATCCGCCATGCTCCCACTGCTTACGGTGAGGACATCTGCACTGACCCTCCTTTCTCTCAAATGATTATGCAGGAACCAATCCCGCCAAACTTCAAGCTCCCCCAATTCGAGAGCTACGACGGGATCTCGGATCCAGTTGACCACCTGGAGGCCTTTCGAACAATGATGCTGCTCCATGACGTGCCAGATGCCATCTTGTGTCGAGCTTTCCCATCCACCTTGAAGGGAGCAGCAAAAAATTTGTACTCAGCACTTAAGTCGGGTACTATCTTCTCCTTTGATCAGATGAGCCACCAGTTCGTTGCTTATTTCGTCAGCAGCCGACGTCCCCAGAGAGGTTCAGAGTCCCTCATCAACATCAAGCAAAAGGAGGAAGAATCCATCCAAACTTACGTCAACCGTTTTAACACCGCCGCATTGGAGGTCCAGAACTTGGACCAATCGGTTGCAGTGGCCACCCTAAAGAGCGGTCTTCAAAAGAACGATCTTCTGTTCTTCCTGAAAAAGAAGTATCCCAGGGACTTCGCTGATCTGCTAGCTCGGGCCGAAGGATATGCCTGAGCAGAGGAAGCCTTCAAGCTGAAGGATGAGGAGGCCGCGAAGGAGTGGCAGGAGGGTGACTCCAGCAAGCTCGCAGTTGAAAAAGGGCTGAGTGAAGCTCGACCACGTTCTCGAACTCCCCCCGGACACAAGCGTGTCCACACTCCTCCTCGAGCTCGTAGGTAGAGGAGCTCGGACCATAGGGTTCGACGGAGCTCTCCCCCAAGAAGATTCCACAGCTACGTCCCCCTCAATGCTCCAAAAGCTCAAGTGCTGATGGAGGTCAGGGAGCAACTGCCAAGGCCGAAAAGGATGCGCACACACCTTGGGAAGCACAATCCTAACAAGTTCTGCCTCTATCATCGTGACCACGGCCACGATACAGAGGAGTGTATTCAGCTTCAAGATGAGATCGAGGAGCTCATCAGATGAGGTCGGCTCGACAGATTCATTCGACGCCGGTCTGAAGGTAGGGAAGATCGGCCGAGGGCCCTGTCACAACTGGAGCCACCAAGGAGGGAGGAGCAGCCTGAAGATCGGCCTCCAATCGAGATCATCAACTCCATCTCTGGAGGACCCCGATGGGGAGCAGACCTTCCGCGACTATGGGATTCAAAAAATCTACGAATGTATTACCAATAACTTTGCCTTAAATAAAAGTTTCTTTCATATTCGCATATCTTTTCTTTTGGTATGAGCTTATAACGACAGGAAGTAGCTCCTTCAGATAATCAAAATCAAGCATGTCAGGAACAAGAGGAAAACTTCATCCTGACACGAACGAAGGTCCGATTATATAGAGACCAGATGGGGGGAGAGGCCCTTGCAACGGCCCTTATGCGCCCCCACAGCTATGTTAGGAATAGGAGGAGAATCTCGTCTTAACATGAGCAAAGTCGAAGGTCCGATTATTTAAAGACCGGATGGGGGGAAAGGCCCTTGCAACGGCCCTTATGCGCCCCCACAGCCATGCTAGGAACAGGAGGAGAACCTCATCCTAATATGAGCAAAATTGAAGGTCTGATTATTTAAAGATCGAATGGGGGGAGAGGCCTGTGCAACGGCCCTTATGCACCCCCACAGCCATGTTAGGAACAGGAGGAGAACCTCATCCTAATATGAGCAAAGTTGAAGGCTCAATTATTTAAAGATCGGATGGAGGGAGAGGCCCTTGCAACGGTCCTTATGCGCCCCCACAGCCATGTTAGGAATAGGAGGAGAACCTCATCCTCACATGAGCAAGATCGAAGGTCCAGTTATTTAGAGACCGGATGGGGGGAGAGACCCTTGCAACGGCCCTTACGTGCCCCCACAGTCCTATTAGGAACAGGAGGAGAACCTCGTCCTAACATGAGCTGAAATTGACTGTGTCAGAAATAGGAGGAGAACCTCGTTCTGACACAAATGAAGACCCGATCGTTCAAGATCAGATGAGGAGAAAAGCCTCCTCAATGGCTCCTCTACACCCCTACAACTCCGTTAAGAGCAGAGAAAAAATCCTCACTCGAACACAAAAAAAAAGGGAGAGAGAAAAAGGAAAAGCGACGAGCCATGCCAGTGACAAGGAAAAAATAAACTACATCAAAGACACAAAGAACCTCGTCTCAATGAGAAAGGAGACTCTTGTCAAAAACCCTCAGTCTCTAAGAGGGAACTCAACGCTGGCAGGAGAAAATCGACTTCCTCAAGGTAACGAGAAGTTCAGGCCCCCAAGCTCGAGCACCGGGAGGAAGCGTCAAACTCGAGTGGCCTCGAAAAGACCTTCGATCATGAACAAAAGGGGCAAATTAACACGGCGACGATCAGGAACCTTCAAACAACGTTGACATCGAACAAGACAAAAGATAAAAGAAGTTCGGTAAACAACAACTTAGTGCAAGAATAGACAAAGTAATGAAAAATTTTCTTTTCATTTCATTAGTGAAGTGTACATTACAAAGCCTTTGAAGGCCAATAAAGAAAAATGACAAGAAAAGGAAAGAATACATAGAACAAAAGGTAAAGAAGCTCTAAGGAAGCTCGGCTTCTTCAGACTTCGAACTCTCGGTTCCAGCCATCATCGAAGATTGCTTTAAGTTTTTGACTTCTTCTTCCAGTTCTTTCTTTCTTAACAGCATCTCCCGATACATTTGGTAGAATCGCCAACTCTCGCCCGCCGACTTCCGAAGCCTCTTCCTCAGAACTTTGGACTCCACCTTGGCATCCTTGACTGCCTGCTGCTCGTAGGCCAGTTGAATCTTCAGCCGCTGCAGTTTGGCCTTCTCCTGTCCAAGGGCCACGGACAGTTCTTCCATAGTCTCCCTCAAGGAGTGGAGCTCGTCGGAGCCTTGTGCAGAGACGGCCTGGACTCTCTCAGACAACTACCTCTGAAGGCGGACAACCTCGTCGGTCGCTGTCTTGAGTTTCCTTCGGTAGTCGTCTACCTGCCCGCACCAGCCGACTCGGTAGGCATTGTAGTTCACCTTAGCATCCTGCAGCTGCTTCTGAAGGTCAGAGAATTTCTTCGACCAGTCTCGATCGCGGTCGGCCTGAGTTGTGAGCCAGGATGAGCTCCCTTCCAACTGGCCGATCTTCTCCCGTGCAGCCGCCAGCTCGACCTCAAGGGAGCTGATCTTGGAAGCCTGAGTCCAAAATCGATCGCTGGCACGTTTTCGAAGTTTCTCAAGCTCCTTCACGAAGTCAGCCTTCCTCCGAGTGATGAAGCCCTTTTTGTGGAGGTCCTAAAAGCGAGCAGCCTCCGCAGTGACTTTCGAATGGCTCTTTCTCAGTCGGTGAAGTTCGTCATCCAGCTTCTTTGATTTTTTTATCAAGTGACGAACTTTTCTTCTGAGGTCTCGGATCATCGACTTCAGAGGAATCCCCTGTGGTAGGGGAAGAGCTTCAGCGGGGCACTATTGTTGGAAGACAAGAGAGCCACAACACAAATCAGTGCCAGAAAATAAAAGAGAAGAAAAAGAATGCAGAGTAAAAAAGAGGAGCCCTCTGTAAAGAAAAATCCGATTCATTGATTAAATAGTTCTTAAGTACAAGAGAACGAGAAAATGTTGCAACAAAGAAAAAAAAAGAAAGAATACAAAATTAGAGGTTTCGGACCTCTGGGGCAGAAGTGGGGGAGCTCGGCACCTCCGAAAGGTCGGCCGTGGCAGCCGCGGAAATCGAGGAAGTCTCAGCTGGAGAAAGATCGACAGCAGCTTCAAAAGGCCCGGCTTCGCCATCGGACACCTCATCCAGGAAGCCGAGGTCCAGCTCGAAAAACTTCCTGACCACCTTCTCTTGGCAGAGCTCAAAGCCCTTGATGAAGGCGGCCTAGCCGAACTCGACCTTCAGATCCCTCATCTCGGAGGAGGTTTTGAACTCCTCCACTTCCGGACCATTGCCTCCGAGACCAGGGTCGGGATCTATGCCTTCAACTCGAAGACCTCGGCCTCTGCTTTCTTTCTCTCCTCCTCCAAGGTGGCTCTCAAGTCTGCCAAGGTCTGCCCCTCCTTCTGCAGTGCCTCTTGGAGACTCACGACTTCGGCAATCTTCTCCTTGAGGTGGGCGACCTCGGCCAGGCGACCTTCCTCCACCTGGGCGGCCTCCTTCCTAGCATCATTCATCGCCTCGATGTTGGCGATGAGCTAGTGTCCAATCTGCAAGAGCGGTCAGGGAGTCAATATAAAAGTCAAAGAATAAGCAAAGTAAAGAGGCGAGAAGAAAGAGTAAATTGACCCACCTCGAGAAAGGATCCCAGACCCGCTGCTCAGGATTGGCGTGAACGATCCTGTGGACAACCTCGGGCAGGATGCACCCATTGACCAATCTCTTTATTAGATCCCTATTGTTGAAGGGATTCTCCCCCGAATCTTCTTCAGAGCCATCGGCCCCCTCGATGGCAGCCTTGCTGCTGCAGCTCTTGCGGGCCAATGTCTTCTTTCTCCTTCTCCGTTCGGGCCCTGGTGCCTCCTCGGGTTGGGCCTCTGGATCGGGAACCTCGGCCGGGGGGCTCCTTGAAGAGGCCCGAGGGACTGCGGGCTCGACGTCGGAGGAAGCGTCGACGGCAATGGCCGCTTGGGCAGGCACGGTCGGGCTGGTCTCTTCCGCCCTTGCCCTCTTCGCCGCCCCCGAGGATGCTGCACCTTTCCTTTTGTGGGTCTTGAGACCCTGGGCTAGCATTTGAGCTGCGTCAGCATCCATATCTGCAGCGAATGAGGATCGACATAGCTTAACAAAAGAGCAAGAAAAAAGGAGAAGCAAAAAAAAAATAAAATAAAAAAATATATATATATATATACCGACAGGGTTGAGAGGGCTTAGGCCGATATTAAACAAGAGTTGTTCCTTCAGGAGGTTGGAGAGAAGAGGGGCTGGATAAGCCTCGAGTTTATTAGAGGCTTCAAGGTCATCTTGTCCCAGGCTAGAAGCCCGACGGACGGAATCCCTTAGGGAGCCCCAGGGAGACAACCCCAACTCCAAGGTCGGGCATCGGATGTAGAAGTACCTCTCCTTCTAGTTGTGGATAGAAGAGGGGGTACCTTTCAGCAACCCCTTTCTACCGAACTGAGAGAAGAAGTACCACCAGTCCTTTGCTGAGGGATGACACTTGAAGGTATAAAAATTCCTAAACAAAGAAAGGGTTGGCCGAACTTCAGCTAAACTACAGAGGAAAAAAAATTCTATCAGAAATCTAAAGGAGTTCGACGCTACAGAAACTAAAGAAATATTTAAAAAGTGAAAAAGAGCAATAACAAAAGGTGGAAGCAGAAGTCGAAGCTCGGTGCGGAAAGTTTCTTGGTATAAACAGAAGCAGTCGGGAGGAGGAGAGCTAGCCCAGCCAGTCGGCCCGGGAAGCTCCAGCTCGTACTCCGGAGGAACTCCGCACTGAATCCTAATCAGAGAGAGTTCCTCCAGAGTCAGAGAACTGAGGATGATGTCTGGTACAAAGATCAAATGAGGTTCATCTATAGAACTGAGATTTTGGGGGGCTGGAACGGACGGACTCCCTGAACTGCTGGAGGAGGAAGTGTTGGAGGATATTTTGAATCAAGTGAAAACCCTAAAAATCTCAAAAAATTTGAAAAAAATAAGAAATGGGATGCTCGTGGAAAACTGAACAAGCAAAATGTAAAGGAGAAAATATGAAAGAAGAACAGCAAGAAAAAAAAAAAATATAGGGGGAGAGTTTTGGAACTAACCTAGGCTGGTTTGAAGGATGCAGAGATGCAGAGATGGGGACGACTCGAAGAACGCCTAAGACCGAGAAGGATGCTGGGGAAGAATGGAACTCTCAAGAAGAAGGAGGGATCGAAGAAACTTTCAGGCAAAGTGAGACCCCTGAAGGAGGGAGGCGGGTTTAAATAAGCGATGAGGTCCAGTGCAGTAATGATTGCGGATCTCCTTTGGCCGATCTACAACCACCACGTGTCCCACTCACCATGGTAGGCAGCTGAAAGTGACTGACAGCTGACAGAACTATTATTGTGCTGTACCTAGAGCAACGCTCCAGCGAAAATCTCAAAAAAATCTTTTCAGATCGCCTCGATTCGAAAAGGCTCCAGCACCAGCGCGCCAAATGCCAAAATATTTGGAAACAATCGAGTACGAAAATCGAAGGAGGCAACTTCGACTGTGAAAATTTTTCTGTACTTCCTTCATTTGAAATCCGAACTCGAAAGTAGGAGGATTGGTGTTGGGAATAAAATACCCCCAGCCGAAGTTTGTAAAAGGCCGACCCTCCCTGGGCTCTTCTGGCTTCCGACCTTATGCTGTGTCTCTCTCTGAACTCCTCCGACCGTCCGAGCTCCCATAATACCATCCGGACTTCTCCGATAATGAGCTCCTCCATTCATCTACCGGGCTGCTCCAAACGCTTTCCGAGCTTCTCCGATAGCAGGACTTCTGCAGTAACCAGACTCCATCCAAGTTTCTACGATGGTCGACCACCTTCCGGATTTCATCCGAGCTAATTTCACCCGAGCTCCTACAAGAGCCGGATCCCAGCAGAACTTCTACAGTGGATGGATTCCAGATGAATTTCTACAACGGACGGGCTACGCCGGTCGAATCTCTACTCTAGACTTCTATCACAAGCAAAATTCATCCGAGCTCCTACAAGAATCGGACTCCATCCAAACTTCTACAGTGGATGAATCACAGACGAACTTCTACGACAGATAGGCTCCACCGGATCTCTACTCCGAACTTCTTTCGGACCTCGTCAATGACTGAGCTTCTCCAGCAGTGGGACTTCTATAATAAGAAGTCTCCATCCGAGCTTCCATGACAACTAATCTTCAGTCGAGCTTCTACAATAAACAGACTTCATCCAGACTCTTACGAGAGTCAGACTCTGTCTGAACTTCTACAGCAGAACCGTATCCCGGACTCCTCTAACGTTCGACCTTCCACGGTGTCCTTAAGACTCCTCCAGCGGACGAACCTCCACAATGCCATCCGAACTCCACTGTCGGTCGACCCTCTGTCGGATTCCTCATGAAACCAGACTTCTTCAACAGAAAGTCTCCATCCAAGCTTCTACAGCAGATGACTTTCGCCTGCAGCATCAGCACCCAAGGCACCCGACAATAGTGGACTCGTCAGCAACCTCGAAAATATCTGAGCTTCTCCTGGATTACTGAGACAGAGAACCATTCCGCTCTATCAGACATCCCGTTCAAGCTTCAGCCGTCAGGCCCAAACTCTCTGGCAAGTCACGATAATGGCCACTATCCTACTCCACTCTCTGTAACGGATTCTACGTGGCTCCACCACTTTCTGGCAAGTCGCGACAACGGATACCACTCCACTCTCCATAACAAACTCCATGTGACCCTGAACGGCCCCCTGACGCCACTACTCTCCATAACAAACTCCGCGTGGCCCTGAACGGCCTACTACCAGGCGGTTACAGACATCGCTGTCAATCAGTTACGCTCTCCGTCTATAAAAAGAGACCTCCAGATATGTTCTTCTCTAAGCTCTAAACTCTATCTTGAAACTCTGCTAAAATCTCATTTGAGTGCTCCATTTCTGTTGAGGCAGAGTACTGACTTGAGCATCGGAGGATCTTGTCGGAGCACCCCCAACTCTGGTTTAGACTTCTCTTGCAGGTTCTGACGGCGGATGTGATCCCCTCAATAACTCTAGCTTCTCCGGCATCGGTGAAATTCTGCATCAATAAATTTCAAATTAAAATCTTATTTAAGATCAAATCTTTCACTAAGCTCGATCAAAATCATCAAAAGAAAGCCTTTCACTATGCTAATTTTAGAAAGATAACTTTAAGAGAGAAAAATCTATCAACAGAGAGAAAATTTTAGAGAGAAAAAGTAGAAAGAGAAAATTCAACATTCTAGAGAGAGAAAATAAGGGTTTAGGCTGAAGGGAGAGAGAGAAGAGAGAGAAACTCTCTCTCATTTTTTTTTCTTTCCTTTTTTCTTTTCTTTTTCTTTTTTTTCTTCACGGGAGAACAGAGGACCACACGCATCCTCTCTCTTCCCCTTCTTCTTTCATGGAACAGGGGGCTCTTGCTCCCCCTTGTTCCCGATGAGAAGACCCAACCCCCTAGCCAACCACCACTCATGCCAGTGGGGCAGTCCCCGATGACCCCTTGCCAGCCAATTTTGGTGATCGACGGTGGCAAACGACATCGAAGAACATAGCGAAACAACAGTGGAATAGAATCAAAAAAGCCAAAAAATTTTTCAAGAATTTTTCAATAAAAAAATCAGCATAAATTCAAGCTTAAAATCCTATAAAAGATTGAAAGAGAAGGATTGAAGAGATTTACCTAGCTTTTGATGGGTTTTAATATGATCTCCGATGGCCAAAGCAAGGAAGAACCACCAGTGAACAGGGAGAAATCAAGGGATCTTGACGGCGATTTGTGTGGAAAAAAATCTAAAAAGTTGAATCCTTTAAATAGATTTCTATCTGGGAGGTTTTAGGGTTTAATTTCAACTTATATTCTATCCAGTATTTGGATTGGATTGGGAGAAGAACTTCATGAGTTCTTTCGGTTCCACGCCCACCACCCATAGCCTAGCACGTGCAGGGCACGTGCTGGCTCCAAAATTTCTCTTTATTTATTTATTTATTTTATTGCTTTGAAATTTGTGTGATTGAGAGTTGGGGTATTAATTCTTTCCTCCTAAAAAAATAATTCATCTTCAAATTTTTTTTTACCTATCACCACTATATTGGAAGCCTGTGCATTCTGTTGAGTAAGTGCATAAACTCTTCTCTGGATTTTAAAAATCTGCCCACCACCCTTGTTTTGTCCATCATAAGTTCTTTGGCCAAATTGATTTTCAATGCTTAGCAGGCAGTTAGCAATTTTATGATCCATTTGACCATATTTGAAACAAGCACCTGTATTCCAACGGCAATCCTTATTAGCATGATTTCTGCCACATCTGGAGCACCGCTCACCATCAATCTATTGAGTCTTAATATCTGTTATTCTCTTAGCTAAACTTTTGGTATTTTTACTATTCTACCCTTGTGTATCATTTGATCTCGCTCTCTTTGTTTGCTTCCTTTCTCTTTCCACATATTCTTCATTGACTTCTCTTTCAATTATCAGTGCTTTGTTTATCACATCTGCATAAGTATTCAATTCATACGGAACCATTTGTTTTTGGATTTTTGTTTTCAGCCCCATCTCAAACTTATGAACTCATTTTTGCTCACCATCCGCTAATCTCAGAGCAAATTTTGCTAATTCTATAAATTTTGCTTCATATTCGATCACACTCATATCTCTTTATTTTAGATAAATAAACTCTTGCTCTTTCTGGATCCTTATACTTCGAGAAAAATACTGATCGTAGAATGCAATTCAAAATCTCTCCCAGATAAGTATTTCACCATCTTGTTCATACTTATGCTGTAATCGCTGACACCAGTTGTACGCTTCTCCTTATAGTAAATAAGCTGTATATCGAATCTTTTCTTCATCATGGCACTCTTGGACAGCGAAAGCTTTTTCCATCTCCATTATCCAGCTATCAGCCTCCAAAGGTTCAGTAGTCTCCTTGAAGGCTAGAGGAGCTAGCTTTTTAAATTCTGAAATATTGTTCTGTTGCACTGACTGCTCTCCATGTTATTGTGGTGGATGCTGATGTTGTTGTGCATCTCATTGTATTTGCTATTGTTCAAGCATTTATTGCTATATTTATTGTTGCATCTGCACTATTCTAATTAGGGTTTGCATTAACTGAGCCATGTTCGATTCCTGACGTACTCTCAAAGTAGTCCCAATAGGATCTACGACTCCCTCCTCCTGAGGGGTGCCACTAATCAGATGGAGAGTGCTACCATCCTGTGGCTGCGATGTCTCTCTTACAGTTCCTTGAGTAGTTCTTGTCATTCGACGGGGAGGCATAATAACCTATGTAGTAGTAAAACCTTATTAGATTCATTTATCTATTTGTTATGATAGATTTGTTATGATACTCATACTTTAACATCCCAATATTCATGATGTCTATCCATCTACACACTCATACTATGTTTAATTCTTATTAAAAAATATGTTCTAAAGCTAATCATTTGATGATTGCGCTAATTATAAATGTAAATGAATTGATAAATAATAAAAATTATTTGGCTATTTTCATTACAAGGTTACATCTTCTAACGAACTCTGATGTTGTGATGAAGTTCTTAAGATTACTTTATCGATAAAAGAGATTTTATCGCATAGTCCTTAAACTGGTTTGCGATCAAATAGTACACTATTATTAGGATGATAGCAATATCAAGTGTAGATCATTATGTACCATATGCATTGGTTGTCCTCATAACCAAATGATGTGGAGACACTGATATGGCATGCAGGTAAGATTAGGAGTATATCCTCATTGAACGTAACCAACTATGGAGCACTCTGCTGTCAAGGATAGCTTGCGAAGGGTATGGGTATAAGTGTCTCTCCAACCTGAGATCACCATGGTGACTTGCAAGTAATTTACTGTACTTTGGTATCAGACTATCTGAGTTTCTAATTAAGTGATGAAAGATTACTAGATGCAGTCAAGTACTTATCAAGTCAGTGCGTGAGTCAAGATGGGATTGACCCCTCCGAATTAGGAGTTAATGTATCAATGTATTTCAATTTAACAAAATCTGAGCTCAGATAATCCATGTGATGAATTTGAAAGATTGGAATACAATATGAATGACTTATCTCGGATTGACAGTTAAATCTTAGGTTGTCCTTAAGCATTAGGGTTAAAGAAATAAATTATATGGTAACCATATGCCAGTGGGTTCTAGAATGTTGTTTCGCCATCATTTGACCTATCCGAACATCGGATCACCATTGCTAGATGGTTACATCGATTGATTCAGAAATATATTTCTGTGCTATCGACTTAGGTTTGAACCTATAGGGTCACACTCAAAAGAAATTTCTGACTGATCAGATGGTTGATCAACGATTGAGAATCATTCAAGAGCTTAATCGTCAATTTGATTAATGATTAATCTTATGCAAAAATTATAATAAATTTATTCACTAAGTGTTAAAAATTAATAAAAGATTAATTAGCAATTAGATTATTGATTAGCTTAATTTGATTAAGCAAAGAGGATTAAATAAAATCTAATTGAATTAGATTCAATTAGGTTTGATCCGATTAGGCTATAAGATGACCTAATCGCTAAGGAAGAATTATCTTTGATTTGATCAGGATTTTAGTTCAATTAATTTTTAATTTGATTAAAAATTTATGAACCTAATTAGATTAGATTTTATTTATTTTATTTGGGCTAAACTGATTTGGTTTGAATTCAAATAAAGAAATTAAGAGTCCATATTGCATTGGAATCTTCTCCCTTGCGTCACCAATTTTCAATGCCCACTTTTCATCACGCCAAGAAAGTTTTTGCATGTGATTTCTTCATGCCAAAAGCTCTTTCCCTTCTCTTTCTCACATCCAAAATTAGATGAGATTTGGTTTTATTTGGTATGTTCAAATGTGATTTGAAATTGGATACCTTATGGATAATGTTTGACATTATCTACAACTTTGCCGCCACTTGCTTTTTATTCCTTTGTTTTGTGTGACAACATGGGAATTTCTCATGGTGAGAAATCAAATGTGATTTGGTTTTACCATGAAAAATATGAAAAGAGGCATCCCATGCTTGTTTTGGCATAGATTAGTGAAGGGAGGCGACATCTCTTGGAAGAGTCCAAGATCTCTAGGACTCTTCATCCCAACCTTATTACACACTAGTAAAAGGGGCTTATTATTTCTTTCATGTGTGTAAGATAGAAAAGAAGGAGTTCTTTATGTTGAGGAGGTTTTGGGGCATGGGTTCATGGAGAAAAAGAAGAGTAGAGTCCTTCTTTGGGTGAGCGCAATCCTAGTTTTCTAGGGTTTCTTTCTTTTCGTTTGGGAGAGAGAAAAAGAAAAGAAGAAAATTATTTTCTTTTCCATCTTTCTTTCACCTCTTCATCTCCTCCAGAAGTTTATATTCAATCTCTAAAAAAATTTTAGAGATTTGAAGAAAGGATCTGAATCAGCCAAAAAGATGGTCTTCGCGTGAGCTAGCACTCCTGAGAAGATCGATTAGATCGGAGCTTCAAGTGAACTTTTTATAGAGATTGAATGCATGTGTGGCTGCGAGCAACTAGTAGGGATCATCTTCATCATATCTTTCAACAGCGATGATCATCGACCCATGCTCAGATATCAAGTTTTAAACTTAGATAGGTGTAAATTTGATCTACTGCTTACATCCATGCGTGCAGATTTTATCATGTGATTATTTTAGATTTTATATGCAACATATCATATCATAGATCCTAGAGTAGGTTGATTTGATAATTTGATCATATACATGTTAGATTAATATGATTAATCTAATTATCTTCTACTGTATTTTATTTCAAAAAAGTTTTGAAATACATGCATGAAATCATTTACGTTTTCCAACAGTAGTATAAGAGCACTAGGTTCATTATGACATGCTATATGTACATATTAAATCTAAATTTTAATTTTATTTAGATTTGATATGTGATATCTTAGATCTGAATTTGATTAATGGTTGATCACACAGACTAATATAAGGTTGTCCTACTATAGGATTTACCCCTTATAGTAAACAGATTATCCTAGTTTGTGCTGATCTTTTATAAAATTTAATTTCATGTATTACATATGATGTTTATGATTTGATTTGAATGTGTCTAAAGTTATGATCTGATCTGATGTAATTTAAATTAGATCTAAATTCAAGCATATGATATATGATTAGATTAGATGATTCGATTAGTAAGTACTTGGATTGGATTGATCACCAGACCGTCCGGTCATAGGAGCAAGAAGAATTTTAAGACCTTCTCTTTCCATTCAATGGAGTACTCTTATGGCATGTAGGGGTGCCATGTGATTAAATCTCATGAAGAAAAATATGAAAGGAAGAACTTATTTTTCTGTAAAATCTTAGATCTTGAAACCCTAGGTTTGTTGTATGTGATATAAAGTTGTATGAAAAACAAAACATCTAATCTATATGATTAAAATTATTTTAATCATCAAAAAATAAAATTTTGAATTATAAAAAATTTAAATATGATCTAAAAGATGTTTATGATTGATTTTAATTTAAAATTATGCAAGATTTTCATATCTGAAACTCCTTAAATCATGCTCGCATAATTACTGAGCTGACCTAATTTTGAACTAAGTTGACCCAGTCTCTTTGTGTAGCTAGCTTGATGTTGATTGAGCCAACTTAATTTTAGAATCAAAAATTTTTATATAAAATTTATTATAAATTATTTATAAAATAAAAAATTAAAATTATTTCAAACCTAAATCAAAATCTATGTTGATGCTGAAACTTTATTAAAAATTAAGTGTAGAATCGATTAGATCTAAAATTATGATTTAAGATCTAATGACATTGCATAAAATATGGGGGTATGGGTTAGCTCAAATTAGATTCTCTTAATTGGGTTAGACCTAAGGTTAGAATCAAAGAGTTAATGGATCATGTAGAGAAATTGATTAAATCTAACCAAATATTAAATTAAATTAAATTAGAGTTTCTCTAGAATCAATACAATAGTTGTAAATGATCAAGTCCATATCTTTGATTAGACCAAATGGACCTTAATTGTAGCTCAGTGGTTGAATCTGAATCATTAAGCTTGTCAAATCAAAACTAATTAATCAATTGATGTCTAAGATAAGTTTGGTATTTCGATCGATGGTTTGTAATTAGGAGTAGCTTACCTAATCATTTCGATGGTATCTAAGGCAAGTTTAGCAGACCCTCCCATTGATCTCACTTATCTGGCCAATTTGATGAATTATATCTTGATTAGACCGCTAAGTGATTCAAGCTAATCCATGCCATTAAGGTTGATCAGTGTAACTGATCTAGGTGCCATTTCAACTAGCATGATCCTAATCCAATTCAATGACTTAGTAAAGTCAGTAGGAGGATTGTGGTTTACTGGTTGATCTCTTCTCTTTTTTCAATTCATAAATTAAATTTTTTAAACTATTAGGTCCCTAAAATGAGATAGTTATGGTGATAACTAAATCATAGCCTCCCATTAAGTTAGGTGATAATGGGTCTATTGGTATAATGATCATTGGAGGCTCAAAGGCCTGGTGCTCATCTACTGTTGGAATTATCATTCATAATATGATGATTAGTCGAGTCTCTCTGTCAAGTGGTCAGGTTAGCCAGCCAAAGTTGGGCCTAATTATTTGGTAGTTGATTTGTAAGTATGATCATGTTAATGGTTGGACCTAACCAGGGCTTGCAGAAAAGATTAAAGTCAATTAAAAAGTTACTTGGGACTAAATTAATTATTAAAAATTATTTATTAAAATAATTGATTAAGAACCTACCTATAGATGTACATAGGTGAGCCGGCCAAAGTCGGACTCGTGTGCAGTTTGTGTGAATTCTAGTACCCGCAAAGAAATTAGAGTAATTCCTCGGATTGAAGGTAGAAGCTACCAATTCGACTAAAATAATAAGAGAACTTTTAGACTAAAGTCTAAGTCTTTAGGCTCAATCAATTCATAAACATAGAGGTCTTGTATTTTTCTTTCAGTTATGGCCAAATGTCTGTTGCTCTGTTCACTATTTGATAGTGATTTATTTATAGGACGTAATTTTAATAGATGGTATCGAAAGTTGTAAATAGTTCTAGAGCATGAATGGATCCTAAATATGACTATGGATCCAGCACCTGAAGTTTCTATGTCCAACACATATGATATGATTAAAGGCACTTATCAGAAGTGGCCAAATGATCATATCACCATGTGGTATTTTTGAGAGTAGCAAAGAACAACGAATTTAGTTGTAAATTTGATGATGCTCAGTAGGAGGAAATCCTTCAAATGTTGAAGGAGTTCTTTTGTACCTTTGAAGATGTGTCTTCAGTGGGACAACAATCCTTTGAGAAAAAAAAAAGAAGGTGCAAAAAAGTCATGCTTGGACTGAAGAGCCCAAACTAACAAAAGAGTCTAAGGTTAACCTAGTTTGACAGAGTCTCTTGATCCGAACAGGCTAAGGAAGAGAAATTAACAAAGGATTGCTAAACAAGGTACTTATATGATAACACCTTGTGATTTCTCTATCTGTGACACTACTACCTGGATATTGGAAATTGAAAGTCTATGCAAACTGTTGCAATGACTTCAGATTAGTAAAAAGATTGAAAACACCAGAAGATTCCTAAATGTTGGAGTTGAAAGTTATATTTCAGTTTTGACTTTAGGAATTCTTGAACCTATTTTTAATTTTAACAATATCATTTTAGTGATTGTTACTATTATCTAATAATTTTTGTGATATCATTATGAATGATGTTAAAATCATATGGATAACTGAGAAATGACTTTTATATAGCCTGTTAGTGTATTGTACACACCAAACAAACCCTTTAGAGTAAATAATGTCATGGATATCTACCTTTGGCATTGTAGGCTCGATCATATAAATAAGAATAGGATCAATAGGAGATAATTTATGAAGTCAATGATTATGAATCATTGTCAACCTGTTAATCCTATCTCCTTAGTAAGATGACCAAGTCACCTTTTGTTGGAAAAGATGAATGAACCAATGATATTTTGAGTCTGATACATGCTGATGTATTAGATTTATGAACATGTTTGTCATAAATATAGATTATTTGAAATATTCAAATAATTTTTTAATAAGGTAGTGAAACAAATTAGAAAGAGCATTGAAATTTTTTGATCAGACCAAAGAGGAGAATGTCCTTTCGAAGAGTTTTTGATATATCTAGAAGAGAATAGAATTCTCTCTTATTGAAATAGACTTTGTTAGATAGTTCGATCCATGATAGAATTTCCAAGTCTGTCAATCTCCTTTTAGGGTTATGCACTTAAGACTGCTTGTTATGTTCTAAACTGGATTCTAAATTAATCAGTCGCAAAGACTCCATATGAGATATGGACTAGGCATAAGCTGAAACTTTTTTATCTTAGGATTTGAGAGTATTTATTTTATATCAAGCATTTGTAGACCGATTAGCTTAGATCTCGGTCCTATATGTATTATTTTGTAGGATAATCCCAAAGAATCTAAGAGATATAACTTCTATCATACTAAAGAACAAAAGTTGTTCAGCATTCTTTTTAGAAAAAGAGTACCTTGATGAAGAAATTGATACCTCTAATGTAGAACTTATGAAATTCGACAAGTAGAAGAACCTACATAATCTAGTGAATCCATAGAATCAGATTTGATTAGATCAAATCTAGGACCCGTTGTAGAAGCACCATTAAAGAGATCCGATAGAGTACCACGTCCATTGGATAGATACTTCAATTTCTAGTTCTGAGATGTGATCTTGTTGAACTCGATGAGAACAACAAGGATCTGATCGCCTACATGGATGCTATGCAGAGGTTCGACTTCGATTAGTGGCTTAGAGCCATAGAGTCTGAAATTGAGTCAATGAAGGTCAATGGTGTATGGATACTCATTGATCCACTCGAAAGGATAAAGCCCATAGAGTGTAAGTAGATCTTCAATAAGATCAGAGTGGCGCAAACAAGAAGGTGGAGACCTATAAAGTCCATCTGATTGCCTAAGGATATTGTCAATGTTATGGTATTGACCATAATGAGATATTTTCTCCTATGACAATGTTAAATATTTTGGAGTTGGAATATATATTTTGATAAGTGATCAAAATGCACGGCTTCATTGAGAATGAAAAAAATTTTTGCAAATACAAATGGGTTAATAGTTTTCTGAGTGTATTTCTTGTTTTGTATATGAATAAAATTTTCTTAATCGGGAATGATATTTTTCATATTATAGGGAATAAAGATTTTGCTATTATCATGGTTCTCCACAAAGGACTTGGAAAAAGCATCCCTCATCCTAGGAATAAAGATCTATAGAGATAGATCTAAGAGGCTGCTTGGGTTATCCCAGTCTAACATACATAGAGTGTTTATGAGTAGAATTTATTCTGTCATGTACATCATGTATGAGATCGGATATGGTATACTCACTAGGGATAGTGAGTGGATACTTACAAGATCTGGATGAGAATCATTGAAAGGTCATCCTTAAGTATTTGAGAAATACTAAGGACCGATGACTTGGTCATGAAGAATCTAACTTAAAACTTATAGAGTATGACTTTAGTTTTTAGTTGGATATAATAATAGCAAGAACGTGTCGGAATACATCTTTATCCTGAATAATGGAGCAACCTACTGAAAAAATTCCAAGTAGAAAAATTATAGTCAAATTCAAATTGTGAGGTAGAATGCATTGCAGCATCCGATGCTTGCAATGAAGCTATGTGATTGTGGAGGTTCATTAGTAAGCTAGGAGTGGCACCCTCTGATGATGGTTATGCTGTATTGTACAGCACTAGAGCCATAGCTCATGACAAGGAGCCGAAGTCTCCTTAACTTACCAAGCATTTTGCATCGCTACCACCTCATTCAGAAAATCTGTTAAGACGATGTCAATCTTTAGAAGATCAATGAAAAGAAAAATCTGACCAATCTATTTACTAAAGCCTTGGTATCTAGGAGTTCTGAGAGGATAACTCGAAGATGGGTATATAATACTATACTGATTGGCTTTAGTCCAAGTGGGAGTTGTTGGAAAATATGTCCTAAAGTCAATCATTTGATGAATGTGCTAATTATAAATATAAATAAATTGATAAATAATAAAAATTATTTGATCTTTTTCATCACAAGATTACATCTTCTAACAAACTCTAATATTGTGATAAAGTCCTTAGGACTACTTTGATCGATAAAAGAGATTTTATCATGTAGTCTATAAACTAGCTCGCGATCAAACGATATGCTATTATTAGAATGATAGCGATATCAAGTGTTGGTCGTTGTGTGTCATATACATTGGTTATCTTCGTAACCAAATGATGTGAAGATATTGGTATGGCATACAGATGAGATGTAGGAGTATATCATCACTGAACGTGACTAACTATGGAGCACTCTGTTGTCAAGGATAGCTCACGAAAGGTATGGGTATAAGTGTCTCTCCAATCTGAGATCACCATGGTGACTTACAAGTAACTCACTATACTTTAGTGCTGGACTATCTGAGTTTCTACTTCAGTGACGGAAGGTTACTGGGTGCAGTCAAGTATTTGTTAAGTCGGTGAGCTAGTTAAGATGAGATTGACCCCTCCAAATTAGTAGGAGTTAATGTATCAATATATTTCAATTTAGCAAAATCTAAGCTCGGATAATCCATGTGATGGATTTGAAAGATTGAAATACAATATGGATGACTTATCTAGGATTGACAGTTAAATACTAGATCATCCTTGAGCATTAGGATCAAAGGGATGAATTATACGGTAACCATACGACAGTAGATTCTTGAATGTTGCTTTCCATCATTCGACCTATCCGGATATTGGGTCACCATTACTAGATGGTTATATCGATTGATTCAGAAATATATTTTTATGCTATCGAATTAGCTTTGAACCTATGAGGTCACACTCAAAATTTTTTTTTGACTGATCATATGGTTGATCAACAATTGAGAATCATTCAAGGGCTTAATCATAAATTTGATTGATGGTTAACCTTATGCAAAAGTTACAATAAATTTATTCATCAAGTATCAGTGAATTAATAAAAGATTAATTAACAATTAGATTACTGATTAGCTCAATTTGATTGAGCAAAAAAGATTAAATAAAATCTAATTGAATTGGATTCAATTAGGTTTGACTAGATTAGGTTATGAGATGACCTAATTGCTAAGAAAGAATTATCCCTAATTTGATCAGGATTTTGGTTCAATCAATTTTTAATTTGATTAAAATTTGATTAAAAATTTATAAACCTAATTAGATTGGATTTCATCTATTTTATTTGGACTAAATCAGATGTGATTTGGTTTGGATTCAAATAAGAAAATTAAGAGTCCATGTTGCATTAGACTCTTCTCCCTTGTGCCACCAATTTTCAATACCCACTTTTCATCACGCCAAGAAAGTTTTTGTGTGAAATTTCTTCATGCCAAAAGCTCTTTCCCTTCTCTTTCTCACATCTAAAATTGGATGAGATCTAGTTTTATTTGGTATGTTCAAATGTGATTTGAAATTGGGTACCTTATAGATAATGTTTGACATTATCTACAACCTTGCCGCCACTTGCTTTTTATTCCTTTGTTTTGTGTGACAATATGGAGGTTTCTCATGGTGGGATATCAGATGTGATTTGGTTTTACCATGAAAAAATATGAAAAGAGGCGTCCCATGCTTATTTTGGCATGGATTAGTGAAGGGAGGCGACATCTCTTGGAAGAGTCCAAGATCTTTAGGACTCTTCATCCCAACCTTATGACATGCCAATAAAAAGAGCTTTTATTGTTTCTTTTGTACATGTAAGATAGAAGAGAAGGAGTTCTCTTTGTTGAGGAGGTTTTAGGGCATGGGTTCATGGAGAAAAAGAAGAGGAGAGTCTTTTTTCTTTCGGTGAGTGCAAACCTAGTTTTCTAGGGTTTCTTCCTTTAGGTTTGGGAGAGAGAAAAAGAAAAGAAGAAAATTATTTTCTTCTCCATCTTTCTTTCACCTCTTCATCTCCTCCAGAAGTCCATCTTCAATGTTTGAAAAGATTTCAGAGATTTGAAGAAAGGATCCAGATCAGCCAAGAAGATGGTCTTCACGTGAGCTAGCACTCCCGAGAAGATTGATTAGATTAGAGCTTTGAGTAAATTTTTCATAGAGGTCAGATGTGTGTGTAGCTGTGAGCAACCAACAAGGATCATCTTTACCATATCTCTCAGCAGTAGTGATTTTTGACCCATGCTCAGGTATCGAGTTCTGATCTTAGATAGGTATAGATTTGATCTACTGCTTACGTCCATGCATGCAGATTTTATCATGTGATTATTTTAGATTTTATATGCAATATATTATATCATAGATCCTAAAGTAGATTGATTTGATGATTAGATCATATACATGTTAGATTAATATGATTAATCTAGTTATCTTCTGTTGTATTTTATTTTAAAAAAAATTTGAAATACATGTATGAAATTATTTATATTTTTTAATAATTCTATGTATCATAATTTATCCACTTATACTCTGATATCATATTAATTATCATACCTCCGATCTGAGATCATGAATCGAGGGTCATGGCAACCACTGCATACTTATGAAGACATCTCATCACGATATCAATGCATCACAGTGAAATAAAATTTAAATAATTATTATTTAATTTTAATTTAAATAACTAAATTAAATATCTTATATTCAATAAAATTTTATTAAAAATAAAATAATAGATTTAAGTTTCATGAAGTTGATAATACTAAATCTCATCTCTAAAAGCTCTGTTCGAACATTATTATCCATACTCGTAATTAATTATCTGAATCTAAAAAAATAAAAAAGAGAGGTAATGAGGTAGACAGTCTAGTAAGTAATAAATATCTCAACTAGATATTTTAGATATTTATATAATTTTTAAGAACAATACTGTGAATAAACATAAAAATATATTTCATACTAATTCAATATAAATCCAATCTTTTTAAATATTCATATATAATATAATCATAAATTTAATTGAATCAAAATACTCATAACTTAACAGCCTCGATTATGATCAATGTTTATCCCTCATTGGCGGGGTCCACTGAATACCAACGTACAACCCCTACTGGTAAGGTCCATTAAATACCAGCGTACAACCCTCACTGACAGGATCCACTGAGTATCAACATATAATCTCTATTGGTGGGGCCCATTGAAATATAGTTAGGCTGAGAGCACAAATCCGATCTATATCAAATACTTTTGTATTATAATATATCATAATTTTTACTGAACATATACATAATCAATAAATCATAGTATTTTTGAATTATTTTTCATTCAAAATATAATTTTATAAATTATATATAATTTTAAAAAATAATTATTTATTTTTAAAATAAATATAAAATATTTTGAGAAGATGATTCATTACTTACCTTTCATGGACCATTAAACGAACATATCGATTAATCTTTAGAAAAATCTTCAGAACCTATTATTCAAAATTATATTCTTACATTAATTCTAATTTAGAATTAGATCTAAATAAATTTTAAATCAATATTTTACTTAAGACTGGATCCTTTACTAAGCTCGATCAAAATCATCAAAAAGAAGCCTTTCACTATGCTAATCTTAGAAAGATAATTTTGAGAGAGAAAAATCTATCAAGAAAGAGAAAATTTTAGAAAAAGAAAGTAGAGAGAGAAAGTCCAACATTTTAGAGAGAGAAAATAAAGATTCAGATTGAAGGGAGAGAGAAACTCTCTCTCATTTTTTTTCTTTCTCTTTCTCTTTTCTTTTTCCTTTTTTTCTTTCATGAGAGAACAGAGGACCGCATGCATCCTTTCTCTTCCCCTTCTTCTTTAACGAAATAAGAGGCTCTTGCTTCCCCTTGTTTTCAACAACAAGACCCACCCCCCCAGCCGACCACCACTCAGGCCAGTGGGGCAGTCCCCGATGACCCCTTGCCAGCCAATTCTAGTGATCGACGGTGGCAAACGATGTCGAAGAACACAGCAAAACGATGGTGGAACAAAATCAGGAAAAACAAAAAAAATTTCAAGAAATTTTTGACAAAAAAATTGGCACAAATTCAAGCTTAAAATCTTCTAAAAGATTGAAAGAGAAGGATTGAAGAGATTTACCTAGCTTTTGATGGGTTTTAATCTGATTTTCGATGGCCAAAGCAAGGAAGAACCACCCATGAACAGAAAGAAATCAAGGGATCTTGACAGCAATTTTTGTGGAAAAAAACTAAGAAGTTGAATCCTTTAAATAGATTTCTAATTGGGAGGTTTTAGGGTTTAAGTTCAACTCATATTCTGTCCAGTATTTGGATTGGATTGGGAGAAGAACTCCTTCATGAGTTCTTCCAGTTCCACGCCCACCACCCACAGCCTAGCACGTGCAGGGCATGTGCTGGCTCTAAAATTTTTATATATATATTTATTTTTTTATTTCTTTGAGATTTGTGTAGTTGAGAGTTAGGGATAGGTGCCAACCCTTGCCTACATAAACTAAGGGGACTCTCTAGTTGAGTTGTAAGCTCTAACTCCTAAGTCTTCTAAATGCTCTCGAGCTCTCACAACTTTGTTACTCTTACAACACCTCCATTATCCTCTGAGAGTTTATTGGACTTGGACATCAGAAGGTTCCTTGTTGGACACTCTTTAGCAAGATGACTTCTTCGTTCATGTAGTTTCAAGTCGAATCCAATGTTGGCATGAAGGTTCGAGCATGGCCTCTTTCCCTCGATGTGGACCCAAGGATTGATTTGATGAATACAAAATATTTGAGTAAATATTTTTATTCTGAGTTGTTGAAGTTCATGTTAAGAATATTTTAGGAAGCTAAAGTCACTTTTAGACAATCTATTGTGAATATAGAATTAATGAGCCAAAGAAAGCAGATTGAAAAAGTTACATTATGAAAAATTAAGTGAAAGAAGTTAAGAGCTGACTCCAAGCTTCAAAAAAGTTGACTTTAGTATACAAATTTTAAGCAAATAGTCTGCAAGTTGACTCCTACCTTTACCACTCAGACTCTCTTGGGTAGATAGAGAGTTAGATTTTTCAGTTTGGTCTCGAGTCAACCCTTACTTGGTCTAGAGTTGACTCTTGAATAGCTTCGAGCTGACTCTTAGTAATTGAGTTGACTTTCTTAGAATAGATAGAGAAGCATATTTCTTAGATTAGATATCAAGTCAACCCCTACTTCCTCCGAGCTAACTCATAGTTACCTCGAGTCGACTTCTACTTGATTCGAGTTGACTCAACTATGGTTGATAGTTCCAATGACTAGTTCTGTAGAACTTTCAAAAGTATGCAGAATGGGTCTAGTAGCTAGTTTTTGATCTCCAATGGTTAGAAACAGCTCGTTGAATGTTTTAAGAAGTTTTAAAGCCTACGAGAAAAAAAGAAGATCCAAAAAAAGGGAAAACAAAGAAAAAAATCCAAGAGCATTAAGTGAGCATTTAAGAAAGAGTTATAACTTTTCAACGATCAAATTCTTGAAGCATTCAAGTGATTTTTAGAGAAAAAAGAGTGCATTAATTGTCAAACTTTCTCGATACAATTTTTAAAAGCTTTATCAACTTTTCTTTTGCTCTTTTAGGAGCTTTTTATTATACTATTTATTGTACTCAAATTTTTTATTATAAACAAGTTTCAATCAGAATTGAACTTAGGCATAGGCCCATCTAAGCCTTGAATTGGAGGGTGCTTATTGTGCAAACCTAAGATTGGCTTGAAGGTGTGGTTTTGATTGATTTTTATTGAGAAAATTAATTGAATTTTGATTGTGAATCTGAAAAAATAATCTAATTATAATCTAGAGAAAGATTATAATAAAATTCTCAAGGATGGCTTGAGGACTGGACGTAGGCATTGAGTTCGACACCAAACCATGATAAAATCTTTGTGTTTGCTTTTGTCTAGACTCTTTTTCTCATTGCTTGTTGTTTGCATCTTTATACTTTCGTTTTGTTGTATTGCTCTCACTACACATTACCTCACTTAGTTTAATTTCCATACATGATAAATTTTAAATTTTGAAAAGTTCAATTCATCCCCCATCTTTGATTGTTTATCTAGATAACAAGTGGTATCAGAGCTTGATACTCAACCCATTTTCATCTAATGATCAAGAGTAAAAGATCAAATGACAGTCCAAATTGGTGAATCACTTGTAGATGGACAATTGATAAATAGACCTCTTCTGTTTAATGGTACAAACTATATATATTGCAAAGCATACATGTGCATTTTTATTCAAGCATCTGATTATGATCATTGAAGTGTCGTAATCAATAGTCCACACATACAATCATTATAGATGGTATTATCACCCCCAAATCCGAAAATGTTTGGGATGACTTAGATAAGAAAATGAATTAGCTCAATACAAAAGTCATGAATATTTTTTATTATTTTTTGATATAAATAAATTTAATAAGATTTTTACTTGTATTTGTACTAAAAAAATATGGGATAGATTAAAGGTTATCCATGAGGATATCAATCAAGTTAAAGAATCTAATATAAATATGCTTATTCATAAATATAAATTATTTAAGATCAAACAAAATGAATCTATTATTGAATATTTATTAGATTCACTAATATTATTAATGATGCTAAAAGCTTAGAAAAGTCTTATACTAACAATGAGCTTATTCGAAAAATCCTCAAATCACTTTCTAGAACTTGGGAGGCCAAAGTAATAGTAATTTAAGAGGCTAAGGACCTCAATATGCTATCTTAAGAAGAACTTCTTGGTTCTCTCATGACTCGTGAGTTAATCATGAAGTAAAAGAGTGAAGAGAAAGCTAAAAAAAAAAGACCATTGCCCTCAAATCTATAGCAAAAGATAAGGATGATAGTGAGGAGTCGGAAGAAGGAGATGAGGATGAGGATATGACACTCATTATCCAAAAATTCAAAAAATTTATGAGGAAAAAGAGATAAAACTTCAGAAGAAAATCTTTTTCAAAGAGTGAGTCTAGCAAGAAGAAAGAAAAAGAAAAAGAGCAGCTTTATGCTATGACTGCAAGAAGTCTAAGCACTTTAAAATTGACTGTTTTCTCTTTAAGAAATCTTCAAAGAAAATCAAGAAAAAGACTATGATGGATATTTGGAGTGATAGTAAAGACTCAAACTTCGATGGGGAAGCATAAAAAGTGGCAAACCTATGTCTCATGGCACAAAAGGAGGAGGTAATATCCGAAACTAAGGTTGATTTTATATTTGATAAATTGAAAGATGCATTCTATGACCTCTTAGATAAATCAAAAAAGCTTGGGTTTGAAAAATAAAGAACTTAAAAGATCTAATCATATCTTGGATCAAAGAAAATGAAGAATTTTGGAAGAAAAAGAATCTTTACTTAAATAAAATCAAGATTTAACGAAAGAAGTTGAAAAATATTAAACCCATTGTTCCCAAATTGACTTGTAGCTTTGGAAAACATCAAATAATTTTAAGCAATCAAAGAGCTATTTTCGACAAAGTTGGATTTGATTTTAACCCCCACAAGAAACAAAAAATTTTGAAATTTTTTTTCATTAAATATTCATCAATTGTATCTTCAAATGTTATATGTTTCTATTGTGATAAGCTTGGATATAAAGCATGCTCCTATGATTTCAAAAATTTAAACCATAATATAGTTAAAAAGATTTGGATTTCAAAAGAAATAATTGTGACTAACTTTAAAGGACACAAAAAAGCTTGGATATCTAATATTACAACTTAGTTTTCTCTTGTAGGTGTATCTTGTAGCCAAAGAAAGAAAAAGAAGATAATACCAAGGCATATGATGGGTGATAGGTCTCTTAAAGCTAAGAAAGGAGGGGTGGTAACCTTCGGCAATAATGGAAAAGGGCATATCATTGAAATTGATAATACTTGTATCACTCCTTCTACCTACATTGAGAATATTTTTTTGTTAGTAGATAGTTTAAAAGATAACTTGCTTAGTATTATCCAAATTTGAAATAGAGCCTTTAAAATTATCTTTGAATCTGATAAGTGGTATATTTTTACATTTATTGAAGATATTTTTGGTAATTTATGGTGCTAACATCTTCTTAAAAATCTTAATTTTATGAATTTATTGAATTTTCTTAATAAATAAATAAATTTTTAAAAAATATAAAATTAGATATATTTATAAAAAAATAGATATTAATTTAATTGAGAATTTAAGCACTAAAATAAAAAAAATTTTAAAAAATTTAATGCGTATATTTTTTTTTAATTTTTCAGATGAAAATCAGAGCAAAAATGGAGCTAAAATATCGTAAAAAATAAAGAAAATAGCCTTCGATGTACAGTGGACCGATCGATCGATCCACAGAGCTAGAGCATGGTCTACAGAGCCAGAGCATAGTCCATAGGTATGGTTCACAGTGAGAGAAAGATCTGGGCGCGATCCAACGACTGAGATTCAATCCGACTTAGATCCAACGATTGTTGTTCATTGTCGGTTTATTAGAGGACTCTTTTGCATGATCCGATGGCCCAAAACCAATCCCAGACATGATCGAATGGTTGTGGTTCGATCTGACTTTGATAAAGATTAAAACGATTGATTTTTGATCAAATCTGAGCTGTCCAAGCTCCATTCGACGGTTAGGAATATTCCTAAGGGGATTAATACAATTTCTAAGAGTTTTAGGACTCCTTTTCCTACCAAAAAATTATGAAAAACTTATCTATAAATAGAGAATTCAGAAATAAGCTTTGGGAGTAGAAAAATTGAGTAGAAAGTATAGATAAAAAAAAATTTAAATAGCTTTAGAGATCCAAAGAAAAGAAAGAGAGAAGTCGGTTCGCTCTACGTAGTATGATGGAAGATGGAGAGGTCATCAACCATCTTTTCGATGAGGCTTGGCTGATCAACTTCAGATCCTTGTTATAGTTTTATTTTTATTTTATTTTATTATTTCTTTTAAATTTTTTATACTTAAATTTTAATTTCAATTAATGTAAAATTTATTTTTCTATATTTTAAATTTTTGTCTTTTATTTTTTGCACGTAGATGCTATGATCTAATTAGTAGATCTTAGTACGAATTTATTTTTATATTTTTTAATTTTTATTATTTATTTTTATTATAAGTAGATGCTAGGATCTAGTTAGTAGATCTTAGTATCCAATTTATTTTTTATATTTTTAATTTTTATTTTCCAACTTAAATTACTTTCTCTAAATATTTTTTTTATAAAATTAAAGATTTTAAATCAAAATCCTACCTTCTCTGTAGATTTGATTCGACTCACTACTTTCTATATATTTTTAATTTTTATTGAAGTTAGAATTTGATTGATAATCATGGTGTCCTAACGACAGCATCTTGACCCTATCAAATTTTTGGCGCCGTTGCCGGAGAAGGCATCAATTTTAATATTTAATTTTTTTGATTTTTTTATGATTATTTCTTACTAATTTTTTTTATCTTTTTGTAGAAAAAAATTCAAAAATTCAAAAAAAAAAGAAGATAGAAAGCTTCCAAGTTGGTGAGATCAATCCTAACCCTAGCCTTAACTATTTTTTTAGTATTAATTACTATTTTTTTTAATTAACCTAAAATTCATCCACATAAATCTAATAAAAATTGCATGACAAGTGTAGAAGCTTAATTTTTAGGAGCATTCATCATTGTAGATTTATTTTTGGTGATCACTGGAGACAAGGTAAGCTTTCAAGTTTTATTAGTTTCATGCATCTAATTTAGTTACATAGAACCCCTTGTTTGAAATTGGTTGTGCATATTCATCTCAAATCAATTTAAGGACAACACCCATAACAAGATAAGGTGAGAATTTCATCACCCTCCCTTGGTCCAAAAACAACCAACCAGCATCCCACATTAACCCTAGCCTAACTAAAATCAAGTAGACATTGGCCCCTAGTATTAATCGAGTTTAGTTCTGAGTATTGTGGTTAAGTCAAATGCAAAGTAAGTCCGGACTCACTCCTAAAATTGGTGTCTAAGGCTAGAGGTTATAAAGGCTCAGCCTAAGTGGATTTGTGGTTATTTAATTGGTTTCGTTAGCTTACCTAGCCAATTCAATTAGTGTCCAAGGCAAGCAACGGGGGGACCCCCACGATCCCACCTCTTACCTGGCTAGTTGAAGAAAGTGAGAACAAACCCAATTTGCATTTAAGCTAAGCCACTCTACATCGAACTATTAGATCTAAGAAACCTATAGGTGTCTAGGTTTAATTGTTTGCTAACTTGCTTGTAATTAACACTAAACCACAACTAATTCTTCCCACCTTACGTATCTAGGTCTAGGGCTTTTTCTTTCTTCTCTCTCCTTTTTCTCTTAAAAAAAAAATGAAACAAAAAACAAAACTTGAATCATACATTAGGGTTTGCACTGGTATATGCAAGGTAGAAGATCTCTTTATCCTGACCTAGTTGAACCCAATCTTGAGATTGAACGGTTGATTCATATTAAACCTGAAAATCAGATGGCTGGAGATCCTAGAGAACCACCTAGGTAGATGAAAGAATATTTTATTTCTTCTACCTATAACCCATCGACTTGTATCCACTTACCTGATATCCCTGTAAGCCACTATGAGATCAAGTCGACCACAATCTAGATGCTCCCATCTTTCTATGGGAATACTAATGAAGATCCTTACATGCATTTGGATGAGTTCTTAAAAATTTGTTCCACAGTAAAAATTCAAAATTTTTCTAATGATGCACTTAGATTGACTTTATTCCCCTTCTCAGTTAAAGACAAAGCCAAGTACTTACTTGGCACAATAGGGAGACCAATCCAAACTTGGGTTGAAATGCAGCACGAGTTTCTTAAGAAATTCTATCCCATAGGTCGAACCAACACCATGAGGTGAGCCATCACTGGATTTGTTCAGCTTCCAGGAGAATAAATTCATGAATCATGAGAGAGTTTTTAGTTTAGGAGTTAAGTTTAGAAAATGCCCACACCATGGTCTATCTAAGTGGCAAATTATTCAAGCTTTTTATAAGGGTTTGGGTGACCAATACAGACAGATGGAAGATGCATCTTGTGGGGGTGCATTCATGAGTAAAAGTGAGGTGAAGCCTACACTTTATTTGAAACTTTGAGTGAAAATTCAATCAATCATGCTTCATTATCCTCCTATGAAAGATCAATCCCTCACCAAAAGCGAACATAAATTTTTGAGATCAAACAAATAGACTCTAGTCCTAAGGCCGATCTGAACCTAATAGCCCAAAGATTAGATAAAGTCGACCTTCTTGCCTAGAAATTTGATCAGTTCCTAGCATTAGGTCAACAATCTCTTGCACAATACACACCACCAGCTAATTATCAGGAGATTTATTCTATCTGTGCTAGCCCAGTCCATCATGTGAGCGAATGTCTCACGGCTGCACAGTTTTCACTTTTCATTCAAGAACAAGTTCAAGCCACTTAAGGTTACTCTAGTCCTATTAATGATTCATTCTTAAACACATATAACCAAGATTGGAAGAACCATCCTAATTTTTTTTGGAGATCCCAACAGACTCAGGCTCAGATCTAAATTCTTCCTTTGCAAAACTTTCAGAGTAGGCCTTCATACCAGAATTATGTCTATAATAGAGGTCAGCCCAGTCAATCTATCCAGCCATCATATCAAAATCAGCCACCATACCCACCTCCTCAATAGACTAATCTAGCCGATGATAGATTAAACCAACTACAACAATTGATCATGACCCAACAACAATCTATCGCTAGGCTAGAAGCACAAATAGGATAATTAGCTGCGTCTACCATGAGGAGAGAACCAGGTCAACTTCCAAGCCAACCAGTACCAAATCCTAGGAAAAACCCATCCACTCATCAACCACCTGGATCTAGTCATCAATTCAATGTCCAACCTAAAAGTCCTCAATTTAAAAATGACAAAGTAATCTTTGAGCTTAGAAGTAATAGAATTCTTAAGGACCCATATTCAGACCAGGTGAGAGAGGCTAGTACTGATGCTAGTCAAAATAAAAATTTAGAAAAAGAGGTTAGTACTGAAGCTAACCCAATAGAAAAATCTGAGCCCAAAATTGATACTGAGAAGAGAGCTGATGAGCTACCCGAGATATATCTACCAAAAATTCCATTTTCTTCAGCCCTAGAAGTCAGTTCTTCTTCTTTAGAATCACCATCCCCTCCAGAATTGAAATCATCCTCAGTCACACTTGAGAATACATGTTTAGAATCAAATGATATTCTTCCAGTATCCATTGCATCAAACTTAACTCCTAAACTAAAAACTCAATTTATGAGCATTATAGAAGAACAAATAGGAGAAATTCTCAACAAACAAGGATCTAAAAATTATCTTACTATAATTAAAAATAGGGATGTAAAATACTTTCTGAAGATTGATAATAAAATACTAAAATTTATCATAGACCATCTTTATAATATTGGCAATCCAAAATCATTGAAATTTATCAATTCAATATTCGACACAGGATAGGTGAGAGAATCAGCATGGTCTGACTGAAGACGGTAAACTTAGCACTTCTTGGGAGACAACCCAGTTTTTAATTTTCAATTTTGTGCTTTTTGCTATCTTTTGTATTTTGTTTAGCTCAATCAAGTTTTACTTAGTGTCTTTTGTAGGGATCTGAAAATAATCTTGGCTAAGTTGGGGGGAGAATTAGTTTTGAAAAGACTTATGGATCAGGTGACATCTCTCCTTTTCTTTCTCTTTACATGCACCGTTCATTTTTCCTACTCCATTGAGGACAATATTGATTAAGTTGGGGAGAAGAATAAATTTTTTTTTAAGTCCTCAAGTAAGTTAGTTTTTAGTATTTAAGCATCTGATTATACTTAAGAATCAAGTTAAACCAAGTATTTTTAAAAGAAAATTGATGTACAGATCAGAGAGTTTGTGAGATATTGAGGGATCAAGTATTAAGAAAACTCAATAAAGAGTTAAGTTTAGAACTTAAATAGTTTTTTTTGAGTATTTCTAAATTTTTCTACCAGCAACAAAGAAGAGTTTACTTCTTATGGGCTTGTGTAAAGTAACTATATATTTCTTCATATATTCAAAAATTTTTTTTTTTTCAAGTACTTCATGCTGAGTAACAGGACCTCTTTGCTTAAGCAAGCATTGAGTTTCACATCAAAAGGTTTGAAGGGCAAAGAAGCTTTGTTGTAAAGCTAGTTTTAACTTGTAGCCTGTTTGATTCGAGCAAGTAGGTTTGAGAGGTATTTTATACCTAGTACTCTAAAGCCATCTGGTTTGGGAATCATTGACTAAAAACTCGCTACATGGGTCAAACAGAAAGCTTAAGGGGTTAAAACACTCAATAGCAATACAATGTTAAAAAAAAAAAGAGAAAAAAAATCAATCAATAAATAAAGGACAAAAATAATAATATACTTGTCCATATGAAGGTTAATGATTTGGAGATAAAGGTAGAAATAATTTGAAAAAGTTCAGAAAAAATTTAGTGTTCTTAATTTAACTCTCATATTGACTATTATTAATACTCCAATGACATACCTCATTTACACTCTACTGAATATCAATGGTCTTTTGAAAATTATTTGATGAAATTCGAAACTTTAAGTTAAATGATACTTAATTTTAAATTCTTTTTTTACTCGAAGATGAGCAAAGTTCAAATTAGAGAGTATGATAAGTGGTATACTTTTATATTTATTAAAGATATTTTTGGTAATTTATGGTGCTAACATCTTCTTAAAAATTCTAATTTCATAAATTTATTAAATTTTCTTAAAAAATAAGTGATTTAAAAAAAAATATAAAATTAGATATATTTATAAAAAATATATATTAATTTAATTAAGAATTTAAGCACCAAAATATTTTTTTTTAATTTTTCAGGTAAAAATCAGAGTAAAAATAGAGCTAAAATACCCTAAAAAAATAAAGAAAATAGCCGTTGGTGTATGGTGGATCGGTCGGTCGGTCCACAGATCCAGGGCATGGTCCATAGAAAACTTCACACGGTCCACAGGCATGGTTCATAGCGAGAGAAAGATCCTAGGCGCGATCCAACGGCTGAGATTCAATCTGACTTAGATCCAACGATTACTGTTCATTATCGGTTTATTAGAGGACTCTTTTGCATGATCCGATGGCCCAGAACCAATCCCAGGCATAATCGGATGGCTGTGGTTCGATTTGACTTTGATAAGGATTAAAATGGTTGATTTTTGATCAGATCTGAGTTGTCCAAGCTCCATCCGACGGCCAGGAATATTCCTAAGGGGATTAATACGATTTCTAAAGGTTTTAAGACTCTTTTTCCTACCAAAAAATTATAAAAAATTCATCTATAAATAGGGGGTCTGAGAATAAGCTTTGAGAACAAAAAAATTAAGTAGAAAGTATAGAAAAAAATAGAAAAAAAATTAAATAGCTTTAGGGACCCAAGGAAAAGAAGGAGAGAAGTCGGTTCGCTCTACGGAGTACGATGAAAGATGGAGAGATCATCAACCATCTTTTTGATGAGGCTTGATTGATCAACTTCAGATCCTTGTTATAGTTTTATTTTTATTTTATTTTATTATTTCTTTTAAATTTTTTATACTTGAATTTCAATTTTAATTAATATAAAATTTATTTTTCTATATTTTAAATTCTTGTCTTTTATTTTTTGCATGTAGATGCTATGATCTAATTTGTAGATCTTAGTATCAATTTATTTTTATATTTTTTATATTTTTATTATTTATTTTTATTGTAAATAGATGCTAGGATCTAGTTAGTAGATCTTAGTATCTAATTTATTTTTCATATTTTTAACTTTTATTTTTTGACTTAAATTACTTTCTCTAAAATTTTATTTTATTTTTATAAAATTAAAGATTTTAAATCAAAATCTTATCTTCTCTGTGGATTCGACTCGACTCACTACTTTCTATATGTTTTTAATTTTTATTGAAGTCAAAATTTGATTGATAATCATGGTGTCCTAACGACAGCATCTTGACCCTATCAGAATCTATGATGTACATTGTCTCTGGTCCCAATGATGATGGCATTATTGGAAAAGCATTAATATGCGTAGTGGAAGAAATCTTGAAATTAACTTTTAACTAAAAACACAAGATCTCATCTCAAAACAACCCAAATCCCTCATAGTTTTAAGATTAAGATTAATATAATAAAGTAAGATTAAATCATCACCTTTGTGTAGATAGATCTACACCATAATTTGATGATTGTGGATGTCTTCAAGGTCTTTTTGAAGCCGCACAAGTGTTTAACCTCTATAGATATCTACACAAGGTTTTGATTTGATGAAGGATGTTTGATATCATTGGAGTGTTAGCTCTCTTACAGAGATTTTTTGTTGGTGGATTTCTTTTTTCTTATTATCAAAAATCTTTCTCAAAGATTTCAGACTTTCTCCTCTTCACAAGATCATGCTTTACACAAGAATAGATCTAGGACTTTCCCTCAATCTTTCTTAATTTTCTTCTCAAAAAAATCCAATAATCCCTCTCTCTCTTTTCTTTTTGGCGTGTGTCCACCTTTGGGTGTGAAATAATTTCCACATAAAGAACAAGAAGGTGGGGCGTGAGATTGGGACATCCATGTCGGGTTTTCATGGTTTCATGCATGCAAAAATTTTAAAATAAGTATGTAGTAAAAATTAAAAATTTAGATTAAATCTAATTTAATCTAAGCATGCATAAGATCAAATCTTAAGATCATAAACAAGATCTACATATGTGAGATAGGATTTAGATATAAAAATTAAATAAAAAAAATAAATAAAAAAATTTAATCTTCATGCCTTGGCACAGGTTGATCTACACCGCGAACTGATGATCATGGATGTCTTTTGAAAGTCTTTTGAAACCGCACAAGTGTCCGACCTCTACGGTGTTAGATGTGTGCCCTAGATGTCAGATTGGCTGACACATTCCTATACAAATGTAAGGATAAATTTATAATTTTAACTATAAATAAATAAAAAGGTTATTCTACTATCACATTGTGTATATTATGTCTGTGATACATCCTTTGAGTTAGTAGGAATGTTAATTCATATTTTCAAGAGTTGAAAATTTAAGGCATAAATTTACATAACTAACTCATAAATAGCTCCTGACCATAGGATCATCACGAGGATGGTGATCGATTCGAAAGGTTGGTGTACGATCGCTTCTTTAGAGTAGATGTGTCTTGAGTCTATGGTGCAGAGACATCAGAGCGAGAGTATAGGTATTTGTTGAGAATGAGAGTACTGAGTGTGACCACCTCAAGCAGTCATAAGGAAGTCTACCTTCTCATCGATGACTAGCTCGATGCTGCAGCTATGTGTCTAATTCTTTGATTTGAGGTACATCGACAGTTCACCTTGAGTGTGTTATAGTTTGACTACACCATAACTCGATCTCCTAGTCATTCGAAATTTGGAGGTGTATGTTGGCTGTAGCATATTCATTGTAGGAACCAGATCGCACCAAGAATAGATCTATCAACCTCGGTAGATGAGAGGAATAGTCCTATGATGATCGAAAGATCGAGTTCTTAAGCCCATGGCCATGACAGAGTGAAATAATGGAAAAGAATTTTTTATTGAGATTTCACATCAGACTCGGATCGATCGATTGATTCATATGACTGATATTGGGTTTGACGAGTTCACCTTAACCCTAATTCAATCGGGACTCATGATAGAGGAACTCAATCACACAGGTAGCTGCACCGAGAGGTTCATTTTCATTTCTGATAGGTTGCCATCATATACTGCTAGGTGTCACTGGAGGATTTTGGAAGCAATTAGAATGATCTTGATGATCGATCATTCTAATTGTCTGAATCAAAAGAGTTCTGGCCCATCGAAAGGAGTTTCGATGATGTCGATGATGAGATCATGACATATCTCATTACCATATGAAAATAAACCTAACTAGGTCACAAAAGCAAGAGTTAGGGTCTGGATGTCATCAATTGAGCTAGCCCAGTTCGATTGATTTGGATTAGATCCAATTAGGTTCAAAAAAATCGTGCTAGCACACGATTGAGTTTAACTTTCTCCTTGTGTAATCTTTTCTATCTCGACTGAGCCAAATATGATTTGACTCACCCAGAGAACCTTGAGAAGGTTTCTCTCAGTCTGACTGGAGCCAATCCAGCTCAAAAAAGACTTATTTTAATTCATGAGATGAATTTAAGATAACACCTACTAATTCTTGTCACCTGCCATTTTCATTTTAGGACATTGGTCAAACATTGACCCATGGACCTTGGACTGAAGGCCACTTGGCAAGAGGTCATTGGAGACTTTTTTATGGAGTGTCCACCTATTAAATTGGGCCACAAAGTGGGTGCCATATTAGGATTGGGCGTGCGCCCCAAGTGGAGAAGGATAGAGTCCCATGAGATGAGGACTCTGATCCCTTGATCAACTTGGACTGTGGGGCGCCAATCTCACTGTGCTTATCCAGTATTGGCACCAACAGTAGGAGGGATTATGGAGATTTTTATCTGATATGATCAGATGACATCACTCCACCAATCAAAATTTTTCTAGAATTAATTGAAATTTTTTAATTGGTTGAATGATGTGGCACTGCATGGTGCAGCAGGGTCTATTTAAACCCTGTCAGTGCCTAGGGTTTAGAGACTTTGCTCAATAACCAGCAAAAGTCTGAATTATCTCCACTTCTCCTTACCTCCTCCGCTCCTCTCCCTCTCCTCTTCATGTCCAAGAGGTTGGACATCCATCTGGTGCTTATCCAAGGTGTGGTGGCTTCCTGATTAGAAGGCTGCAGAGATTTGTCGAGAAGCTGGTGCTCCAGCTTCAGAAGATCTTTTGAAGATCTTCCAGATCAGATCTATTGCCCAGCTATGCAACCTAAGAGGGGGGGTGAATTGGGTTTCTAAAAATTTAAACTTAGGTTACAACTATGAAGATTATTTAACAATGAGCAAGATAAGTATAGAGAGTGTAATTTATGCAAGGGTAATATTTGGATGCAAGAATGCAAGAGAATAAATAAGTTTATGAGTAGAGCAATTAAGCACAACATAAACAAGAAGATTTATAGTAGTTTGGTGCTAACCTTGCACCTACATCCACTCCCCAAGCTCCTACTTGAAAATTCTAATCCACTAAACTGTATTCGACCTGAATACACTCGTCGGAACCTCCGACTCTAGCTATCCCAAGCTAGAACACTTATTTTTTAGGTACAAGCCAATCCAATATAATTTGATTCAAGGTTCGGATCAACCTTCCCATATTTTGGAACCTTTTCAAAATAAAAACAATAACTCAAAAAGAGTATTATAGTTAATTGCATAGAAATACAGATGAAGCTCCTTTAATGAGTGAATAAAGCTTTAAATACACTTTACACAATTAGAAGGAAGCTCTTTCTGATTTCCTCAAGGTGGTTGGAGACTTGAATGAGCTCTTGAGGAGTTGGTGAACTTGAATTAAAAGCTTCTTTAACTCTTTTGGTGGGCTCTTGCTTAGGGTTGAAATGAATGCTTGAAGACCCTTTTTCAAATCTCTCTCTATTTTCTTTTGATTCCCTCCTTTAAGTTCCTTTATATAACTTCAAATAATGGTGGAGAGTAATCTGGACTGAAATAGAGCCATTAGAGCACATTAAATAGGCATTAAATACAGTTAAAATAGGTTAAAAATTAGCCATTATGGAACTTTTCCATCGCAGGGGTCGACTCATAGGGTCGACTCATGCTCATGGGTCGACTTATGGGGTCAACCTCTGTGGAAAAGAGTAAAAAATGACTGTTCTGTAATTTTGGCCTGCAAAGCAACAGAGGTCGACTCATGCCAGGGGGTCGACCCATGGGGTCGACTCACAGAGTGTGCCAGCTAAAATTTTCGTATGCCGTTCAGCCCTTTAAGCCATGAGTCGACTCATAGGGTCGACTCAAAAATAGAAACCTGATTTTCTTATAAAATATATTTTTAAAAATATTGAAATTTTTTCCAATAGATTGCACGTCTTTTGTTCTTGCTCTTGAGGCTTCTGAACCAGGTCTTAATAAAATTATGATTTTGCTTCTAAAATGCAATAAGTCTTTTTCCAAGCCAAAATTGTTAGTAATCTCCTCAAATGCTTTGTAATCATTAAAATCAATTCAAGGAGCAACAAGATCCAGATCTGATTTTTGGAGCAAAAATTTGCAAGGAGAAGAAGATCCAGATCCTGCTTGAGTGGATATCAGTAGAGGCCAGGCGACTTCATGGCTATTTTAGAACCTCGAACGTTGCTGTGATCATCTACAGGGTAATCTAGTTACCCTAGAGGTATTTCTCTATTCTTCATGATTTTAGATTTAATTTAGATTTAATATCAGATAATAGAAATTAGATCTAATAGATCTTAGATTTGAAATATCGTAGGATAATTTTTTTTTGAAATATTCCACCCCAGATCTCAATAGATTTGGAAGATCCTATAAGAAAAAAGCTAGTTTTTTCTTCAACTGGTATCAGAGCTGTTGGTGCAAAAATCCGCCTGCGCCGGAGAAGCTGGAGTTGAGGAAGCCGCGGTCGCCGCCGGGACCTGCAAGGGAAGTCTAAACCGGAGGTGGGGTTGCTCCGGCAAGACCCTCCGACGCTCAAGTCAGTTCTCTGCCTCAACAAGAATGGAGTGCTCGAACGGAGAATTTAGCAGAGTTTTGAGATAAGGCAAAAGAGCTTAAAAAATAACGTATCTGAGTCCCCCCTTTTATAGGCGGGGGAGGCAACGGACTGATGGCGACGTGCGTAACCGCCAGGTAGTGGGCTGCCCACGGTCAGGAGAATTGATTGTGAAAGATAATGGAGCAGACACGCGGGCATCATCTCGACTTGCCACGTGGAATCTGTTATGAAGGGTGGAGCAGCATCCGTCGTCAGGAGAATCGCATGGTATCCATCGTAGGAGGTGGAGCAGGTTCGTGGCCGTCACTGTGGCCTGCTAGGGGGATAGTGGAGCTGTGCGGAGTCCGCCACAGGAAGTGGAGCAGGGCGGCTAGGGCTGCTGCGGCTTGTCAGGGAATGATGATACTGCGTGGAGTCTGCCACAGGAGGTGGAGCAGGGTCGCGGCCATTTTGAGGGCCTGTCAGGGGGCGTGGATCTGTCGATTGAAGCTCGGTAATGGTCGGAGCCGTCGTGAGCAGAGCCCGGCTCCCGTAGGAGTCCGGGCGGAGCTGTTCTGATGTTGGCGGCGAAGTCCGACTCCCGTAGGAGTCCGGGCGGAGCTGCACTTACTGATGGCGGTGGAGCCCGGCTCCCGTAGGAGTCCGGGCGGAGCTGCACTTGCTGATGGCGGTGGAGCCCGGCTCCCGTAGGAGTCCGGGCGGAGCTGCACTTGCTGATGGTGGTGGAGTCCGGCTCCCGTAGGAGTCCGGGCGGAGCCGTGCTGATGCCGTCGGTGGAGCCTGGCTCCCGTAGGAGTCCGGGCGGAGCTGCACTTGCTGATGGCGGTGGAGCCCGGCTCCCGTAGGAGTCCGGGCGGAGCTGTGCTGATGTCGTCGGTGGAGCCCGGCTCCCGTAGGAGTCCGGGCGGAGCTGCGCTGCAAACAAAGCCAAGGGTGAAGTCCGGCTCTGATAGGAGTCCGGATTGAGCTTACCAGCAGTTGATACTAAGGGCGGAGCCTGGCTCCCGTGGGAGTCCGGGCGGAGCTGTTCTGATGCTGGCGGCGGAGTCCGGCTCCCGTAGGAGTCCGGGCGGAGCTGCACTTGCTGATGGCGGTGGAGCCCGGCTCTCGTAGGAGTCCGGGCGGAGCTGCACTTGCTGATGGCGGTGGAGCCCGACTCCCGTAGGAGTCCGGGCGGAGCTGCACTTGCTGATGGTGGTGGAGTTCGGCTCCCGTAGGAGTCCGGGCGGAGCCGTGCTGATGCCGTCGGTGGAGCCCGGCTCCCGTAGGAGTCCGGGCGGAGCTGCACTTGCTGATGGCGGTGGAGCCCGGCTCCCGTAGGAGTCCGGGCGGAGCTGTGCTGATGTCGTCGGTGGAGCCCGGCTCCCGTAGGAGTCCGGGCGGAGCTGCGCTGCAAACAAAGCCAAGGGTGAAGTCCGGCTCTGATAGGAGTCCGGATTGAGCTTACCAGCAGTTGATACTAAGGGTAGAGCCCGGCTTCCGTGTGAGTCCGGGCGGAGCTGTTCTGATGCTGGCGGCGGAGTCCGGCTCCCGTAGGAGTCCGGGCGGAGCTGCACTTGCTGATGGCGGTGGAGCCCGGCTCCCGTAGGAGTCTGGGCGGAGCTGCACTTGCTGATGGCGGTGGAGCCCGGCTCCCGTAGGAGTCCGGGCGGAGCTGTACTTGCTGATGGTGGTGGAGTCCGGCTCCCGTAGGAGTCCGGGCGGAGCCGTGCTGATGCCGTCGGTGGAGCCCGGCTCCCGTAGGAGTCCGGGCGGAGCTGCACTTGCTGATGGCGGTGGAGCCCGGCTCTCGTAGGAGTCCGGGCGGAGCTGTGCTGATGTCGTCGGTGGAGCCCGGCTCCCGTAGGAGTCCGGGCGGAGCTGCGCTGCAAACAAAGCCAAGGGTGAAGTCCGGCTCTGATAGGAGTCCGGATTGAGCTTACCAGCAGTTGATACTAAGGGCGGAGCCCGGCTCCCGTGGGAGTCCGGGCGGAGCTGTTCTGATGCTGGCGGCGGAGTCCGGCTCCCGTAGGAGTCCGGGCGGAGCTGCACTTGCTGATGGCGGTTCCGTCGTGGGTTCCGGCTGTGGGTATTTTATACCCAACACCAGTCTCCCTACATCCGAGTTTTGAATTTCAAATGAAGGAAGTACACAGAAGTACAGTCAAAACAGTCCCTTCGAATCCCGCACCCTGCCGCTCCCGGATGTTTTGGCATTAAATGAGCGCGTGCCGGAGTCTTTTCGAATTGGGGCAGTACGAGGGGACGCTTCGAAGATCCCGCAGGTACGCTGGCCTAGGTACGGTGCAATTATGACCCTGCCAACCGCCAGCCGCCTTCAGCCGTCTGCCACGGGGAGTGGGACACGTGTCGGATGCGGACTGGCCTGGGGGGATTCGAGATCATTATGGCGCTGGATCCCAGGGTCTATTTAAACCCGTCCTCCCCCCTTCAGGCGCCCCACTCTGCTTCTGATTTCTTGCTGGCGTCTGTCATCTTCCCGAGAGTCCGCTCTAGCGAACGCCCTCTCGAGCCGTAGGCGCCCTCCGTTTCTCGCTCCCCAGGCCCCCAGAGCAAGATAGGTTAGTGCCCACCTTCTCCTTCTTACCACCTAGGGTCTTCTCCTCCTTCCACCTTTTTTGTGTCTTCTCCTGAGTTGACCTCCGGCGTCTCCCTCCTTTCTCGGCTTGCTTTTCTAGGGCCCTTTAGGTTCTCCCCCAAAGAAAAATGTCTTCCGATTCTTCTGCTCCCGTAAGTTCTGGGAGTTCTTCTGCTTCAAACCCCCAGGCCCCTGTTTCTGCGGACGAACCCGTGTTTGGGGGAGGGTCTCGCCCGGTCTTCGCACTGGGTGCCATTCCTTGTTCGTCGACTCCGGACGAACTTCTCCTGATAAGGGCTCGGTACGGGGTCCCTTCAGAGTACGACCTGGAGCTCCCCGGCCCCTTTGACCGGGCCAGCGCTCCCCCTCCTGGTCGCTTTTGTTTGTACCAGGAGGCATTCCGTGCCGGACTCCGGCTTCCGCTTCCTGCTTTTGTTGCCGCCTTCTTTCGTTTCTCAGACATTTCTCTCGCTTCTGTCGCCCCGAATTTCTTTAGGTTTTTGATAGGGTTTCTCTCCCTCTGTCACATAGCCGAGGTCCAGCCTTCCCTCTCCCTGTTCAGACATTTCTACACTTTCAAACGCCATCCTTCAGCGAAGGATTGGTGGTACTTCTCCCCCCAGTTCGGTAAGAAGGGGTTGCTGAAGGGCGCCCCTTCTTCGATTCACAACTGGAAGGGGAAATTTCTCTTCATTTACTGTCCGACCCTGGAATTGGGCCTGCCCCCTTGGGGGTCTCTGAGGGATTCCGTCCGCCGGGCTCCCGGCCTGGGAGAGGACGACCTTCAGGCCGCCCAGAAGCTCCTGAGTTACCCCTCTCCTTCCCTTCCAAACCTACTGAGGGAGCCGCTTCTCTTCAACATCGGCCTGAGCCCTCAGGATCCAGCAAGTATACATCTTTCCTTTTCTTGTCTTCTTCTTCTTTCTCTTCCTTTCTCTCTCCTTTTTCCTTTTTTTTTCTCTTTCTCTTTTTTCTTTTTTCTTTCTTCTTCTTCTTTTTTTTTTTTTTCGGACTGATTGGTGCTGCTTTTGCCCTCTTCTTTTCTTTTCCTATTTTTTTTTTTTTTTTTTTTTTTTTAGCAATGGACGCCGAAGCCACACGGATGCTCGCCAAGGCCATGAGGGCCCAGAAAAAGAAGGGCGCGATGACTTCTGGCCCGGCGAAGAGGGCCAGGGGGGAAAAGACGAGCTTGGCTGCGCCCGTCCAGGCGACCCCGGCAATCGACATTCCTTCGGATGCCAAGCCAGTGGCCCCCCGGGCTCCCTCAAGGAGCCCGCCGACCGGGGTCCCCATTCCGGAGGTCCGCCCCGCGGAGGTGCCCGCCGCGGGGAGGAGGAGAAAATCGGTGGCCCGCAGGCCGAGCAGCCATCGAGCCGCTGCAGACGAGTCCGTCTGCTCCGAAGGGGGATCGGAGAACCCCTTCAACGACAAGGCCCTGATCCGTCGGCTGCTCGACGGTTGCATTCTGTCCGATGTCGTGGAGAGGATCGACCGTGCCGATCCCGAGCAGCGGGCCTGGGACACCTTGGGGTCCTTTCTTGAGGTAAGCGGACTTTTACTTGCTCAGTTGCTCGGTCTTTGTTGTAATTCTCCATCTGTCCTTGCAGATCGGGCACCAGCTCTTCGCCTATGTCGAGGCATCGGGCCGCATGAGAAGGGACCTTCTTCGGGCGGAGGAGCATTGCCAAGACGAGGTTGCTCATCTCCAAGCGAAGACGGCCGAGGTGGCCGCCCTCCGGGAGGCCCTGGAGAGAGAGAGATAAGACCGGGAAGAGGAAAGACGAGTCCGGGAGGAGGAGAGGCGAAGCCTGGAGGAGTCGGCAAGGAAGGCGGAGGCCGAGGTCGCCCACCTGGCCGAGCAAACTCCGGTTCTGGTTTCGGAGGCCAGGACCCTTGCGGTGGAGGAGTTCAAGACCTCCGCGGAGATGAGGGAGCTGAACGTCCAGTTTGGCCTGGAGGCGTTCACTAAGGGGTTCGAGCTCTGCCGAGAGAGGGTGGCCAGCAGATATCCCGACCTTGATCTCGGCTTTCTGGAGGAGTCTGACGACGAGGCCGCCCCTTCGTCCGTCGCTACCGCAGTTGCACCCCCCGCGCCGGGCTCTCCACCCCCAGCCTCCGAGGTCTGAGACCTCCGATCTTGTATCTTTCTTTTGTTGCCATATTTCCTTTCCGCTTGTCTTCAAAATTAATCAATAAAGTTGAATTTCTTATTGTGGATGGTCTTTCCTTCCCCCTGCTCCTTCTTTCCTGCCTTTCTTCTTGTAATGAGTTGGTCTCTGACGTTTGCTTCGTCCGATGGCAGTGTCCTGCCGAAGCACTTCCCTTGCCCCTGGGGGTCCCGCTGAAGTCAACTATCCAACGGCTAAAAAAGGAGGTCCTCCACCTGACGAAGAAGTTGAAAAAGTCGGAGGGCGAGCTCCGCCAGGCGAAAAAATGCTATTCCGAGCCCGCCGCTGAGGCCGCCCACTTCAGGAGTCTCCAAGTGAAGGCAATCATGGACTACAGCCGGAGGAAGACGAACTTTGCGAAGGAGCTCGAAAAATGCACGAAGAGCGCTAGCGATCGAACTTGGGCTCAAGAAGCCAGGATCAGCGCCCTTAAAGTGGAGCTGTCGGCTGCCAAGAGGAGGATCGGCCAGCTGGAAGGAAACTCACCCCGGCTCACAGCGCGGGATGAGCAGATATGGTCACAAAAAGTTTCCGACCTCCAGAAGCAGCTTCAAGATGCCGAGATGAGCCATGATGTGCAGCGGGCCAGCTGGCGCCGACAGGTAGAGGAGTACAAGGGGAGATTCCATCGATCGGCGGACGAGGTGGTTCGTCTCCAGAGGCAGTTGGTTACTAGGGCGCAGCTTGCTAACGCCCAAGATAACGAAGAGCTCCAAGCCCTGAGAGGCACTGTCGAAGGGATTTCTGTCTCCCTTGGGGAGAAGACAGCTGAGCTTCAACAAGTAAAAATCCAGCTGGGGCTTGAGCGGAAGGCCGTCGCGGACGCAGAGGCGGAGTCCGAAGTTTTGCGGAAGTGGCATCGGGAAGCGGAGGCTGAGAGCCGGCGACTTCGTCAGGCATTCCAGGATATGCTGCAAAAGAAGGAAGAACTAGAGGAAACCGTGGATAGCTTGAGGCAGTCCTGGTTGGGGGATGGTGGTGATCACCCTAGGTTAGAGGGAGCAGGACCTCCTTAGAGTTCTTTTGTAGACACTCCCTTTTTGTAGCTGCCTCCCCTTTTTTTTTTTTTTCTTGTCATTTTGTCCCTCTTTCTCTGGCCGTCCTGGTCCTGTAGTACATATATCGGAAATGAGAAAAAGCATTTTGCGTTACCTTGTCCGCGCGTAGCACCAATATTGTCGTTCGTTGACCCTTTCTCGTTGTTTGGCCTGTTTGGCTTAGAGGTCGTCGTGGGAAAGGGCTCTTCCTTTCCATCCGATCTCGTCACGTGGCCGAGCCTCGCCACCATTTTTAACCCTTGCTGGTGAAGTAGCGGATGGAGCCCGACTTTCTTGGCGGCGGAGCCCGGCTCCCGTAGGAGCCCGGGCGAAGCTTTCCTGGCGGCGGAACCCGGCTCCCGTAGGAGTCCCGCTGAAGTTTACCTTGGCGGTGGAGCCCGGCTCCCGTAGGAGTCCGGGTGAAGTTTACCTTGGCGGCGAAACCCGGCTCCCGTAGGAGTCCGGGTGAAGCTTTACCTTGGCGGTGGAACCCGGCTCCCGTAGGAGTCCGGGTGAAGCTTTACCTTGGCGGCGGAACCCGGCTCCCGTAGGAGTCCCGCTGGAGTTTACCTTGGCGGTGGAGCCCGGCTCCCGTAGGAGTCCGGGTGAAGTTTTACCTTGGCGGCGGAACCCGGCTCCCGTAGGAGTCCGGGTGAAGCTTTACCTTGGCGGCGGAACCCGGCTCCCGTAGGAGTCCGGGTGAAGTTTACCTTGGCGGCGGAACCCGGCTCCCGTAGGAGTCCGGGTGAAGCTTTACCTTGGCGGCGGAACCAGGCTCCCGTAGGAGTCCGGGTGAAGCTTTACCTTGGCGGCGGAACCTGGCTCCCGTAGGAGTCCCGCTGGAGTTTACCTTGGCGGCGGAGCCCAGCTCCCGTAGGAGTCTGGGTGAAGCTTTACCTTGGCGGCAGAACCCGGCTCCCGTAGGAATCCCGCTGGAGTTTACCTTGGCGGCGGAGCCCGACTCCCGTAGGAGTCTGGGTGAAGTTTTACCTTAGCGGCGGAACCCGGCTCCCGTAGGAGTCCGGATGAAGCTTTACCTTGGCGGCGGAACCCGGCTCCCGTAGGAGTCCGGGTGAAGCTTTACCTTGGCGGCGGAACCCGACTCCCGTAGGAGTCCGGGTCTTCCATTTTGCTTGAGCCGGCGCGAGGTTCTCGTTATCAGCCTGGCTTGTGGGGGCGCGTTAGGGCGCTGTAAGGCCTCTCCCCCCTCCGGTCTGAAAGAACCGGGCCTTCAACTTTGCTCATGTCAGGACGAGGTTCTCCTCCTGTTCCTGACATGGCTGTAGGGGCACATTAGGGCGTTGCAAGGCCTCTCCCCCCATCCGGTCTAAAAGAATCGGGCCTTTGACTTTGCTCAAGTTTGGGCGAGGTTTTCCTCCTGTCCCTAACAGGGCTGTGGGGGCACATTAGGGCGTTGTAAGGCCTCTCCCCCGATCCGGTCTAAAAGAACCGAGCCTTTGACTTTGCTCAAGTTAGGGCGAGATTTTCCTCCTGTCCCTAACAGGGCTGTGGGGGCACATTAGGGCGTTGTAAGGCCTCTCCCCCCATCCGGTCTAAAAGAACCGGGCCTTTGACTTTGCTCAAGTTAGGGCGAGGTTTTCCTCCTGTCCCTAACAGGGCTGTAGGGGCACATTAGGGCATTGTAAGGCCTCTCCCCCCATCCGGTCTAAAAGAACCGGGCCTTTGACTTTGCTCAAGTTAGGGCGAGGTTTTCCTCCTGTCCCTAACAGGGCTGTGGGGGCACATTAGGGCATTGTAAGGCCTCTCCCCCCATCCGGTCTAAAAGAACCGGGCCTTTGACTTTGCTCATGTCAGGACGAGGTTCTCCTCCTGTTCCTGACATGGCCGTTGTTTTTGGAGAGGTCATATCCAGTCGTAATACATCCGCATTAAGCAGGAGGAGTGCGTTAGCTAGAAAGAAAAGTAGATTCAAAATGAAATAGTAAGCAATACATTTACAGTTCTCCCGCTCCTCCCAGAGGCCCTCCGATGATGGAGTCGATGGTCCCGATAGGAGGCCGGTCCCTGGGCTGCTCCTCCCTCTTCTGCGGTTCGGGCGGTGGGAGGGCTCTTGGCTGGTCTCCTCTACCCTCAGGCCTGCGGCGGATGAATTTGTCGAGCCGACCTCGCCGGATGAGCTCCTCGATCTCGTCCTGGAGCTGGATGCACTCTTCGGTGTCGTGGCCGTGGTCGCGGTGGTAGAGGCAGAACTTGTTGGGGTTGCGCTTTCCGGGGTGCGTGCGCATCCTCTCCGGCCTAGGGATCAGCTCCCTGACCTCCATCAGTACCTGGGCCTTCGAAGCGTTGAGGGGGGCGTAGCTGCGAAACTTTCCTGGCGGGGAACCCCGCCAAAACCTGTTGTTCGGGCTTCTCTGCCTGCGTGCCCGGGGTGGAGTATGGGTGCGCTTGTGCCCAGGAGGGGATCGGGAGCGAGGCCGGACTTCCCTTGGCCTCTTCTCAACTGCGGGCTTGCCAGAATCTCCCGCCTGACGCTCCCTCGCAGTCTCTTCATCCTTCATTTTGAAGGCCTCTTCCGCTCGGGCGTATCCTTCAGCCCGAGCCAGCAGATCAGCAAAATCCCTGGGGTACTTCTTCTCCAGGGAGTACAAGAGATCATTCTTCTGAAGGCCACCTTTCAGGGCGGCCATGGCAACCGACTGGTCCAAGTTCCGGACCTCCAACGCCGCGATGTTGAAGCGGTTGATGTAGGCCCGTATGGACTCCCCTTCCCTCTGCTTGATGTTGATGAGGGACTCCGAACCTTTCCGGGGACGTCGGCTGCTGACAAAATGGGCCACGAATTGGTGGCTCATTTGGTCGAAGGAGAAGATGGTACCCGACTTCAGTGCCGAGTACCAGTTTCTTGCTGCTCCCTTCAAAGTAGACGGGAAAGCCCGGCACAAGATGGCGTCGGGGGCACCATGAAGCAGCATCATCGTTCGGAAGGCCTCCAGGTGGTCCACCGGGTCCGACGTCCCGTCGTAGCTTTCAAACTGGGGGAGCTTGAAATTCGGCGGGATCGGTTCCTGCATAATCATTTGGGAGAAGGGAGGGTCAGTGCAGATATCCTCACCGTAAGCGGGAGGCGCATGGCGGAGTTCTTCGATCCGCCGGTTCATCTCCTGGAGTCTCCGGTCCAGGAAATCCTCTCGACTTCGAGTCTCGAGGGTCCTTTGGCAGAACGGGGGCAGGGATCTCCCAGGGGTGGAGTCGTGGTCCGATTGAGGGCTCTCCACCCTTGGATTCGCCCTCCCAGGAAGGACGGGGCGGCTGGCCCAGGTGGCCCGCCCCACCACCGGGTTCTGGCATTCCGGAGATGCCTCTTCCGGATGCGCCGACGCCTGCGGTGGCTGCTGCTGCATTGCCTATACGGCCTCGACGAGGCCTTTGACCTGCTGCGCCAGCAAGTCAAACTGCTCCGCGCCGACCGCCGTCGCCGGAGGGGGAGGAGGAGCTGGCTGAGAAATGGGAGGGGAGGCTGGAGCCTGAGATCTGGCCGCGAAGGCCGTGGACCGCCGGGTGGATGCCCTGCGCGGAGGCATCGGGTGTCGATCTCGCGGGGGAGGATTGGGAGTAGATGACGGAGAGATGGCCGGAGGCGGCTCCGTTGAGCGCTCCTTCAAGAACAAGGGTGCTGCGAAGATACAGCCCCTTCCTCTAGCGCCAATCCTGTTGGTGCAAAAATCCGCCTGCGCCGGAGAAGCTGGAGTTGAGGAAGCCGCGGTCGCCGCCGGGACCTGCAAGGGAAGTCTAAACTGGAGGTGGGGTTGCTCCGGCAAGACCCTCCGATGCTCAAGTCAGTTTTCTGCCTCAACAAGAATGGAGTGCTCGAACGGAGAATTTAGCAGAGTTTTGAGATAAGGCAAAAGAGCTTAAAAAATAACGTATCTGAGTCCCCCCTTTTATAGGCGGGGGAGGCAACGGACTGATGGCGACGTGTGTAACCACCTGGTAGTGGGCCACCCACGGTCAGGGGAATTGATTGCGAAAGATAATGGAGCAGACACGCGGGCATCATCTCGACTTGCCACGTGGAATCTGTTATGAAGGGTGGAGCAGCGTCCGTCGTCAGGAGAATCGCATGGTATCCGTCGCAGGAGGTGGAGCAGGTTCGTGGCCGTCACTGTGGCCTGCCAGGGGGATAGTGGAGCTGTGCGGAGTCCGCCACAGGAAGTGGAGCAGGGCGGCTATGGCTGCTGCGGCTTGTCAGGGAATGATGATACTGCGTGGAGTCCGCCACAGGAGGTGGAGCAGGGTCGCGGCCATTTTGAGGGCTTGTCAGGGGGCGTGGATCTGTCGATTGAAGCTCGGTAACGGTCGGAACCGTCGTGAGCGGAGCCCGGCTCCCGTAGGAGTCCAGGCGGAGCTGTTCTGATGTTGGCGGCGAAGTCCGGCTCCCGTAGGAGTCCGGGCGGAGTTGCACTTGCTGATGGCGGTGGAGCCCGGCTCCCGTAGGAGTCCGGGCGGAGCTGCACTTGCTGATGGCGGTGGAGCCCGGCTCCCGTAGGAGTCCGGGCGGAGCTGCACTTGCTGATGGCGGTGGAGCCCGGCTCCTGTAGGAGTCCGGGCGGAGCTGCACTTGCTGATGGTGGTGGAGTCTGGCTCCCGTAGGAGTCCGGGCGGAGCCGTGCTGATGCCGTCGGTGGAGCCCGGCTCCCGTAGGAGTCCGGGTGGAGCTGCACTTGCTGATGGCGGTGGAGCCTGGCTCCCGTAGGAGTCCGGGCGGAGCTGTGCTGATGTCGTCGGTGGAGCCCGGCTCCCGTAGGAGTCCGGGCGGAGCTGCGCTGCAAACAAAGCCAAGGGTGAAGTCCGACTCTGATAGGAGTCCGGATTGAGCTTACCAGCAGTTGATACTAAGGGCGGAGCCCAGCTCCCGTGGGAGTCCGGGCGGAGCTGTTCTGATGCTGGCGGCGGAGTCCGGCTCCCGTAGGAGTCCGGGCGGAGCTGCACTTGCTGATGGCGGTGGAGCCCGGCTCCCGTAGGAGTCCGGACGGAGCTGCACTTGCTGATGGCGGTGGAGCCCGGCTCCCGTAGGAGTCCGGGCGGAGCTGCACTTGCTGATGGTGGTGGAGTCCGGCTCCCGTAGGAGTCCGGGCAGAGCTGTGCTGATGCCGTCGGTGGAGCCCGGCTCCCGTAGGAGTCCGGGCGGAGCTGCACTTGCTGATGGCGGTGGAGCCCGGCTCCCGTAGGAGTCCGGGCGGAGCTGTGCTGATGTCGTCGGTGGAGCCCGACTCCCGTAGGAGTCCGGACGGAGCTGCGCTGCAAACAAAGCCAAGGGTGAAGTCCGGCTCTGATAGGAGTCCGGATTGAGCTTACCAGCAGTTGATACTAAGGGCGGAGCCCGGCTCCCGTGGGAGTCCGGGCGGAACTGTTTTGATGCTGGCGGCGGAGTCCGGCTCCCGTAGGAGTCCGAGCGGAGCTGCACTTGCTGATGGCGGTGGAGCCCGGCTCCCGTAGGAGTCCGGGCGGAGCTGCACTTGCTGATGGCGGTGGAGCCCGGCTCCCGTAGGAGTCCGGGCGGAGCTGCACTTGCTGATGGTGGTGGAGTCCGGCTCCCGTAGGAGTCCGGGCGGAGCCGTGCTGATGCCGTCGGTGGAGCCCGGCTCCCGTAGGAGTCCGGGCGGAGCTGCACTTGCTGATGGCGGTGGATCCCGGCTTCCGTAGGAGTCCGAGCGGAGCTGTGCTGATGTCGTCGGTGGAGCCCGGCTCCCGTAGGAGTCCGGGCGGAGCTGCGCTGCAAACAAAGCCAAGGGTGAAGTCCGGCTCTGATAGGAGTCCGGATTGAGCTTACCAGCAGTTGATACTAAGGGCGGAGCCCGGCTCCCGTGGGAGTCCGGGCGGAGCTGTTCTGATGCTGGCGGCGGAGTCCGGCTCCCGTAGGAGTCCGGGCGGAGCTGCACTTGCTGATGGCGGTTCCGTCGTGGGTTCCGACTGTGGGTATTTTATACCCAACAAGAGCCAGGTTGATGGCTCTATTTCAGATCTAATTTAAATCTAATTTTTATTTTTATTTATCTGATATTGATAGATTTTAGATGTCACATCAGATATGATAAGATCTAAAATTAAAAAATTTAAAATTAAATCTAAGTAGATCTAACATGTATGAGATGCATGACTAGACTAGGAGTAGTTTGATCTATGAATAGTCTTATAGTTTTATATTTTAATATGATTAAAATATAAATTAGATATAATTTATTATTTATTTTTTTAATATTATAAATATTATATTCAGATTAAAAAATAAAAAATAAAATTTAATTAATTCATAAGATTGATCTATTGCATGTCTAGACTAGAATTATTCTAGTAACTGTCTAGAATAGATTTCATATTGAATAGTTTAATTTAAATCTTATTTTTTAGATATTATATGTGATATATCAGATATGAAAATATGCTAATTAGATCAGATTTTAATACATGAGATGTATGCAAAGCATGTATAAGTTAGATCTAAAATTATATATGTGATATGTAACTTAGATCTAACTAGTTTTGTAGTTAAATTAATATTTCTGATTAAGGTGTTCCTCATGGCCGTCCGGTCATAAGAACAAAATAGGGTTTAAGACCCTCTCCTCCCATTCAATAGGGTGTTCTTATGGCGTGCAGGGGTGCTGCGCATTCATCCTTAATCAAAAATTAAAATTTACTTTTCTGCAAAACCCTAAATCCTGAAATCTTAAGATTTATTTACATGTTTTATTTATGAACCCAAGACTTAATTAATGAATTAAACTTATGAAATTAAATTAGATCTAAAATTGAGAATTTTAGATCTGTCATTTTCATAAAATTGGGTTCAGGCTTGGGTAGCTCAATTAGGTCTAGCGGTTGATCAAACCGAATCACAAGTTGGTTAGGTGGGATCATGAAAGCAAATAATTGATCAGCCTAATAGGATTAAGTCTAGGTCAAGGTTGAATCACATTCATATATGACTCGATCAAGTTAAGACCTAATTTGGCTCAGTGGTTAGAGCCTGAATTGTAGGCTAACCCAATTGATTCTAGTTTGATAATTTAGTGTCTAAGGTAAGTTGGGCAGATGCGACCGACTGATTTTTAATTGGGAGCTACTCGACTTGAATGCGTTCTTGTCAAGTTAATGGCATATCCCTCTCGCCGATCTCACTTACCTGGCCATATGTATCGATCCAATTTTGATTTGAGGTGGCTAACAATTCGAGCTAACCCATGTCACTAGGTTAGTCATAATTGTTATGACTATGTCAAATCAATTTTAATGAGACCTAAATCGAATCTTCTTAAGAAAATATTAAGTCTAAGATCTTCCACCATTGTGGATGTGCGGGCCCTTTTCGGGGTTGATTGTTCTTGGCTGGTTACAATGGCTCAGTTGCATCGAGAAGATGCAACCATATCCATTAGGCATTGGATTCTACGGATTAGAGGATGGGTTGTGCTCAATATTCTGGATACGGTGAGGGACCCATTTAGGAATCTAGTTCGTGCAAATAGTGGGTCTGACTTAACTAAGGATTGGAGCAATATTCTGGACACGGTGAACTTCATGAATTAGAGACCAAGTTTTGGGTGCACCATGATTAGAGAATCATTGGATAAGAGTTGTCCACTCATCGGTTGACCCATCACCAATAACTATTAGGTGAGGTGGTGAGCCAGTCGGTGAGACCGCACCACCCACTAGAAATCACTAATCATGGAGATTTTCACATCTTTACCTAGGGAGTGTAGGGATCTGAGAAAATAGGGGGTGCCTAATTTGTTTAAAAATGAAATTCTTAAATAAATTAGTTAAGTCTGATTACAAAATCTAACTAGAAACTTTTGACTCTCTACAGGAAACATGTTTGCATCCAACCCCCTGACCAAAATACTAGACACCCACAGATTGACTGGACCAAATTTCAAGGACTGATTGAAAAACTATAGAATTATTTTGGGTTCCGAGAAACTGACTCATGTCTTGGACCAGGGCCCACCTGTCATACCAGCACGTCCGACTGCTGAACAGAGAGCGTCTCTAAAAAAGTGGACGAATGATGATAACAAAGCTAGGTACTACATGTTGGGTGCCATGTCTGATGATTTGCAGCACCAACATGAGAACATTGACTACCTGCCAAATGTTGGCTCACCTACAAGAGTTGTTTGGTGAACAAAGTCGTGCAGTCAAGTATCAAGTCTATCAAAAATTTTTTAAGACTAAAATGCGTGATGGGCAGTCAGTCGAAGATCATTGTTTGTCAATGATCAAGGACATTGAGGAGCTTGAGAAGCTCAGTATTATCTTAGACAAGGATTTTTAGATTGATGTGATCCTTCAGTCCTTGTCTGATGCATATGGTCAGTTCATCATGAACTTTCATATGCATAAGATGCAGTGTACCTTGGCTGAGTTAATGAATATGTTAGTTATGGTTGAGTTTTCTTTGAAGGGTTCAAAAGGCTCAGTCCTTACTATGAAGCAGACTTCTTCCAAGAGAAAGTCTTTTGGAAAGAAGAAGAAGTCTGCGAAGAAGCAGAAGGTGGATGGGAAGAAGAAGAAGACGGAACCGAAGAAGAAGGCTGCTGAAAAGGAAAAATATTTCCACTGCAATTCAGACGGCCATTGGAAGTAGAACTGTCCTCAGTACCTGGCCATCCTGAAGAATAAGAAGGATGGCCCTTTTGGAGGAATGCTCATTATAGAATCTAATCTTATGATTTTTTTTGCATCCAGTTGGGTACTTGACTCTGGTTCTAGTACTCATTTGTGCACTTCTATGCAGGATCTTGAGGAGAGCAGGAGGCTGAGGGATGGAGATATGATCCTACACATCGAAAATGGAGCAAGAGTTGCTACTGTGGCCGTGGAAACCTATCCTCTACGATTACCATTAGGATTAGATTTAGTTCTTAGAGATTGTTATTATGTGCCTACAGTAAGTAGGAATTTGATTTCTATTTTATGTTTAGCACAAGAAGGATATGTGATTAGCTTTCATAAGAATCATTGTAACATATTTTATAAAAATAATAAAGTTGCAAATGGTTTCTTATTAATGATCTCTATCAGCTACATATTGATGTATCTGTATTTTATATCGAGTAAAATGTGAATGCCATGAAAATTAAAAGGCCTAGAGATAGTCTAAATGATAGGTATCTGTGGCACCTAAGGCTAGGTCATATAGCGGAAGACAGGGTTAACAAATTGAAAAAATTCGGGCTATTGAGTCTGTTGACTTTCGAGTCATATCCAGTTTGTGAATCATGCCTTCAAGGCAAAATGATCAAGCTCCCTTTTACAGGACTTGGGGAAAGGGCCACAGACCTACTTGCCCTAGTACATATAGATGTATGCGGCCCATTTGATGTGCCGGCTAGAGGCAACTATGTCTACTTCATTACCTTCACCGATGATATGTCTAGGTACGGGTATGTGTTTCTAATGAAACACAAGTCTGAAGCCTTTAAAAAGTTTAAAGAATTTAGACATGAGGTAAAAAAACAAACAGAAAAGCCCAATAAGGTTCTTTGACCAGATCGAGGAGGCGAATACCTTAGTCGGGAGTTCCTAGACTATCTTAAGGACAATGGCATAGTCTCTCAATGGACTCCACTTGGAATGCCACAACTCAACGGGGTTTTAGAACGGAGAAACCGGATCCTATTAGATATGGTCCGTTCCACGATGAGCTTCACGGACCTCCCTGAGTTTTTTTGGGGACATTGTCTCATGACAGCAATATATGTATTGAATATGGTTCCCTCTAAAACCGTTTCTATCATACCATATGAGATATGGCATGGTAAGAAGCCAAGTCTGAGTCATTTCAGAATTTGAGGTTGTTCGTGTTGCTCCTTAGATTGATTTTGATGATTACAAAGCAGTTGAAGGAGTACTAATGATTTTCACTTGAAAAAGACTTTTTGCTCTTCAGGGACAAAATTATAATTTTACCAAAATCCTGATTTGAAAGTATCAAATAATAGAACAAAAGATTTGTGATCTACTGATGAAAATTTTATTGATTTTGGACTTGTATTTTGAAAGATATGCATGATTGAAAATCATGAGTTGACCCATGAGTCGACTCATGGCACATGAGATGACTGGCACGCTGAAATTTCTGGCCGGCACAGACTTGGCACATCCTGTGAGTCGACCCATGAGTCGACCCCCAAGGCATGAGTCGACCCATGAGTCAACCTCTGCGGGTTTTAAGCCAGTTTTACAGAACCTTGCATCCCGTTCGATTCTGTGATGATTTTCCACAGAGGTCGACCCATGAGTCGACCCCCAGGCATGAGTCGACTCATGAGTCGACCCCTGTGATGGGATTTCTCCGCAACGGCTAGTTTTTAACCCGTTTTAAATACTTTTAATGCTCATTTAATATGGTCTAACGGCTCTTTTTCAGTCTAGAATGATTTTTACTATTTCTTAAAGCTATAAAAAGGATAAAAAGGTGGGAATCAAATAGAAGATTCAAGAAGAGAAATTTTGAAAAAGAGATTTCAAGCAAACTTTTCAGCCCTAAGCAAGAGCTCACTCAAAGCATTCAAGAAGCCTTTGATCCAAGCTCACCAACTCCTCAAGTGCACATTCTAGTCTCCAACCACCTTGAGGAAATCAAAAAGGGTCTTCTTCTTGAGTAAAGAGTATTTAAAGTCTCATACGCTCATTAAAGGAGCTTTCTTTGTGCTTACTTGTGCTATTCATTGTTATACTTTGTTTGTGTTATTGTTTTTGTTTTGGAAGGGTTCCAAAATAAGGGAAGGTTGATCTGAACCTTGAATCGGAGTGTATAGGGTTGGCTTATACCTGAGAAACAAGTGGACTAGCTTGAGATAGCTAGAGTCGGAGTTTTCGATATTTGTATTTGGGTTGAATACAAGATTAGTGGATTGGAATTCCCAAGTAGGAGCTTGGAGAGTGGATGTAGGTGCAAGGTTGGCACCGAACCACTATAAATTCTTTTGTTTGTGGTGTGCCTAATTGCTCTTCTTTAACTCTTCATTATTCTCTTGCATTCTAGCTTTTAGCCATTAGCCTTGAATTAATTTTACTCTCCCTATTTATTTAGCTTTTGTCAAATATTTTTCATAAGTCATAAGTTAAGCTTAAAATTTTTAGAAACCCAATTCACTCCCCCTCTTGGGTTGCATAGCTGGGCAACAAGTGGTATCAGAGTCTGGTGCTCTAGTCCTACTTTGATTTAAACAATCAAAGAGCCAAAGATCTATGGCAACTCAAGTCGGCACTTCTCTAGCCGAGGGACAATCCACTAACCGACCTCCACTTTTCAATGGGTCTAATTACACCTATTGGAAAGCTTGGATGAAAATATTCATTCAAGCACTCGACTATGATATGTGGAGTATCATAGTGAACGGTCCTCACACACCCACTAAAATTATAGATGGTGTGGAATCAGCCAAATCCGAGAAAGAATGGGATGAGGTTGATAAGAAAATGGCCCAATTAAATGCTAAAGCAATGAATATTCTTTATTCTGCTCTTGATGCTAACAAATTTAATCACATTTTTACTTGCTCGTCTGCTAAAGAAATATGGGATAGGTTAGAAGTAACCCATGAAGAAACCAATCAAGTAAAGGAGTCTAAAATCAACATGCTTGTGCATAAATATGAATTATTTAAAATGGAGCATGATGAGTCCATAACTGAAATGTTTACTCACTTTACTGATATTATAAATGGTTTAAAGAGTCTTGGTAAGTCCTATACTAACAGTGAGCTTGTAAGAAAGATTCTCAGGTCCTTACCAAGAACTTGGGAAGCCAAAGTGACAGCCATCCAAGAAGCCAAGGACTTGAACATTCTACCCTTGGAAGAGTTTCTTGGATCATTGATGACTCATGAGCTAAGCATGAAGCAACATCAAGAGGAAGAAGTCAAAAAGAAAAGAACAATTGCCCTTAAATCCACAGCTCCACCAGATGAAGAAACTGATGACACTGAAGATGAAGAACAGGATGAAGAAATGGCACTCATTACCCGAAGATTCAAGAAATTTTTGAGAAAAAGAAAACAAGGGATGAGGAAGAGGCCATTCACAAAAGAGGAACAGAGCAAAGAAAAGGAAAAAGACCAACCCCTTATCTGCTACGAGTGCAAGAAGCCGGGATACTTCAAATTCGAATGCCCACAACTGAAGAAGGGTCCCAAGAAGTACAAGAAGAAGGCCATGATGGCCACTTGGAGTGCGAGTGATGACTCAAGCTCCGAAGAGGAAAACTCGACTGAACAAGCCAACTTGTACCTTATGGCACATGAAAATGAGATGTGTCTAGCATCCCAAGGAGGAAACAGGAAATGGTATCTTGACAGTGGATGCTCGAGACACATGACTGGTGATGAATCCCAATTCATCACTTAATGCTAAGAATGGAGGGATGGTCACCTTTGGAGATAATGGCAAAGGAAAGATCATCGGTATAGGTAACATTGGTATCACTCCCTCCAAATACATTGAAAATATTTTGTTAGTAGATGGTTTAAAGCATAATTGACTAAGCATTAGTCAATTTTGTGATAAAGGATATAAAGTTATTTTTGAATCATCTGTTTGCATTGTAACTAGTCCTATTAATGATGGCATTAAATTTATTGGACATAGACATGGTAATATTTATATGGTAGATTTAAATGATCTAACCAAAATAAACATGCAATGCCAGTATCCTTGAATGCTAAAACTAATGAGACTAGTTGGCTTTGGCATCGTAGGCTTGTACATATTAGCATGCATTCTCTTTCAAAATTAATTAAGAAAGAATTAGTTCTTGGATTGCCAAAATTAAATTTTGAAAAGGATAGAATTTGTGATGCATGCCAACTAGGTAAACAAACAAGAGTTTCATTTAAATCCAAAAATATTGTTTCAACCTCTAGACCTTTAGAGCTTTTGCATATGGACTTATTTGGATCTACTAGAACCACTAGTCTAGGAGGAAAATGATATGATTTTGTAATTATAAATGATTACTCTCATTTTACTTGGATTTTCTTTTTGGTACACAAAGATAAAACTTTTCATGTTTTCACTAAATTTTACCGAAAAGTCACTAATGAGAAAGGATTTTCAATTCAAAATATTCGAAGTGATCATGGAACTGAATTTAAAAATTAAGACTTTGAAAACTTTTGTGATGAAAAAGAAATAGGCCATAACTTCTCGGCACCTAGGACACCCCAACAAAATGGGGTAGTAGAAAGGAAAAACAGAACCTTAGAAGAAATAGCCTGTACCATGCTATGTGAAAGCAACCTTCCAAGATATTTTTGGGCGGAAGTAATTAGCACAGCATGTTACATTTTAAATCATGTTTTGATTAGACAAATTTTAAAAAAAACCCCGTATGAGCTTTGGAAAGAAAGAAAACCTAATATTGTATATTTTCATATTTTTGGTTGCCGATGTTTTGTATTAAATAATGGTAAAGAAAGACTTGAAAAATTTGATGCAAAATCAGATGAAGCAATCTTTCTTGGTTACTCCTCCACTAGTAAAGCTTTTAGAGTTTTTAACAAAAGAACTTTAGTAGTAGAGGAGTCGATACATGTTGTCTTTGATGAATCTAATGATCTTCCTTCAAGGAAGAATGAAGGTGTTGATGATGCAGATCCTCTTATAGAAGGAATGAAGGAAATCACTTTGAAAGATTCAACAATTCAAGATGATAAGGAACATGAAGACAAACAGGATGAGGGAGGTGAAGAATATCAAGAACAACCTCAAGGTACAAATGACCTACCCAAAGAATGGAGGTATGTTCACAATCACCCTAAGGAGCTAATTATTGGTGATCCTATGCATGGGGTAAAAACTCATTCTTCACTTAAAGATGTATTTAATCATTGTGCTTTTGTCTCTCATCTTGAACCAAAAACTATTGAAGAAGCTGAAAATGATTATAATTGGATTAATGCAATGCAAGAGGAACTTAATCAATTTGAAAGAAATAATGTATGGACTTTAGTATCAAGACCTAAAAATTATTCAATAATTGGCACAAAATAGGTCTTTAGGAACAAATTAGATGAACATGAAAATGTAATAAGAAATAAAGCAAGATTGGTTGCTAAAGGTTATAATCAAGAAGAAGGAATTGATTTTGATGAGACTTTTGCACCTGTTGCTAGATTAGAGGCCATTAGACTTCTACTTGCATATGCTTGCTTTATGAAATTTAAATTATTTCAAATGGATGTTAAAAGTGCATTTTTGAATGGATATATTGCTCAAAAAGTCTATGTAGAACAACCTCCAGGTTTTGAAAATCATGCTTTTCCTAATTATGTTTTTAAATTAAATAAAGCTCTATATGGTTTAAAACAAGCACCTAGGGCTTGGTATGATAGGCTAAGTAAATTTTTACTAAATAATGGTTTTTCAAGAGGTAATGTTGACACAACCCTCTTCATTAAAAGAAATCAAAATGATATGTTAATTATACAAATATATGTTGATGACATTATTTTTGGGTCTACTAATGAATCTCTTTGTCAAGACTTTGCTAAGCTCATGTAGGGAGAATTCAAGATGAGCATGATGGGAGAACTTACATTCTTCTTCGGACTCCAAATCAAACAAACAAAGGAAGGAATCTCCATCACCCAAAGAAAGTACACAAAGAAATTACTCAAAAGATTTGGAATGGAGAACTCCAAAGCAATTGGCACACCTATGAGCCCTTCGTGTAAGCTTGACAAGGATGAAGAAGGTAAAAGTGTAGACTTAAAATATTATAGAGGTATGATTGGCTCACTATTATATTTAACTGCAAGTAGACCTGATATCATGTTTAGTGTTTGTCTGTGTGCTAGATTTCAATCTAATCCTAAAGAGTCTCACTTGAATGCTGTTAAAAGAATCCTTAGATATTTAAATGGTACTCAAACTCTAAGATTATGGTACTCTAAGGACTCATTAATCGACTTAATAGGATATTCAGATGCTGATTTTGCTGGATGTAGATTAGATAGAAAAAGCACTAGTGGAACTTGCCAATTTCTTGGAGTTAACCTAATCTCTTGGTTTAGCAAGAAATAAAATTCGGTAGCACTGTCTACGGCTGAGATCGAATACATTGCAGCCAGAAGTTGTTGTGCTCAAATCTTGTGGATTAAGCAACAACTCGAAGACTTTGGTATCAAACTTAATAAAACACCTATAAGATGTGATAACACTAGTGCCATAAATCTTACTAAAAATCCAATTCAACATTCAAGGTCTAAACATATTGAAATAAGACATCATTTTATAAGAGAACATGCTCAAAACAAAGATATAATTCTTGACTATATTTGCACTGAAAATCAATTAGCCGATATCTTTACAAAGGCCTTATGTGAGGATAGATTATGTGAAATTTGGAGAAATCTAGGAATTCTTGATCCATTTGCCTAAATATTTCTCCAATTCCAAGGAATCGATGTCAAAATTTCTTTGAGCTCAATTTCCATCATCTCTCCTGGACCTAAAAGCTCTAGATTATCCCTCTCACAACTTGTCACTGAGCAAAAATTCTTCTCCCAAAATTTTGAATTTTTTTGGAATTTATTCATATTTTTCCTAAAATTTTATGAATCATGAGTCGACCCCCTAGGGTCGACCCAATGGCATACTTGAAATTTTTGGCCAACATCCCACGGGTTCATTTCTTTTTAACTAAAAGTCTGTTCATGAGCCGACCCCTCCTTCTTCATCTTCCTCCCTCCAAAACTCATCGTCCTCATCTTCGTTCTCTCCAAATCCAAAGTTTTAGCCCAAGATCCTTCTCCCATCACCTCTCCACCTCAAATCGCCCCTTGGGAAAGGAGCTTTTCACATTTTTCTCTCTTGATTGAAGCGGTTGGAGCATGCCCTAGCTTCCACCATTCTTCTCCAAATCAGAATTTTTCTCCATCAAAAATCTCTTTCCATCCTCTAATAACCCTCCTTCTCCTCACCCATTTGATCTTCCAAGTCTCCTTACTTGCTCTTGTGGTGAGAATGGCTCCAAAAATGAAACTCCCTCAAAGAAGGAAATCAGTCCGTGAGCTGGAAGAAGGCGTACGCAGGAAAAGGCAAGCTTCTCAGACCTCCTCTGCTCCCATCCCTGCTTCAACATCTGCACCAGGTTCCTCTCAGTCTCCTCTCAGCCCTAGCAAAATTCCACTCTCTGACAGAAAGGTAGAAACCGGCAAAAATGTGGACTTCAGATTTTTTGAAAAAGAGGGTTTCTCCTTTGGTTCAAAGATCAAAAACCAAGGTTGGGGATTTTACTGTTCTCTCAAAGAAGTTACATATGTAGATTTGGTTAGAGAGCTTTATTTGAATCTGTGCTATGGCAATGGAACAGTAACTTCTACTGTTAAGAGAATTGATATCTGCTTAGATCCTATTATTTTGGGAGAGATTCTACATTTGCCCTGTGAGGGATATTCAAACATGAAACTCTCAGTGAAGGAAGAAGGGATCAATGTTGTTGGTGCAAAAATCCGCTTGCGCCGGAGAAGCTGGAGTCGAGGGAGTCGCGGTCGCCGTCGGGACCTGCAAAAGAAGTCTAAACCGGAGGTGAGGTTGCTCCGGCAAGACCCTCTGACGTTCAAGTCAGTTCTTTGCCTCAACAAGAATGGTGTGCTCGAACGAAAATTTTAGCAGAGTTTTTAGGTAAAAAGGAGAGCTTATAGAATAACGTATCTGGGGTTTCCCTTTTATAGACGGAGGGGGCAACAAATTGATAGCGACGCCTGTAACCGTCTGGTAGTAGGCCGCCCAGAGTCAGGAGGAATTTATTACGGAGGGTAGTGGAGTGGGATCGTGGCTATCGCCGTGGCTCACCACGTGGAATCAGTTACGGAGAATGGAGCGGCGTCCGCTGTCGTGACTCGTCAGGGAGTGGTGGACTCGCACAGAACCCGCCGCAGGGAGTGGAGTAGAGTCGTGGCCGTTAATACAGCCTATCAGGGAGTAATGGGGCTACGCAGGATCCGCCATAAGGAGTGGAGCAGTGGTGTCCGTTACTGTGGCTTGTCAGGGGATCCAGACTTGTTGGCCGAAGTTCGGTTGGAGTCGGTAGCGAGGTCCGACACCCGTAGGAGTTTGGATGAGGTCTTCTCGCAGTCGGGATAGAAGACGGAGTCTGACTCTCATAAAAGTCCGAACGCAGTCTTCTTGCAGTTGGGGGTCGTAGGCGGAGTTCGGCTCCCGTAGGAGTCTGGGCGGAGTCTTCCTGCAATCGAAATAAAAAATGAAGTCCGACTCCCGTAGGAGTCTGGATGAGGCTTACCAGCGGCAGAGGTCATGGCTGGAGCCCGGCTCCCAGAGGAGTCCGGGCGGAGTCTTCCTTACTGTAGAAGTCATGGACGGAGTCCGACTCCCGTAGGAGTCCGGGCGGAGTCTTCCTTGCTGTAGAAGTCATGGACGGAGTCCGGCTCCCGTAGGAGTTCGGGCGGAGTCTCCCTTGCTGTAGAAGTCATGGATGGAGTCCGGCTCCCGTAGGAGTCCGGGCGGAGTCTTCCTTGCTGTAGAAGTTGTGGATGGAGCTCGGCTCCCGTAGGAGCCCGGGCGGAGTCTTCCTTGCTGTAGACGTCGTGGATGGAGCCCGGCTCCCGTAGGAGCCCGGGCGGAGTCTTTCTTGCTGTAGAAGTCGTGGACGGAGCCCGGCTCCCGTAGGAGTCCGGGCGGAGTCTTCCTTGCTGTAGAAGTCGTGGACGGAGTCCGACTCCCGTAGGAGTCCGGGCGGAGTCTTCCTTGCTGTAGAAGTCATGGATGGAGTCTGGCTCCCGTAGGAGTCCGGGCGGAGTCTTCCTTGCTGTAGAAGTCGTGGACGGAGTCCGGCTCTCGTAGGAGTCCGGGCGGAGTCTTCCTTGCTGTAGAAGTCGTGGATGGAGTCCGGCTCCCGTAGGAGTCCAGGCGGAGTCTTCCTTGCTGTAGAAGTCGTGGACAGAGTCTGACTCCCGTAGGAGTCCGAGCGGAGTCTTCCTTGCTGTAGAAGTCGTGGACGGAGTCTGGCTCCCGTAGGAGTACGGGCGGAGTCTTCCTTGCTGTAGAAGTCGTGGACGGAGCCCGGCTCCCGTAGGAGTCTGGGCGGAGCGACGGGAGCTCACCAACAGTTGTTGAAAGTCGGAAGAGACTCGCGAGGGTCGACCCTGCCAAGAACTTCGGCCGAGGGTATTTTAAGCCCAACAAATGTGATTTTAGGAGGAACCTACTCGGGAAGTCTAAATAAATTAGAAGCCAAGATCTTGTCAATTGAAATGAGAATTCTACATCAATTAGTAACAAAGCTTTTCTTCCCGAGAAGTGGTAGACATGACCTCCTTTCAGGCCATGGCATATGTATCATGTTTCATGTGATCACCCAAACCCCCTTAAACCTCCCAGCTTTAATGATTGAGGCCATGAGGGAAACACTGAATAGATCCAAGGCACATCTGCCTTTTGGTATGGCCCTCACACTAGTATTCAGGAGGTTTGGAGTTAGTTTTGAGGGGGAGGCATCTGCTAGGCTTTCTCACTCTGACACCATCAATCAGCATACTTTGCACCGCACGGGATCCACATCATTTGATGCATCTGATCAGACCTTGATCCCCCATATCTCCACTGTATTTCAGATGATCTCAGATCAGTCAGTTCGGATTCAGCAGCTCGAGGGTTACATTTTGAGACTGACTGGGAGAGTACTTGACTTGCAGGGGCAAGTGTTAGCTCTGGCCCATCCACAGTCACAGGAGTGCACTACTGAGGTCTCAGACCTATCTACGGAGGCAGCCAGACTTAGAGGAGTATTGGAAGGTGGATTTGACTTCTTGAGGAGAGAGATCAGAGGCTCTAGTGAGCATGCTTCTACACAGTTCACTGTACTACTTCAGTCTGTTTCGAGAGCTCTGAACCTTCTTGACACCATCAGGCTCTCTCTTGCAGTTCAGTCTATTGCTTCTCAGCCTTCAGGATCATCTCGCCCACCTACTTGTGCCAGCACCTCCACTCATGGCAGAGGCAGACACGGTTGAGGACGAGTCTTTGGTCGTGATCCATCATCTCCCCACCCTATCTCCGATACATCTGATTCTGATCCATCTAGTCATGAGCTCTACTAGATCCTTGTAGTTAGCCTTGTTTGTTGTTTGTTTCTAGGATCTATCTTTTGGGCCATGTAATGATATTAACTGGTTGACTTTTATATTATGGAATATGTATTGGAACAGCTATGATATCAATCACTTTTTGATTATGTATCTACTCTTTGACTTTTAATGTATGTCCTTTAAATTGAGTTCCTTTCAATTATGAGCGTGCTTAAAATACTATGAATTGCTAGTACTCAATGGTATATTTTGTTTTATGATTGCTGTATTCAGGGGGAGTAAACATTAATGTCAGTAAAATTAATGATTAGTACAAGAAGTTTCAAGAAACAAAAAGAGAAAATGTATTCAAAAAAGAGGGGGAGTTAACAATGTTTGATGATGTCAAAAAAGGGAGAAATTAAAGAAAAATATCAAAAGCAAGATTAATAAAAGACTTAAAAATAAAATGAGTGAATTGCTAAGCAAAAAGTATCAAAAGCAAGATTAATAAAAGACTTAAAAATAAAATGAGTGAATTGGGAGAAATTAAAGAAAAGTATCAAAAGCAAGATTAATAAAAGACTTAAAAATAAAATGAGTGAATTGCTAAGCAAAAAGCAAATGAGCAAACTTTAAAATTAATTCTTAGACATGCTCTAATACACCTTAAAATTTGACATGCTCTGATATACTTTAAAATTAATTCTTAGACATGCATTGATACACTTAATTTTTAAACATGCTCTGATATCAAAATTAAATAATCAAATGAGAATGAGCGAATTTTCAAGATGCTAAGAAATTTGAAAAATAAGCAAATGAGATATTTTCAAACACGCAATTTTCAAATCCTAAGGTAAATTCTGCTTTGCTCTGATAATAAAAACAAATTTTCTGCTCTGATACCAGAATCACATAATCAAATGAGCAAATTTTCAAATCATTAAGCAATAGGCTAATTGTTTATGCAAATGGGCACATATATCACATGCCAAAAGAATCAATCTTCTTTTCAAGCAAATATACTTATAAGTTGGTAGTAAATTTCTTATTTATCTTCAAACTACCTATAATGCATTTCATTCCTTGAAATTCATGCTCATTGATTCATATATATGCTTTTGTTCAAGTGTTTTGTCATCATCAAAAAGGGAGAGATTGTTGCTCCTTAGATTGATTTTGATGATTACAAAGCAGTTGAAGGAGTACTAATGATTTTTACTTGAAAAAGACTTTTTGCTCTTCAGGAGCAAAATTATAATTTTACCAAAATCCTGATTTGAAAGTATCAAATGATAGAACAAAAGATTTGTGATCCACTGGTGAAAATTTTATTGATTTTGGACTTGTATTTTGAAAGATATGCATGATTGAAAATCATGAGTCGACCCATGAGTCGACTCATGGCACATGAGATGACTGGCACGCTGAAATTTTTGGCCGGCACAAACTTGGCACATCCTGTGAGTCGACCCATGAGTCGACCCCCAAGGCATGAGTCGACCCATGAGTCGACCTCTGTGGGTTTTAAGCCAGTTTTACAGAACCTTGCATCCCGTTCGATTTTGTGATGATTTTCCACAGAGGTCGACCCATGAGTCGACCCCCAGGCATGAGTCGACTCATGAGTCGACCCCTGTGACGGAATTTCTCCACAACGGCTAGTTTTTAATCCATTTTAAATACTTTTAATGCTCATTTAATGTGGTCTAACGGCTCTTTTTCAGTCTAGAATGATTTCCACTATTTCTTAAAGCTATAAAAGGGACAAAAAGGTGGGAATCAAATAGAAGATTCAAGAAGAGAGATTTTGAAAAAGGGATTTCAAGCAAACTTTTCAGCCCTAAGCAAGAGCTCACTCAAAGCATTCAAGAAGCCTTTAATCCATGCTCACCAACTCCTCAAGTGCACATTCTAGTCTCCAACCACCTTGAGGAAATCAAAAAGGGTCTTCTTCTTCTTGAGTAAAGAGTATTTAAAGTCTCATACGCTCATTAAAGGAGCTTTCTTTGTGCTTACTTGTGCTATTCATTGTTATACTTTGTTTGTGTTATTGTTTTTGTTTTGGAAGGGTTCCAAAATAAGGGAAGGTTGATCCGAACCTTGAATCGGAGTGTATAGGGTTGGTTTGTACCCAAAAAATAAGTGGACTAGCTTGGGATAGCTAGAGTCGGAGTTTTCGACATTTGTATTCGGGTTGAATACAAGATTAGTGGATTGGAATTCTCAAGTAGGAGCTTGGGGAGTTGATGTAGGTGCAAGGTTGGCACCGAACCACTATAAATTCTTTTGTTTGTGGTGTGCCTAATTGCTCTTCTTTAACTCTTTATTATTCTCTTGCATTCTAGCTTTTAGGCATTAGCCTTGAATTAATTTTACTCTCCCTATTTATTTAGCTTTTGTCAAATATTTTTCATAAGTCATAAGTTAAGCTTAAAATTTTTAGAAACCCAATTCACCCCCCCTCTTGGGTTGCATAGTTGGGCAACAAGTGGTATTAGAGCCCGGTGCTCTAGCCCTACTTTGATTTAAACAATCAAAGAGCCAAAGATCTATGGCAACTCAAGTCGGAACTTCTCTAGCCGAGGGACAATCCACTAACCGACCTCCACTTTTCAATGGGTCTAATTACACCTATTGAAAAGCTCGGATGAAAATATTCATTCAAGCACTCGACTATGATATATGGAGTATCATAGTGAACGATCCTCACACACCCACTAAAATTATAGATGGTGTGGAATCAGCCAAACCCGAGAAAGAATGGGATGAGGTTGATAAGAAAATGGCCCAATTAAATGCTAAAGCAATGAATATTCTTTATTGTGCTCTTGATGCTAACGAATTTAATCGCATTTCTACTTGCTCGTCTGCTAAAGAAAAATGGGATAGGTTAGAAGTAACCCATGAAGGAACCAATCAAGTAAAGGAGTCTAAAATCAACATGCTTGTGTATAAATATGAATTGTTTAAAATGAAGCATGATGAGTCCATAACTGAAATATTTACTCGCTTTACTGATATTATAAATGATTTAAAGAGCCTTGGTAAGTCCTATACTAACAGTGAGCTTGTAAGAAAGATTCTCAGGTCCTTACCAAGAACTTGGGAAGCCAAAGTGACCGCCATCCAAGAAGCCAAGGACTTGAACATCCTACCCTTGGAAGAGCTTCTTGGATCATTGATGACTCATGAGCTAAGCATGAAGCAACATCAAGAAGAAGAAGTCAAAAAGAAAAGAATAATTGCCCTTAAATCCACAGCTCCACCAGATGAAGAAACTGATGACACTGAAGATGAAGAATAGGATGAAGAAATGGCACTCATTACCTGAAGATTCAAGAAATTTTTGAGAAAAAAGAAACAAGGGATGAGGAAGAGGCCATTCACAAAAGGAGAATAGAGCAAAGAAAAGGAGAAAGACCAAACCCTTATCTACTACGAGTGCAAGAAGCTGGGATACTTCAAATCTGAATGCCCACAACTGAAGAAGGGTCTCAAGAAGTACAAGAAGAAGGCCATGATGGCCACTTGGAGTGCGAGTGATGACTCAAGCTTCGAAGAGGAAAACTCGACTGAACAAGCCAACCTGTGCCTTATGGCACATGAAAATGAGGTGTGTCTAGCATCCCAAGGAGGAAACAGGAAATGGTATCTTGACAGTGGATGCTCGAGACACATGACTGATGATGAATCCCAATTCATCACTCTTGATGCTAAGAATGGAGGGATGGTCACCTTTGGAGACAATGGCAAAGGAAAGATCATCGGTATAGGTAATATTGGTATCACTCCCTCCAAATACATTGAAAATATTTTGTTAGTAGATGGTTTAAAGCATAATTTACTAAGCATTAGTCAATTTTGTGATAAAAGATATAAAGTTGTTTTTGAATCATCTGTTTGCATTGTAACTAGTCCTATTAATGATGGCATTAAATTTATTGGACATAGACATGGTAATATTTATATGGTAGATTTAAATGATCTAGCCAAAATAAACATGCAATGCCAGTATCCTTGAATGCTAAAACTAATGAGACTAGTTGGCTTTGGTATCGTAGGCTTGCACATATTAGCATGCATTCTCTTTCAAAATTAATTAAGAAAGAATTTATTCTTGGATTGCCAAAATTGAATTTTGAAAAGGATAGAATTTGTGATGCATGCCAACTAGGTAAACAAACAAGAGTTTCATTTAAATCCAAAAATATTGTTTCAACCTCTAGACCTTTAGAGCTTTTGCATATGGACTTATTTGGACCTACTAGAACCACTAGTCTAGGAGGAAAATGATATGGTTTTATAATTATAGATGATTACTCTCATTTTACTTGGGTTTTTTTTTTGGCACACAAAGATGAAACTTTTCATGTTTTCACTAAATTTTACCGAAAAGTCACTAATGAGAAAGGATTTTCAATTCAAAATATTCGAAGTGATCATGAAACTGATTTTGAAAATCAAGACTTTGAAAACTTTTGTGATGAAAAAGGAATAGGCCATAACTTCTCTGCACCTAGGACACCCCAACAAAATGGGATAGTAGAAAGAAAAAATAGAACCTTAGAAGAAATGGCCTGTACCATGCTATGTGAAAGCAACCTTCCAAGATATTTTTGGGCGGAAGCAATTAACACAGTATGTTACATTTTAAATCGTGCTTTGCTTAGATAAATTTTAAAGAAAACCCCCTATGAGCTTTGGAAAGAAAGAAAACCTAATATTACATATTTTCATATTTTTGGTTGCCGATGTTTTGTATTAAATAATGGTAAAGAAAGACTTGGAAAATTTGATGCAAAATCAGATGAAGCAATCTTTCTTGGTTACTCCTCCACTAGTAAAGCTTTTAGAGTTTTTAACAAAAGAACTTTAGTAGTAGAGGAGTCGATACATGTTGTCTTTGATGAATCTAACGATCTTCCTTCAAGGAAGAATGAAGGTGTTGATGATGCAGATCCTCTTATAGAAGGAATGAAGGAAATCACTCTGAAAGATTCAACAATTCAAGATGATAAGGAACATGAAGACAAACAGGATGAGGGAGGTGAAGAACATCAAGAACAACCTCAAGGTACAAATGACCTACCCAAAGAATGGAGGTATGTTCCCAATCACCCTAAGGAGCTAATTATTGGTGATCCTATGCATGGGGTAAAAACTCATTCTTCACTTAAAGATGTATTTAATCATTGTGCTTTTGTCTCTCATCTTGAACCAAAAACTATTGAAGAAGCTGAAAATGATTATAATTGGATTAATGCAATGCAAGAGGAACTTAATCAATTTGAAAGAAATAATGTATGGACTTTAGTATCAAGACCTAAAAATTATTCAATAATTGGCACAAAATGGGTCTTTAGGAATAAATTAGATGAACATAGAAATGTAATAAGAAATAAAGCAAGATTGATTGCTAAAGGTTATAATCAAGAAGAAGGAATTGATTTTGATGAGACCTTTGCACCTGTTGCTAGATTAGAGGCCATTAGACTTCTACTTGCATATGCTTGCTTTATGAAATTTAAATTATTTCAAATGGATGTCAAAAGTGCATTTTTGAATGGATATATTGCTGAAGAAGTCTATGTAGAACAACCCTCAGGTTTTGAAAATCATGCTTTTCCTAATCATATTTTTGAATTAAATAAAGCTCATATGGTTTACTGAAACCAAGTCTGAACCTTGGTAGATCCACCTGAAGGTATTGTACCTATTAAGTATAAATGGATCTTCAAGAGAAAGATAGGTGTAGATTGGAATGTGGAGACATTCAAGGCTAGGCTCATAGTGAAAGGTTATAGTCAGCGCGAAGGCATTGACTATCAGGATACCTTTTTGCCCGTAGCCATGCTAAAATCCATCCGCACATTGCTTGCTGTTGCAGCCTATTTCGATTATGAAATATGGCAGATGGACGTGAAAATGGCGTTCTTAAATAGATATCTTAAGGAAGATATCTATATGGAACAGCCGCTTGGTTTTACATCCAGTGATGATGATCACAAGATCTGCAAGCTGCAAAGATCCATTTATGGACTTAAGCAAGCATCTTGGAGCTGAAATACTCGTTTCAATGATGTGATCAAAATGTTGGTTTCATCAAGAATGAGGAGGAACCATGTGTGTTCAAGAAGGTCAGTGGGAGCACAGTTGTCTTCCTCGTACTGTACGTAGATGACATCCTCCTAATTGGGAATGATATTTCTATGTTGATCTCAGTCAAAATATGGTTGTCTAAAGAGTTCTCTATGAAAGATCTAGGAGAGGCATCCTTTATACTGGGTATTAAGGTCTATAGAGATAGACCAAATAGGATGTTGGGACTTTCACAGAAGATGTACATAGAGGAGGTGCTAAAAAGGTTTAGCATGAAAAACTCCAAAAGAGATTTAGTACCTTTTAGATATGGCATTCATCTCTCCAAGAAGATGTGCCCTAGCACACCTGAGGAGATTGAACGCATGAGCAAGATCCCTTATGCTTCCGCAATAGGGAGCCTCATGTATGCCATGCTATGTACACGACCTGATATAGCCCATGCTGTGAGTGTCACAAGCAGATATCAGTCGAATCTAGATGAAGAGCACTGGACTTCTGTGAAATATATCCTTAAGTACTTGAGAAGGGCTAAGGATATGTTTGTAGTCTTTGGGAATGGAGAACTCCAGGTTCAGAGATTTACAGACTCAGACTTTATATTTGATATAGATGATCAAAAATCGACATCTGGGAGTCTGTTCATTTACAATGGTGGTGCAGTTAGCTGGAAGAGTTCCAAGCAGATGTTGATTGCTGATTCCACCATGGAGGCAGAGTATATTGCTGCATCGAAAGCTGCGAAGGAGGCATTCTGGTATAAAAAATTTACTGCAGAGCTTGGAGTGATGTCATCGGATGCCGTCCCTCTTTACTGCAATAATAATGGCGCCATAGCCTTAGCTAAAGAGCCAAGGTCTCACCAGAAGTTCAAACATATCGAGCGGTGATTCCATCTGATCTGTGATTACCTCAAAAAAAGTTATGTCGAGATTAAGAGAGTCGACTGCACAGATAATGTGGCAGATCCACTGACAAAGCCATTAGGCCAACAGAAGATCGAAGCCCATCTTGAGAAGATGGGACTTAGATATGTAGCCAATTGGCATTAGGTCAAGTGGGAGTTAGTTAGATGTGTGCCCTAGATGCCAGATTGACTGACACATTCCTATACAAATGTAAGGGCAAATTTATAATTTTGACTATAAATAAATAAAAGGGTTATTCTACTATCACATTGTATACATTATATCTGTGATACATCCTTTAAGTTAGTAGGAATGTTAATTCATATTTTCAAGAGTTGAAAATTTAAGGCATGAATTTATATAACTAACTCATAAACAGCTCCTGACCATAGGATCATCACGAGGATGGTGATCGATCCGAAAGGTTGGTGTATGATCGCTTCCTTAGGATAGATATGTCTTGAGTCTACGGTGTGGAGACACCAGAGCAAGAGTATAGATATTCATTGAGAACAAGAGTACTGAGCGTGACCACCTCGAGCAGTCATACGGAAGTCTACCTTCTCGTCGATGACTAGCTCGATGCTGCAGCTGTATGTCTAGTTCTTCGACCTGAGGTACATCGACAGTTCATCTTGAGTATGTTATAGTTTGAGTACACCATAACTTGATCTCCTAGTCATTCAAAATCCTGAGGTGTATGTTGGCTGTAGCATATTCATTGTAGGAACCAGATTGCACCAAGAAGGGATCTATCAACCTCGGTAGATGAGAGGAGTAGTCCTATGATGATCGAAAGATCGAGTCCTTAAGTCTATGGCCATGGTAGAGTGAAATAATGGAAAAGAGTTTTTCATTGAGGTTTTACATCAGACTCGGATCGATCGATTGATTCATATGACTGATATTGGGTTTGACGAGTTCACCTTAACCCTAATTCAGTCGGGACTCATGATAGAGGAACTCAATCACACAGGTAGCTGCATCGAGAGGTTTGTTTTTATTTTTGATGGATTGCCACCATATACTGCTAGGCATCACTGGTGGATTTTGGGAGCAATTTGAATGATCTTGATGATCGATCATTCTAATTGTCTGAATCAAAAGAGTTCTGATCCATCGAAAGGAGTTTCGATGATGTCGATGATAAGATCATGACATATCTCATTACCATACGAAAATGAACCTAACTGGGTCACACAAATAAGAGTTAGGGTTTGGATGTCATCAATTGAGCTAGCCCAGTTCGATTGATTTGGATTAGATCCAATTAGGTTCAAGAAAATCGTGCTAGCACACGATTGAGCCTAACTTTCTCCTCATATAATCTTTTCTATCTCGACTGAGCCAAATATGATTTGACTCACCCAGAGAACCTTGAGAAGGTTTCTCTCAATCTGACTGAAGCCAGTCCAGCTCAAAAAGGATTTGTCTTAATTTATGAGATGAATTTAAGACAACACCTGCTAATTCCTGTCACCTGTCATTTTCATTTTAGGACATTGGTCAAATGTTGACCCATGGACCTTGGACTGAAGGCCACTTGGAAAGATGTCATTGGAGATTTTTTTGTGGAGTATCCACTTGCTAAATTGGGCCTCAAAGTGGGCCTCATATTCAGATTGGGCGTGCACCCCAAGTGGATAAGTATAGAGTCCCATGAGATGAGGACTCTGATCCCTTGATCAACTTGGACTGTGGGGTGCCAATCTCATTGTGCTTATCGAGTATTGGTGCCAACAGTAGGAGAGATTGTGGGGATTCTTATTTGATATGATCAGATGATATCACTCCACCAATCAAAATTTTTTCAAAATTAATTAAAATTTTTTGATTGGTCGAATGATGTGGCACTACATGGCACAGCAGGGTCTATTTAAACCCTGTCTGTGCCTAGGGTTTAGAGACTCTGCTCAATAACCAGCAAAAGCCTAATTCCTCTCCACTTCTCTATGCCTCCTCTGCTCCTCTCCCTCCCCTCTTCACATTCAAGAGGTTGGACATCCATCTGGTGCTTATCCAAGGCGTGGTGGCTTCCTGATTAGAAGGCTGCAGAGATTTATCGAGAAGCTGCTGCTCCAGCTTCAGAAGATCTTTTGAAGATCTTCCAAATCAGATCCAGATCTAATTTTTGGAGCAAAAATTTATGAGGAGAAGATAATCTAGATCCTGCTCAAGTGGATACCGATAGAGGCTAGGCGACTGTGTGGCTATTTTAGAACCTCGAGCATTACTGCGATCATCTACAGGGTAATCTAGTTACCCGAGAGGTATTTCTCTATTTCTCATGATTTTAGATTTAATTTTAGATTTAATATCAAATAATAGAAATTAGATCTAATAGATCTTAGATCTAAAATATCATAGGATAATTTTTTTTAAAATATTCTACCCTAGATCTCATTAGATCTGGAAGATCCTACAAGGAAAAAGCCGATTTTTCCTTCATACGGATATCCACATGAGACTTCGATTTGATCAGAAACTTCTTGATCTCATCGGGGTGCTAGTTTTCTTGTAGAGATCGCATCTTGATGGTTGAAAACTCTTCATTGCTCTCAAGACCCTCTTAGAGAAGATGAAGATCTCTATGCCAGAGATCATGAGAAGAATACTTTCTTTCCTTTCTTCCTAAAATTCATGCACCAAATCTCTACGCTAGAGATCATAGAATTTATGTCTAACTCTTGGACAAAAAGAAGAGAAAAAATTCATATCCAAACTAGTACAAAAGATGGAGAGAGAAGGTCCTAACAACCAACCTTTGGTTGTTGGTAAGAAAGAAAGGATGATAACACATAACAAACCTCATGCCCTCCCTTCATGCCGCACCTCTCTTCTCCCTTATTTTTCATGCATGCCTCCTCTTTATTTGGCATCCAAAATCTGATCTTAATCAGGTTAGTTGCCGCCCCACATGATGCCATGATTAAATAGAAAGTAGATAGGGTTTTAGGTTAGAGATAAGAGTCCAAGTAACCTTGGACTCTCTAGTTATGCCGCCTAACACCTATTCCTATTTGCGCCCACATATCACATGGAGAAAAGGGAATAGCATGAACTTCTTTTATGCTAAAAAATATATGGTCATGGAGAAAAAATAGGTGTCAAACATAAGTGGGTGTGGGGTTAGTTGGTGCATGAGAGGAAGTGGAGTCCAAACCATATGGGACTCCTCTTTAGGTGGCTGATTTAAACCAATTAAAACTCCAATCAATTCTAATCATATTAAAAATTGATTAGATCCAAATAGATTAAAATCCTAATCTAATTAGGAGCCTAAACTATTTAGATTAAAATCTAATCCAATTAAGAATTAGAAATCACCTAATTAGAGGAGGATTCCTAGTCCAAATAGGAATCCAAAAAATTCTTAGATAGATTCTAATCTAATTAGGAATTAAGTCAAACTCAAATCCTAATCAAACAAAAAATTATCTTTTCATGTAATTTGATTATCTCATAACCCAATTAGGCTTGATCAAATCGAACCCATGTCAAGTCAAATTAAATTTAATTTATTTAGACTTGATGCAAGTCTCATTGCTCAATCAAATTAAGCCAATTAGCAATCCAATTGCTAATTGATCCTCCTATAACTCACTAACTCTTTAGTGAGTTACTTAATTGCAACTTTTGTATTAGATTAATCATCAATCAAATTGATAATTAAATCCTATCATGATTTATAATTACAATTCAACCATCTGATCAGTCAAAGGTCTCTTTGTGTGTGACCCCATAGGTTTTATTCTGTCTGGTAGTGAGATATATTATGATTTTTATTATAATATTATTAAAACTTTTTTCAATGGATTGGAGCCATTCCAACTTTGCCTATCAAAGATCATCGATCAACGATATGATGCTCGTGGATCACACAATCCATCAGTGATATCTAGCAGTATATAGTGGCAACCTAGTAGAATAAAAAGTGATGAACCTCTAGGTATAGTTAACATATGATACAATTCCTCTATCATGAGTCTTGACCAGATAGCAGGTCATGGATAAATCATCAAACCTTATCATCAGTCATATGATAAATTTAATTAGCATGAGTTTATGTGTGATTCTCATGAAAACTCTTTTTCATTAATCACATGCTATGGCTATAAACTTAAAGACTCAACTTCTTAAATATCATAGGACTACTTCCTTCTGCTAGGATCAATAGATTCCATCTAGGTGAGTAACCTACTCCTACAGTGGATCAACTATCGCCAACATCCATTACAAAGATTTATTGAGTCAATATTTATGTGTAGTTAAACTCCAGCAGCTTCACTGTGAGTAGCTGTAGCACCGTAGGTTAAAGGACCAGCACACTACTGCAACATCGAGAAAGTCACTAACGAGTAAGCAGATATCCATGTGATTTCTCGTGTTGGTCACGCTCAGTGCTAGTTATTTTCTAACAACCTCCTACACTCTCGCTCTAGTATCACTACACCGCAGACTTGAGACTCATCTGTCCGAAAGAAACGATCCATGCACTGGTCCATCTGGATCAATCATCATTTCTATGATGATTCTATGATCAGGAGTAATTTAAAAATTAACCATTAATGATATATGCCTCAAATTTTCAACTCTTTAAGAATATGTGTCATCATCTTGTTAATTCCTTGGATGATTTATGGATATATAAAATATGAATGGTAATATAAGTGCCTATTAAGTATAAAATTATATTCTAGTAATATGATATGTGTCAGCCAAGATTGACTTCTAGTGTTGAAAAATATATCTCAAAGTCAATTGTCAGCCTATTGACAGTTGTGCTATTTGATGTAATTATATATGAATTAATTAATAAAATATTTATTTGATAATTTTTATCATAAGCTTATACATCTTTTATATCGAACTTCTATATTATGATGAAAGTTCTTAGAACTATTTTAAATTGATAAAGGAGGATTTATCATTTAGATCTTGAATGAGTTCACGATCAAATAATATGCTATTACTAGGATGATAGACATATCAAGTGTAGGTCATTATGTGACATATAGGTTGGTTGTCCTCTTAACCAAGGAGCATGGAGATGTTGGTGTGGCATGCAAGTGAAATATAAGAGTATATTTCACTGAATGTAACCAACTCTGGAGTACTCTACTATTAAGAGTTACTTCGAAGGGATATGGGTATAAGTGTCTCTCCGATCTGAGATCACCACGGTGACTTGCAAGCAACTCATTGTGCTTTGGTGCTGGACTATCTGAATTTTTAATTCAAGATTGAAAGATTTCTGGGCACAGTCAAGTACTTGTAAGGTCAATGTGTGAGTCAAGATAGAATTGACCACTCCAAAAGATTAGAGAGAATGCTTTGTGTTTCAATATAGTAAGACCTTGGCCAGGACAATCTTTGTGAGGAGTCACAGGATTTATTAGGTTGAGACACATAATGAATATACTGTTAAGAGTTGACAATTTAAACTCTAAGTCATCCTAGCATTAAAGGTCAAAGAGATGAGTTATACCGTAACTATATCCAAGTAAATTTTTGAATGTTGCTTTACATACATTCGGCCTATCCGGACATCGGGTACCATTGCAAGATGGTTGCTCCGATTGGTATAGAAATTTATTCCTGTGCTACCAGCTTAGGTTCGAACCTATAGGGTCATACATATTAGAAGTTTCTCTTCGATCAGATGGCTAATCTGAAAAGTCCTACTGGACTGAGACTCTTGTGAAGAGTCCCACTGGATGGAAACTCTGCTGAAGAGTCCTACTAGATGGAGATTCTGGTGAAGAATCCTATTGGACTGAAACTCTATCATTAATAAAAAATTAATTAATGATTAAATTATTAATTAACTCAATTTGATTGAGCATTAAAGTTTGAATTAAGTCTAATTGAATTGGATTCAATCAGGTCAGGTTTGATTAGGTTATGAGATGATCTAATCAGTAAGGAAGAAATGATCCTGATTTGATCGGATCTATAGCTGAATTAATTTACTGATTTGATCAGATTTAATTGAAATTATTAGAGCCTAATTAGATTAGATTTATCATATTTTATTTGAGTTTAATTAGTTTGGATTTGAAAAAAATCTAATTGGTTAAACCCTAGAGTCCCAAATGAATGGGACTCTCTCCCTTGTGCCACCCAGAAGACTCACCTTTTTCTCGTCATACAAAATCAGTTTGTGCATGAGAAAACCTGCAGCTAAACCCCTTTTTGTCTCCCTCTTTAGAGTGTATAAGGTTTGTTTTAAATTGAATTCAAAAGATTTGAATTTAAACTCAAAAACCTATCCCTATCATCCCACTCACCGACACCTTGTGAAGGAGCCTATTTTGTGTGACAAAAAGGAGGAGCTCCCATATATTTTCTATGCCCAAAATTCTTAGGTATGTCTCTCTTTAAGTCAGATAAAAGTGAAAAAAGTTGAAGTTAAATTTAAATTCAAAATAATTTAAATTGTAATAAACTCTAGTCCTTATCCTATCTAACCTGATTTGTGCGACAACCATAAAAAGCTCACATTTTTGTGTGCCAACTAATCTGAGACTTTCACCATGAGATATCAGAGGGAATGAGGGGCCAAATATCTTTCTTGGGGAATGAGGTTTGGGTGGGTTTCTATCTTCTTTGGCATGAACAAAGGAGGAGACTGATCTCCTCTCGAGTGAGAGATCTAGAACTGTTCTAAGGTTTCTGGGTGAGGAAAAACTAAAGAGAAGAGAGTCTTCATCTACCTTTCCTCTACCATTCAGTATCCTTTTTTGATACATCTTCAATATTAAAAAAGTTTGAGGTGATCAAAGAAGTAGATTAAATCAGATCCGCCATTAGAAGCCAATTGCGCGAGCTAGTACTCCTGTGGAGGGCTAATCGGTCCGAGAGTTTCGTGTGGACCATCCGTAGAGGTCGGATGCTTGTGAAGCTATGAGTGACTAGAGAAGACTTTTGGATTTATATTCTCAATTGTGAAGTCTGACTACCCATGCTCAGGTGTTGGGTTCGAAACCCTGATAGTATTAGATTAGATCTATTACAAAATGCTGATTTTTGGTTTACATGCTTATTGTTTTAAATTTAAATTTTTATGTATATAAATTCATGTCATAGATCTATTTATAAAAATTTTAAGATCAGATCTTATACTTATATTTATAGATAAAATAGTTTGATCTAATATTTTTCATTGTAAAATTTTTGACATGTATGCATGAAAGTCCTGCACATCCCAACAGTGATATCAGAGCCATGATTCGATATGACATGATATTATATGCATTAGATCTATAATTTAATTTATATTAAATTTGATATATGATATTTAGATCTAAAATTAGTTATAGATCTGATCACACAAACTGATATAAGATTGTTCTGCTGTAAGATTTATCCCTTACAGTGCAAAGGTTGTCCTAGTTTGTGCTGATCCTTATAGAATCTGATTTTAAATTGAAGTATGTAAAATTTATTTATGATAATTATTATCTAATTTTGATATGATCAAAATATAATAATCAGATTTAAAATAATTTAGATTAGATCTAAATTATTTAGATTAGATGATCTGAGTAGCGAAGTCATCGGATCGAGTTTGTCACCATGCCGTCCGATCATATGAGGTAATAGAGATTAAATCTCTTTTTTTTTTTATTCAATTGGGTCTTCTTATGATGTGTAGGGGTACCATTGTGACTATATCTTATAAAGATGAATACAAAAAAAAAATTTACTTTTCTCAAAATCTTAAGATTGTGTATATGATACTGTTGGGAAATGTGTCCCAAAAAGCCAATCGTCAAGCTGTTGACGGTTGAGCAACCAAGTATTGTAATTGATTTGTTAATAAATAAAATATATTTGGTATTTTCATCATAAGCTTTCATCTTCTAATGAACTCCATTGTTATGATGAAGTCCTTAGGACTATTTAGATTCGATAAAGAGAGGATTTATCGATTAGTCCTTAAAACTGTTCACGACCAAATGATAGGGGCTATTAATAAGGACAACAGCTTCTATCGAGCATAGGTCGCTGTAGGCCATATGGGTTGGTTATCCTCTTAACCAAAGAGTGTGGAGATACTGGTATGGTATACAGATAAGATATAAGGGTACATCATCATTAAACGTGACCAACTCCAGAGCATTCTGCTGTCGAGAATGTCTCTGATGGGATATAGGTATAAGTGTCCCTTAGACTTGAGATCGCCTCAGTGACTTGCAAGCAACTCACTGTGCTTTGGTACTGGACTAACTAAATTTCTAATTCAGGAATGGAAGGCTTCTGGGCACAGTCAAGTACTTCGAAGTCAGAGTGTGATCGAGATGGGATTGACCACTCCAAGAGTTGGAGAAGAATGAGTCGCTGTATTTCAATTTAGCAAAATCTTGGCCAGGGTAATCCATTAGATGGATTTGATATTTTGAAATACAATGTGGACAACCTGATCAGAGTTGACAGTTGAACTCTGGGGTGTCCTATGATCATTTTGGTCAAGGGGATGAATTATATGAAAACTATATCCGCATGGGTTCTAAGGATGTTGTTCTACACATTCGACCTATCCGATCGTCGGGTACCATTGCTAGATGGTCACTTTGATTGGTATAGAAATTTATTCCTATGCTACCGGCTTAGGTTCGGACCTATGAGGTCACACACATTAGAGTTCATGATCCGATTGGATGGTTGATCAACGATTAAGAATCGTTCTAGGGTTAAATGATCAATACGATTGACATTTAACCCAGTGCAAGTGTTGCAGGAGGATCTATTAGCAATTTGATTACTGATTGGCTTAATTTGATTAAGTCAATGGGCTAAGATTAAGTCTAATTAAATATGATTTAATTAGATTTGGTTTGGGCTTGATTGGATCAAGTCCAATTGGTTTTTGGATAAGCCAAGTGCAAGGAAAAACTAGTCCTAGTTCAACTAGGACTTGGATCAATCTAATTTGATTAGAAAATTAAATCATATTTAAATCTAATTTAATCTGATTAAATTAGGTTCTTAATTGGGTTAAGACCTATTTTAATTGGGTTGATCTAATTTTGATTTGATTTGGTTTGGGAAACCAAATTAAAACAAGTCATAAGACAGAATCCTAGTAAGACTAGGATTCCACCTTGCGCCACATAATCCTTCTCCACGCCCTCTCTCTTATTCAACGCCAATCTCCACTTATTTTGTGCAACAAAAGCCCTCTCCCAGATCTCTCCCACGTTCACAAAAGGTCTCCTCTCTTCTTTCTCACATGGAAGGTGGTTTGGATCAAATCTAAAAGGAATAAGTTTGGATTTCGAATTCTATGAGATAGAGTTTTAGAAATCCAAAACTCTTTCAATTTTGCACCAAATTTATCCAAATTTTTTTTGGAATTTTTATGGCTTTTAGGGTATACATTGTGCACCCTTTTCTAGTAATCCATGCACAAAAATATGAAGGAGGTGCTCAAGAGTTGGGCGTCCCTTAACTTTCCATGTTTGGATAAGCCTTGACTAGGTGTTTGACCTAGACAAGGACTCTATCATATCTCTCTATATAAGATGAGTTTCTTTATGAAATTTTAGGAGAAGTCAGAGATTTGAGATACCTTTGCGCCATCCAAAAATCAAAGAGAAATACCTTTGGGTCGTGGATATATAAAAGATGCAAGTTTGGGTGTCTAGAGAGAAAAACGTGAAGAAGAAGAGGGTCGTCTTCTAGGGTTTTTGTTTTCATATCTTTCCTCCCTCCATCTTGAGTTTCCTGAGAGTGTCTTAGATCTGAAACTCCTCCTTCTACTTTCCATCTTTGGAAGAGTCCAAATCAAGAAGAAGGAGGCACCTGATCAACCATCAAAGAAGGATCAGCGCAGTACTAGCATACTGTGCTGATTTCCTGAAGCAGGACTTCTGATCGAGATTCGTGGGCTCGTGTGGATGACTCCTAGAGGCTGGATGCATGTGCGGCTTGCAACATCATCCTCAAGCCCAGATCAACAAGGTTAGAACATCTAACTTGCAAGGTAATAGATCTGATCTATTATTTAATACATACATTAGATGTAGTATAGAAACATGTTGATATGATCAACATGTAGTTCATGCTATATTTATATATTTTAATTTCTGATTTAATGCTATGTAATAATCATGTAATAGGATCTTAGATTTAGAGATTTTTTGATTTTAAAAAATAAATTTTGATTTATTTTAGTCTTCCGCTGTATGATCTTGAAAAAGTTTCAAGATCTAACCCTGAAACCCTAGATAAGGTTCCTACAGATACGTTGTATGAAAAGTAGTTGCATCTAATCTTTATAAATAAAATCTAGAATTATAAATATATTTAGAATAATTCTTAAATAATTTATGATTAATTTTATTACTATTTATATAAAATTATTTTGATATAAAATTAATACAATTATTATAGTTTGCCTGTTGAGTCGACTCAGTATTGTTTGGGTCGACTCAGGACCCTGGTTAGTCAGCTCAATTTTTATTGAGCTGACTCAATATAACAGAATGAAAATTATGATTAATAATTCATCATCAATGAGTCAACTAAATCTCAAAACTTAGTCGACCCATTGTGATGAGTCAGCTCAATCCAAGGATGAGCCGATTCAAATTTCAGATCTAAATAATCATGCATGAAAATTAAGTATAAAAATATTTTATAAAAATTTAAAATTATTTTCAAACACCGAATCCCTACCCATAGCTTCAAACTTAATTAAGAATTAAGTTGAATAAATTAGATTTAGAATTATAAATTAAAGATCTAATATCATTCGCATAAAATATGGGTGATGGGTTTATAGGTTAGCTTGATCAGATCCTCCTAATTGAGTTAGACCTAAAATTAGAATCAAAGATTGAATAGACTAAGAAAAAAAATTAGATTAAATTAATATTTTTTTAGAGCTAATACAATAGTTGTAATTGCTCGAGTCCATATCTTTGATTAGATCCAAATGGATTTTGATCTTGAGCTCAACAGTCGAACCCAAATCCATAAGTAGATCCAATTGAAATTGATTAACCAATTAGTGTCTAAGATAAATTTAGCAGTCTTGATTGATGATTTTTAATTGATAGCTACTCACATAGATTGAGTCTATGATAAGTTAATGGCATATCCCTCCCATCGATCTCATGTATCTAACCAATATGGTGAATCAATTTTGATCAGATCACTTAATGATTAGGGTTGACCCATGCTTACTAGAAAATTAGTTCGACTGATTTAGGTGTCCCTAGTTCGACTTGTCTTTTTTCTTGACATGACTTGATGAAGTCAGTGGGAGGATTGATGACTTGTCAGTTGGACCGGCTTGTTGAAAAAATAGTACCCTACAAGCCAATCGTATGGTGATGCGAAGGGATGTTTCTGTGTTTTCTTTCTGCTCATTTGCATGACATTAGTTATTTTTATTTATGAGGTATTATATTTTATCATTTACTGCATCATATTTTTATGATTATGATAAATCTCATAGATTAGGACAATGATTTTAAGACCATGATAAGATCATGCCAGTGAGATCTAAAATCTTGATAGCCTCAATCTAAAATATTTTCAGTTATTGGATCATCAACTCAGGGATCAATGATATCGATAAGACTGGTACATCCTATGTATGCTCAATGGAGAGGATGGTTGATCTCACAATCACTTGTGTGGTGATACTAATACAAGGATGTAGGTGTTCATTAGAGAATGAGTTCACTGAATTGATCTGAAGAAAGAATATCTGATGGAGCCTTACAGCATGTCAACAGATGGTTCTTCAGTGGGAGTGATGCATGTGATCCTTTGATCTGAGATCACCATGGTACCTTATGTACATAGACCCTTACTTTGGTTTATTCCCTAACACACCACTTTGAAATGTGTATGGGATATTCTGGGTATGACGAAGTGTGTATGGATGTTGTAAGTGGTCAATAAAGAATCGGTCACTCCTTGTAGGAGGAGAGAACATCCTATGTAAACTCATAGGATGATGACTCTGAGAGCCTCTGACAGAGCAGGGATGAACAGTAGAAAAAATTTTTACTGGTTCATCCATCGAGTCATCATCATTAGATCAAGATATATATAGATAGATATTTGGGTTTAACATATTTTCATATCCAGAGCCTTTTCGGGATATTGTATGATCGAAAGATTGTATTGCACGGTAACTCACCATGAAAAGATAATTTTGATATTTTCATCAAATTTTAAATTTTTTGGATAGTCATGATACATTATTAGATGTCAATCTTGACTTGTGGACTCATCGAAATTAAAAGAGTTTAATTCAAGAATCAAGTAGGAAGAGTTCTAGTTGATTGGGATTTTTGAGCTGACCTAATCCAATCGGATTAGGATTACGTCAAGAATCTGGGTTCACTGCTGGCTAGATTTGGAATCTAATGGATCACACACCATAAAAATTTGATCTTAATCTAATCTATTTGAATTTATTATAAATTCAATGGGTTAATTGAATTGCTAGCACATGAATTAACCCAAGTTTCCAATTGGGTTCAGTGCAAAGGTGTTTGTGCTAACCTAGACTTGTTGCCTTGACCTAATGTGATTGAGTTTGAACCATCTAATTTATTAATTGGTTTATTTAGATTTTATAGAAGTGTTCCATATAGATTAAACCATCTCCACACTAGAACCACATGCTAATATATTTGTTACGTCACATTTATTTTGGGCATTTAAGGAGAGGAGTCCTTCTCTTTTACTTATCTTAATTTCCTTACATATTCCACACATCCCTTAATTTTGTGCACCATCAGATAGTGCCTTGAGACATGTGGGCATGGAAGAGGAGAAGGAGTCCTTCTCTAAGAAGGAACTCCACGCCAATATCATTTTGGGATGCCCATTTTTTTGTGCGATAAAATGGAAGAGTCCATTTCATGTCAAACTCTTAATTCCTTCTTTTATTGCTCCATGTGTTTCTTAATTCTCCATGTCATGAGATGGCTCTTGGGATTATGGACGTAGAAGAGAAGGAAGAGTCCTTCTCTGGCAAGGAGTTTGAATGCCAAATTATATGGGATGCCACATTTATGCATTGGAGTATATGGAAGAGTCCTAATTGATATATCTCTTAGTTTTCATGCCCTCCCTTTAGTTCCACGTGCCATATGATGGCATTTTATTTTTCCTCTGTAGAGGAAGATTCCTTCTATAGATAAATCTCTTCTGATTCCATGCCATCCCTTTGGATTACACACTAAAATTAAATTGTACCGTGTAAGGATTAAGGGATGCCAAGAGTTGGCATCCCATGGTGTCACCCATCCCCTTCTATTTAAAGGGGGTGCTATACCTGATTTCAACATGCCAAATTGGGCTGAGAGTAGGCATGAAAATGAGAGAAAAATGATGGGAAAAATTTGGAAAAAAGATAAAGAAAAGAGGGAGAGAAAAATGAAAAGGAAGGGATGAGAGAAAATGGAAAGCATGAGATGCTTGTCATAAAATTTGATTGTTCATGTGTTGAACATATAATCTGATTTATATGTGATAAAATCTTTTGAGGAAGGGTTCCTAAAGAGGTTCTAGTGGAGGTCATAAAGGCATACAAGTAGTGGTGCAATCCGTTCTTGCGAAGGATGATCGGCAGTGTGCTTAGGAAGAAGGCTGCAGCATCATATCGAATTGGGAAGGGCTCTGATCAGTCTCGTGTGGATCACCATTGGAGGGTTTCTACTTTGGAGTCTCATGAAAGTCTCAAGATTATCAATTTATGGTCTTCATGATGGTATATGACTTCTGATCTTCTCTTGTTATGTATACTTATGATATTTAATTATAATCATCAAGGGGTTCCTAGGGCTTTGATGTTTTGATAGACTAGTTTAAATATTAAATTTTATTTTTAATTATTGAATGTATGTAAAATTTTTTTAAAATTATATTCTGTTGCATCACTGAAATCCAACAGTGGTATCAGAGCTATCCTTGATTGATTCAATTAAATTTCATGTTATTTTTGTGATATGGATTAGATCCAGTTCAAACTATGTCAAAATCAGATTTTTTGATTGATATTTACTTGATGTTCTTGATATATTTTTGTTTATGATAAAGTGTTATCAATCCATGTTCAACCCTTGGATATGAAATTCCATGGTCTTTAAATTTTTGTGACAAGTTTAGATTAGATCCCATAATCTAATTTTTGATGAAATTGAAATCCAGTGCATGTAATGCGTGGAGTCTTGGAATGATACATTGGATGTATATTGCCAAGACTTAGGGTTCTTGCATTTGATGCATCTACCTAAGATCCAAGGGCTGATCACCAAGTTATTGGGCACTCATCATTGTGGATTGACCATCTTGATTGTTGCTCGAGATATGTGTAGGGCTGAAAAATATTTGATCATGGAAAGGATGCATCAGACATGGATTAGGGTTTTTGTCGATGGATTTGTTTAACTATAATTCATTATTATAATGTAATTAAAATTAATGATTATAGATTAAAATAAATTCATGATTCTATTTTGATTGAAAATCATATTTAATTTAGGTTAATCAAATTATCATTTACCTAATTGGATTAGAGTTTGGGTCATGATTGATAGAATCTATGCTAATCTAATTGGATTAGAGTTAACCTATGAATTGGTCAACTCAACTCAAATAAATGATAAATGATTGACTTAAAGTTAAAATTAGGTCAAGTGTTGAACCCAAATCGAAAATCCTAGATGGATCCTATGCCTATATTTAAACATCTCCATTGACATGTGTATGAATGATATTGCAATGAAAATAATGAGTAGTTTGTTATAATATTTTATAATTATTATAAAATATATGTTGTATGGTTATGGACTATAGAACATCTATGTGATGGATGTATGTATAAATGCTTCCCTATTGACTGATTATATAAATGCATCTGCAAGAGTTGCAATAGGGGCAGGATTCTTCTGATGCATTGTATTATCAGCTGAACTTTTCTTTTGTATGTTCTCAATTATTGATTGAGATTTTTACATATTGATGTAAAATTATAAAAAAAATTATTTGAGAATAGATAGAAATTATTTTTTTCTATTTTCAAATAAAGATTAAGCATTCATGGTAGACTTCATGAAAATGAAGACTAGACTACTAGGAAAATGGAGAGCGGAGGTGCATTAAGATTGATTATGAGATAGTTCAATTAATGACGCACCTAGAGTTAGACCCCTAGATCATCCTGTGACTCGGATGATTTTTTCAAAAGTCCATAACCATTAGTCTTCCTTTATATGCTCTTACATGCTGGTAGTTATAATTAGAATTTAAATTGCATATGATATATGTATATATTTTAGATGTGCATGAGACCTAAGTCCCTCATAAAAATTATATTAAGTCATAATGATGAAGAGTTAAGAAAACTACCCATGCCTTCCTTCATGCTTAGCCTGTATTATGTTAAGAACCATAGTAAGCTTGTTGTGTTATCCACAAGACTTATTGTGAAAACTGATTTGATACTATCTTGGTGCATAATGAAGCTAATTGTACTTAGCTCATACTAGGTCAATAGAGTATGTCAAAAATTGTAGTGAGTTTGTTGTGCTATCCACAAGGCTTGCTATAGTGATTGGTACGATGTTGACTTAGTAATGCTTATGGTATATTTTGGTAATGCTGCCTTGTTATGCTATCCACAAGGGTAATATTATTCAGATATGACCATATAAGATTGAAGGCTACAACTTAACTAAAATACTATAGTTTGTTGTGCTATCTACAAGGCTATAAGTATTTTAGAGGTAAAAGTTATGTTGAGAGTTGCATAAGATGTAATTAGTAAAAAGTTACCTACTCTTGAACTCATAGGAGCTTGTTGTGCTATTCATAAGGATTTTTGTGAGAAATTGGGATCTCAACCCTACTAAAGAACTTGATGATAGATTTCTTTGATTTCATACTTGAGGGCTATAAAATTTGCTAAAATAGCGGGAGACATAATTAGATAAAAATCTTATCTAAATTGTGCATGTCATCATGAGTAGTCTTTCTATGTTCTTATATACACATATGCATCTTTACTATCACTGTATAGTATATTTTTAAATTGACTAAACTTGAATTAGAAATGAAGAGTCCTAGTCGACTGGGACTCTATCCTTATCTCTTGCGCCACACTTGAACCCATGCCAATATCTCCACACCAAATTGGATTTGGCTTAAGCCATTTGGCATCAAAGGAGTGGGTCTAATAAGGATGGGCAGCAATTATTGATGAGTCATAAATCTATTTCTTACCTAATTCGAATGCGATCCGATTTAAAGATAAGATGAAAACAAGAAAAGAGATTTTTTATACATGAAAAGTTGTTGGTGCTATATTGATTTTTTCTTTATTTTTCTTAGAGAGTTCTTAGGTGTGTGAGACACCAGATTCCTTCTCCACACCAAAGAGCCTTTTTTAGAATTTTTTGGGATGCCAAAAGGGGTTTTGGCATGGACTCTTGGGCACCCTCTTCCTTGGATAAAAACCCTAGACCTTGCCTATAAAAGGGTGACCCTCTTCTTGGCATCATATCATAATTCCTCCATTGCTGGTTTTTGTTTTTCCAGAGCTCTTCTCCTCTTTTTCTCTTCCTCCTCCAGATTTCTACATCCTTTGGAGTGTCCAAGGTGTGTGAAGAATAAGGAAGAAATCAGCCGTCGAAGATCCTTGTAGACTAGCATCTCCAAGGACCCTGATCTGTGCCAGTCTTTTCATGAATTTTTTGTAGAGACCAGATGACTTCGTGTGGCTGTGAGTGATCTGAGGAACATTCTCTCCAAGCATTGGACTAGAGGAGATCAAGATCTAATTGGTTTGGTAATTATTTCTAACCTATCTTGATCATATTGTTAGATCTAGGATTTCAGCATCGATGAGATCGATGTGAGTTTTTATTTTTAAATCTAAAGTGCATGTTATTTTATATCATAGATCATGACATGGTAGTCTAAATTAGATCTTATGCACATGATTTAGATTAAATCATTTAATCTTACCCTTTCGCTATATAAAAATTTTGAAATTGCATACATAGCACTACCTATGTTTTCTTCAATTGGTATCAGAGCCATGGTTATTTTGTTATGATTTATTATATCCTTAAATCTGATTTTTTGATGTTAGATCTGATTATTTATGATTTAAATCAGATCTAAATATGTTTATTTTTAGAGCTAATTTTTATCATGTGTAGATTAGATATTTTGAGTAACAAAGTACTCAGATTGGGTAATCACCAAGCCATCCGATCATAGGAGCAAGTAGGGTTACATGATCCTATCTTTTTATTCAATGGGGTACTCTTATAGCGTATAGAGGTGCCACTGTGAGGTCCCATGTAGAAGAAAGTGAAAAGAGAAAAATTTACTTTCATGTAAAATTTTAGATCTTGAAACCCTAGGTATTGTTGTATGTGATGCAAGTTGTAAAAAAATTAGTTATATCTAATCTTGATTAATCAAAATTATTTGGATCTATTGGTGCAGAATTCCGCTGACACTGGAGAAGCTGGAGTCAAGGAGATCACGTCTGCCATCGAGACCTACAAGGAAAGTCTAAACCGGAGTTGGAGGTACTCCGACAAGATCCTCCGATGCTCAAGTCAGTACTCTGCCTCAACAGAAATGGAGCACTTGAATGGGATTTTAGCAGAATTTTAGCAGAGTTTCGAGATAGAGTTTAGAGCTTAGAGAAGACCGTATCTGGGGGTCTCCTTTTTATAGACAGAGAGCGTAACTGATTGACAGCAATGTCTGTAACTACCTGGTAGTGGGCCGTTCGGGGCCACGTGGAGTTTGTTACAGAGAGTAGTGGCATCAGTGGGCCATTCAGAGCCACGTGGAGCTTGTTGTGGAGAGTGGAGTGGTGTCCGTTATCGTGACTTGCCAGAGAGTGGTGGGGCCATGTGGAATCTATTACAGAGAGTGGAGTGGGGTAGTGGCCATTGTCGTGACTTGTCAGAGAGTTCGGGCTTGATGGCTGAAGCTCGGTTGGGACGTCTGATGGAGTGGAATGGCTCTCTATCTTTGCAATCTAAGAGAAGATCGAATGTTTTTGAGGTTGCTGATGAGTCCACTATTGTCGGGTGCCTTGGGCGCTGATGCTGTAGGTGGAAGTCATCTGCTTTAGAAGCTCGGATGGGGACTTTCTATTGGAGAAGTCCGGTTTCATGAGGAATCCGATAGAGAGTCGACTGATAGTGGAGTTTGGATGGCATTGTGGAGGTTCGTCTGCTGGAGGAGTCTTGAGGATACTGTGGAAGGTCAAACATTGGAGGAGTCCGAGATTCAATTATGTTGTAGAAGTTCGGATGGAGTTCGGCTCTTGTAGGAGTCTGGATGAAGTCCGCTTATTGTAGAAGCTCAGACGAAGACTGGTTGCCGTGGAAGCTCGAATGGAGATTTCTTATTATAGAAGCTCGGAGTAGAGACCTGACAGGTGGAGCCTGTCCGTTGTAGAAGTTTGTCTATGATCCATCCATTGTAGAAGTTCGACTGGGATCCAGCTCTTGTAGGAGCTCGGATGAAATTCGAAAGGCGGTCGACCGTCATAGAAACTTGGATGGAGTCTGGTCACTGTAGAAGTCCTGCCACTGGACATTGATGAAGTTCGAAAGAAGTTCGGAGTAAAGTCGCTCGTGGCAAGAAGAAGTCTGGAAGAGGTTCGGAGAATAGTCGATCACTGTAGAAAATTGGCTGATATTGAAGCTCGAAAAGCATTTGGAGCAGCCCGATAGATGAATGGAGGAGCTCATTATCGAAGAAGTTCGAACGGTATTATGGAAGCTCGGACGGTCGAAGGAGTTCAGAAAGACGCCACACAAGGTCGGAAGCCAGAAGAGCCCTGGAAGGGTCGGCCTTTTACGAACTTCGGCTGGGGGTATTTTATACCCAACACGATCTAAAATCATAAAAATTTAGATTTGATCTAAAAGGATTTTATGATTGAATGTAAAAGAGTTTACATAAAAATTATTTTCAAAATCTTAACCATGTTGATGCAAAATTTAATTGAGAATTAAGTGTTAGATAGATTAGATTTAGAATTATAATTTAAGATCTAATGACATTGCATAAAACATGGGGTGTGTGTTAGCTCAAATCAGATATTTTTTTTTAATTGGGTTAGACCTAAGGTTAGAATCAAAGAATTGATTGACCATGTAGAGAATTTGATTATGTCTAACCACATATTGAATTAGATTATTCAAAATTTTTCTAATACAATAGTTGTAGATGGTCAAGTCCATATCTTGGATTAGACCAAATGGATCTTGATTGTGGCTCAGTGGTTGAACCCGAATCATTGGTTGATCAAATTGAATTTAACTAACCAATTGGTGTCTAAGGTATGTTTGACATTTCGACTGATGATTTTTAATTGAAAGTGGCTTACCTGACCATTTCGATGGTATCTAAAGTAAGCTTAGCAGACCCTCCCACCGATCTCACTTATCTGATCAATTTGGTGAATTATATTTTGATTAGATCGTTAAGTGATTCGAGTTAATCCATGCCATTAAGGTTGATCAGTGTGATTGATCTAGGTGCCATTTCAATCAGCATGACCCTAACCCGATTCAGTGACTTAGTGAAGTTAGTGGGAGGATTATGGTCTACTGATTGATCTCTTCTCTTATCTCTTCTTAAATTAATTAAATTTTTTAAATTATTAGAATCCTAAAATGAACTGGTTATGGTGATAACTAGATCATAGTCTCCCATTAACTTGGATGATAATGGGTCCATTAGTATGATAATCATTAGAGGCCCAAAGGCCTGGTGCCCATTTGCTATTGGAATTATCATTCATAATATGATGACTTAGTCGAGTCTCTCTGTTAGGTGGTCAGATTAGCTGGCCAAAGTCGGACGTAATTATTTGATAGTTAGATTTGTAAGTATGATCATGTTAATGGTTGGACCTAACCAGGGGCTTGCAGAGAAGACCAAAGTCAACTGAAAAGTTATCTGGGGCTAAATCAACTACTAAAAATTATTTGGTGAAATAATTGATTAATGAACCTACTCATGAATGCACATGGGTGAGCCGGCCAAAGTCAGGCTCATGTGCAGTCTGTGTGGATTTTAGTACCCATTAAGGATTAAAGTAATTTCTTAAATTGGAGGTAGAAGCTACCAATTCATATAAAATAGTGAGAGAACCTTTAGACTAAAGTTCATATCTTTAGGCTTAATAAATTTATATATTAATTAGGTTTTGATTTTTTCTTTTGTGTGCAGATATGGCCTCAAACTTATCACATCGATCACTGTTGGATAGTGAAAAGTTGACGAAACCTAATTTCGATAACTGGTATCGAAAACTCAAGATCGTTCTGGAGCATGAGTGGATCTTGTATGTGATTACAGATCTAGCATCTGAAGAGCCCACTCTCAATGCTCGTGGTGTGGTTGAGGCACTTACTTGAAGTGGCTCAACGATCGCACCATGGTTCGTTGCATTACACGGGCCTCCATGAATGATGAGTTTAGTCAAAAATTCGAAGAGGCTCAGCCAAAAGAAATGCTCCAAGTATTGAGAGAGTCCTTTGGTACTCCCGATGATGTTGAGTCGCACAAGACTAGTTATACCATTTTTAATGCTCAGATGAGGGAGGGTGCATCTGTCACTGATCATGTATTGTACATGATTGAACAGATCGAGAAACTAAGCAAGCTCGGCTTCCCCTTGCATGAACAGCTAGAGAAGGATGCGATCCTGAGCTCCCTACCCAAATCTTACCTCTCATTTCTCAATTATTTCAGAATGATGAAACCTATAGTCAACTACCACAGTTTGTTGGAATTATTATAGACTTTTGAGAAGGATCACCAGCTCCATAAGAAGACGCTGAATGTAGTGGGAGGATCTTCTTCGGATGGACATCGTCCTTTTAAGAAAGAGAAAAAGAAGAAAAATAAAAAGATGCAAAGTGCTAGGAGTCAAACCCCAAAGCCCAAGTTCAAGACCGATCAAAGTCAAGCAGAGTGCTTCTACTGTAAGAAGCAGGATCATTGGAAGAGGAATTATCCTCAGTATATAGCTTCCCTTGATCCAAACAGGTCAAAAAAAAAGAAGCAATTGGTTGTTAGACAAGATACTTATGTGATAACATATTGTAACTTCTCTCTTTTCGATATAATGACCTGGGTATTGGATACTGATAGCTCTATTCATATTTGTAATTCATTGTAGGATCTTCAGATCAGTGAGAGATTTAGAAATGATGAGAGATTCCTGAATGTTGAAGATGGAAGATCAGTTTCAGTTCTAGCTTTAGGAGTCATCAAGCTTGTATTCGAATCTCAATTTATTGTTCTTAATGAATATCATCATTGTCCTAATTTTTTTTAAATATTATTTCTGTAGGCCTTTTAGTCAAATCAAATTATAAAATATCAATAAAGAAAAAAATTTGTGATATCATTTTGAATGGTGTTACAATATTACTGGACAGTTGAAGAATGGAATCTATGTTGTATCTAGGTCTAATGTAATGTACATGTCTAATAAATAACCTAGGATAGTCGATGTTACGGATGCCTACCTTTAGCATTATAGGCTAGGTCATATTAATAAGAATAGGATAAATAGGTTAGCTCAAGAAGAAATTCTTGATAAAAATGATTATGAATCATTACCAACCTGTGAGTCTTGCTTGCTTGGAAAGATGACCAAGTCACCTTTTATTGAAAAAGATGAACGAGCCAGTGATGTTCTGGGTCTAGTACATACTGATGTATGTGGACCCATGAGCACAAGTACCAGAGAAGGGTATCACTATTTCATTACATTCACAGATGATCTATCTAGGTATGGATACGTCTACTTGATGAAATAGAAGTCTGAATCATTTGAAATATTCAAACAGTTCTGTAATGAAGTAGAGAAATAAACTAAAAAAAATATTAAAACTTTTCAATAGTTTCGTAATAAAGTAGAGAAACAAACTAAAAAAGATATTAAAACTCTTCGGTCTGACCAAGGAGGTGAATATCTTTTCAGTGAATTCCAGTGAATACTTTTTCAGTGAATTTCTGACTGGATAGATACTATGGTTTCTTGGTCCAGGACGGTGATCTGGTTGAACTCGATGAGAACAATGAGGATCCGATCATCTATATGGATGAGATGAAGAGATCTGACTCTAATAAATGGCTTGAAGCCATGAAATTCAAAATGGAGTCTATGAAGATCAATGATGTGTGGATATTATTTGATCCATCTGAAGGGATTAATTCATAGGGTGTAAGTGGGTCTTCAAAAGGAAGAGGGGCACAGACGAAAAGATGGAGACCTATAAAGTCCATTTATTGTCAAAGATTATCGTCAGCATTATGGTGTTGACTATGATGAGATATTTTTTTCTATGACAATGCTCAAATTCATTCTGATTATGCTTGCGATAGCGGCATACATGGACTATGAAAATTAGTAAATGGATGTGAAAATAATTTTTCTAAATGGAGAGCTGCAAGAAGAAGTGTATATGATATAGCCTGAGGGTTTCACATCCACAGATTAGTCCAAGGTGTGTAAGCTTCAGAGATCCATCTATGGATTGAAGCAGACGTCCAAGGGTTGGAACATGCATTTTGATAAGGTTATCAAAATGTATGGCTTCGCTAGGAATGGAGAAGAATCCTGTATTTACAAATGGATAAATAACTCTGTGGTTGTATTCCTCATTCTATATATAGATGATATTCTCTTAATCGAGAACGACATCCCTGCATTACAAGAGATAAAAATCTAGTTATCATCTCAGTTCTCTATGAAGGACTTGGGAGAAGCAGCCTACATCCTAAGAATAAAGATCTATAGGGATAGATCTAAGAGGCTACTCAGACTCTCCCAATCCACGTACATAGATACCATGATGAAATGGTTTAGCATAGAGAATTCCAAGAAAGGCTATCTTCTGATAGGTCATAAAATTTTTCTCTCAAAAAAAGATTATCTGACAATTCTTCAAGAAAGAGAGCGTATGAGTAGAGTTCTATATGCTTCGATAGTGGGTTCTATTATGTAGGCCATGACATGTATGAGATCAGATGTGGCATACTCACTAGAGATAGTGAATAGATATCAGTCTGATCTAGAAGAGAACTACTGGAAGATTATAAAAATCATTCTTAAGTAAGTGGCTTGTATATGGTGAAACTGATTTAAAACTAGTGGGGTTCACCGACTCCAGCTTTTAGTCAGACCATGATGATAGCAAAAATATGTTGGATTATATTTTTATCCTAAATGGTAGAGTGATCTACTAAAAAAGTTTCAAACAGCATAATGTGGCTGACTCTATTTGCGAAGTAGAGTATATCGCGACATCCAATGCTGCAAAGGAAGCTGTGTAGTTGCGAAAGTTCATCGATGATCTTAGAGTGGCACCCTCTGTTGATAGCCTTATCTTGTTATATTGCAACAATACTGGAGCCATTGCTCAAGCCAAAGAGCCGAGGTCCCATCAGTGCACCAAGCATATTTTGTGCTGCTATCACCTTATCCAAAAGATCGTGGATCGAGGTGACATCAACCTTCAGAAGATCGACGGAAAGGAGAACCTAACCAATCCATTTCCTAAAGCTCTCGAAATCAAAAAGTTCGATGATCACAAGTCGAAGATGGGTATTCGATGATATACTGATTGACTTTAGTCCATGTGGGAGTTGTTGCAAAATATGTCCCAAAATCAATCATCAGTCTGTTGACGATTGTACTCATTCTTGTAAATTATATATAATTTTTTATTAATAAAATTTATTTAATATTTTCATTATAAATTGATCATCTTACTTTGAACTCCTGTGTTGTAATGAAGTCCTTAGGACTATAATTAATTGACAAAAGAGGATTTATCATTTAGTCCTTAAAAGTGTTCATGACCAAATGATATGCTATTAATAGGATGATAGCAAAATCAAGTTTAGGTCATTTTGTGCCATATGAGTGTTAGAAAATCGGGTAGGTAGCATATATAGATTTTAAAACTTTAAATACCACAGTAGAAAATAAATAGTTTAAACCCTTTAACCCTTATATGCAATAGATCAAATCTAATCCCACCCAAGCCTAGGAGAAAACACATATATACAATCTGAAATTTAGATATAAATGAGATCAGATCTCTTTACCTTGGCACGAGTAGATGTTCACCGCTTCTAATGATCATAGATTCATAAATGCTCGAGTCGTACACACGTCCGGCCTCTACGGATATCTACTGAGATCGATCTCGAACTGATTTCTCATTGTAGAAGATTTTTCTTTTCAAGGAGAACCTTAGCCTTAAACACTTTGATCAACATTTTGATCTGGACTACAGGATCAACTCCTTGATTGGCAGCCTTCTTCTTTTTCTCCTCGATCTTCAATCTCTAAGTCACCAAGCACTACCTCTTGACATGTGGAAGAGGGAACGCCCAACTCTTGGGTGTGGAAAGGAAGATAGGGAGGAGAGGAGGCATGGAGAAGGGAGAGAAGAATTTTGTTGACCAAAAATTCTATTAACTAGAAACCCTAGAGACCTCCCTTTATATAGATACTATCCTGACACATATTAGGAACCCAATTATCTTAAAAAGGTAGATCCTTATCTCATAAAGATCTTCTACCTTTTTAAACTAATTTATACCAATTAAAATCAGATATAAATGATATATAATCAGCCCCCGTAAGTATGTACAAGAGGCACCCTAGAAATACATGTCACGTAGTTGTGTTGGCACCCCACAAAAGGATTTCTAGCCAAATAAGAAGGGCTGTGGCCCCACCTCTCTCTCCTCCATGCCACACATGAGAAGGGGGCGAGCCCCACTTGCCAAATCCAGGGGGTTGGCACCCCCTGATCTTGCCAAAAAGAGAAGATTGCACCTCCCTCTTTCCTTCAATTCCACATGCACACTTAGAGATAATTAAGAGATAAAGAAGAGATAATGTTAGGATAATTATGTCAACTAATTGAGTTAATCAAATTTTCTTGGGCTCACAATTAAGAGCCCAATTAAACTCAAATAGATTTATGTTAGGTTTAAGGCTATGGACTCGATCAAATCGAAGTTCTGAGAAGAATTAAGTTTAATCGTGTGCTAGCATGATTCTCATAAATCTAATAGGATTTCAATAAATCCTAACCCAATTAGAACTTCATAAGTCCAATTGACAAATTTGAGATTAAATCTCTTAATGTGTGACCCCATAGATTTCATTCTATTTGATAGTGAGATATATTGTGATCTCCATCATAATATCATCGAAACTCTTTTCGATGGATTGGAACATTTTTAATTCTACCATTTGAGGACCATCGATCATCAAGATGAAGTCCGATGAGTCTCACAATCCATCAGTGACACCTAACAGTATGTAGTGGCAATTCAATAGAATAAAAGTACAAATCTCTAGGTGCAGTTATCATATGATTTAGTTCTTCTATCATGAGTCCCAACTTGACAGAGGTCATGGAGAACTCATCAGATCCCATCGTCAGTCATATGCTAGATTGGCTCGACTCGAGTTCATTTATGAATCTCGTGAAAATACATTTTTAGTATTCACACTTACTTTGGTCAAAGACTTTCTGAACTCAGTCTCGCAAATCACATAGGACTTCTCCTTTTCTATTAAGGTCGATAGATTCTATCTAGGTGTATCCTACTCCAAACAGCGAACCTGAATCTACTGAAGCCAATATACACAGCAAGGATCTGAATGACTAGGGACCAAGAGAACATACAGTCAAACCCAGTAGCCTCACTGCGAATAGCCAATGGCACCACAGATCAAAGAACCACTCACACCACTGTAGCATCGAGAAGATCACTGATGAGTGAGTAGACATCCATATAGTTCTCATGTTGATCACGCTTAGTGCAAGTTATTCTCTAACAACCACCTGCACCTTCATCTCAATGTCTCTACACCATAGACCTGAGACTCATCTATCCACAAAGAAGATAAATCGTGCACCAATCTCAAATAAATTGATCACTGTCCTCTATGATATTTTTTTAATCAGGAGCATTTAGAAATTAACCACTAATTAATGTATGTCTCAAATTCTTAGCTCTTTAAGAATATACAAAAATCATCTTTGTTAATTTCTAGGATAAATCATAGACACAAACATGTTTGGAATGAAAAAGCCCTTTATTGATAATAAAAAGATTATAAGTATAAGTTTAGGCCCAAGAATTACATAATGTGTCAGCCAACAATTGACTTCTAGGACACAAATCTAACAAACTCTCACTTGATCTAAAGTTAATTGGCCATATACCTAAGATCTATCTTCTCAAAGTGAGCTTCAATTTTTTGCTGACTAAGAGGTTTAGTCAGTAGGTCCACCACATTCAGCATGGAGTCAACTCTCTGCACCTCGACGAACTTCTTCTCGAGGTATTCGCGTATGATGTGAAACCACCGCTCTATGTGCTTGGACTTCTGATGAGACCTTGGCTCTTTAGCGAGGGCTACGACGTCATTGTTGTCACAGTGTAGTGCAATGGCATCTGATGGCATCCCACCCAGCTCCGCAATAAATTTTTTGAACCAAAAGACATCCTTAGTAGCTTCAGAGACGACGATGTACTCGACTTCTATGGTCGAATCTATAATGATCGACTGCTTGAAACTCTTCCAGCTAACCGCACTACCATTACACAAGACGATACACTTCGATGTAGACTTTCTATCATCGACATCAGTCATAAAGTCTGAATCAGTGTATCCCTCAACTTTTAGCTTCGATCCTCCACCAAAGATCAACATCAAATCTTTAGTCCTTCTTAAGTACTTAAGGATATTTTTAATAGCAATTCAGTGTTCTTCATCTAGATTCGTCTGATATCTATTCGTGACACTCACGACAAGTGCTATATCAGGGTATGTACATAACATAGCATGCATGAGGCTCCCTATTGACGAAGCATAAGGGATCTTGCTCATGTGCTAAATCTCCTCAAGTGTGTCAGGGCACATCTTCTTTGAGAGATGAATATCGTATCTAAGGGGCAAAAGATTCTTCTTGGAATTTTTTATGCTAAACCTCTTCAGTACCTTTTCTATGTACATATACTATGAGAGTCCTATCATTCTCTTAGATTTATCTCTATAGACCTTTATACCAAGAATGTGGGAAGCTTCTCCTAGATCTTTCATGATGAACTCTTTCGATAACCATACTTTGACCAACGTCAGTATGGGAATATTATTTTCAATCAAGAGGATGTCATCCACGTACAATATGAGGAATGTGACAGTACTCCCACTGATCTTTTTGTACACACATGACTCCTTATTTTTGATGAAATCAAATATTTTGATTACATCATTGAAGCGAGTGTTCCAACTCTGAAATGCTTGCTTAAGTCCATATATGGACCTTTGCAGCTTGCAGACCTTGTGATCATTATACTGGATGTGAAACCTAGAGGCTGCTCCATATAGATATCTTCATCAAGATATCTATTTAGAAAGACAGTTTTTACATCTATCTGTCAAATTTCATAATCATAAAATGTTGCTATGGTAAGCAAAGTACGTATGGATTTCAGCATCGCTACGGATGAAAAGGTTTCATGATAGTCGATGCCTTCGTGTTGACTATAACTTTTTGCGATTAGTCTCGCCTTATAGGTCTCTACCTTACCATCTGACTCAATCTTCCTTTTGTAAATCTATTTATACCCAATAGGTACAATACCTTCAGGTGGATCTACTAAGGACCAAACATGGTTGAATGCATGGAGTCAATTTCTGACTTCATCGCTTCTATCTATTTCTCGGAGTCTACATCTAACATTATCTCATCATAGGATTTGAGATTATTCCTAATGTCCCTATCTCCCACAAGGAATGCTTCCTCTAAATCATCTATAAGAATACCTAAGTACTTTTTAGGAGGACGGGAGCACCTACTTGATCTACAAGGTAGAGGAGGTATCATATCTACTGGCTTATTACTGGGTTCAAGTTCTTAGACTCGATGCTTTTCAGAGACTTTCTCTTTGAGCTCAATCTTCCTCCCACTGCCTCCATCTTGAATAAACTCCTTTTTCAAGAATACAGCAAGATGGCTCACAATCATATTGTGATCCTCATGAAGATAGAAGTAGTATCCCATGATTTTTTTAAGATATCCTATAAAATGAGCCCTAAAAGATCTAGCCTCTAACTTGTTCATCTGTTGTTGCTTGACATGGGCCGGACATCTCCAAATCTTGAGATACCCAAGAGTTGGCTTTTTACCATGACATAATTCATATGGTGTGGTAGGAATGGATTTAGAGAGAACCCGATTCAAAAGATGAATCACAGTAAGCAAAGCATATCCCCAAAGGAAGTCAGGAAGATCTATAAAGCTCATCATTGATTGGATCATATCTAATAGGATTCAATTTCTTCTTTCGAATATCTCATTGAGCTGAGGTATCCCTGGAGGTGTCCACTGTGAGACTATGCCATTATCTTTGAGATAGGTTTGAAATTCTTTACTAAGGTATTTTTCTCTTTGATCTGATTGAAGAATCTTTATAGATTTTTCGATCTATTTTTCTACTTCATGTTTGAACTCTATGAACTTTTCAAAGGCTTCAAACTTTCAATGCATCAAATACACAAATCTATACCATAAAAAATCATTGATAAAAGTTATGAAGTAGATATAGCCACTCCTAGCTTGTACATCGAATAGACCACACGCATCAGTATATACCAGGACTAATATCTCAGTGGCCCTTTTCTCTTATCTGACAAAGGGCAGCTTGGCCATTTTTTCTTGAAGACATGATTCACAGACTGGATAAGACTCAAAAGTCAATGGTCCAAGAAGATCATCTTTCTCTAGTTTGTTGAGTCTGTCTTCTCTAATATGGCCTAGCCTAAGGTGCCACAGATACTTTTGGCTGATCCTATCTCTAGGTCTCTTAGACCCTATGGTATTCACTATTTACTTATTAATATTTATACTTGCATCAGTATGCCAATGGTAAAGACTGTCAATCAAAAAAGCACGTGCTACAAGTTTATTTCTAAAATAAATAGAGCACATGCCTTTATTGAAATAAAAATTATAATTATTCTGTGCTAGTACAGAGATAGAAATCAAATTTTTACTGACTATAGGTATATAGTAATAGTCTTTCAAAAGCAAACTAAATCCTAATGGTAGTCACAGAGGGTAGGTTTCGACGGCCACAGCAGCAATCCTTGCTCCATTATCGATCTGGAGAGTGATCTCATCTTCCCTCAGCCCCCAACTTCTTCAACATCCTACATTGAAGTACACAAATGAGCACTTGAACCAAAATCAAGAACCCAACTAGAAGAAGAAAAAATCATTCGATTAGTTTCAATAACAAGTAATTCAGATATACCTTCAGAAGGCCCATCCTTCTTCCTACTCTTGACAGTCACCAGGTAGGTCGGATAGTTCTTTCTCCAGTGGCCTTCCATGTTGCAATGGAAACACTTTCTCTTATCATCGGTCTTCTTTGGAACTTACTTCTTGGGCTTGGCCTCATTCTTCTGTTTCTTCACAAGCTATTTTTTCTTCTTAAAAGAAGACTTTCTTTTGGAGGAAGCCCGCTCCACAGCTAGAACAGTGCCCCTTAAACTCTTCAAGGTGCCCTTTGCAGTCACCAGCATATTCAATAACTCCGATAAAGTAGCATCGATCTTATTCATATAGTAGTTCATGATGAACTACCCATATGAATCAGGAAGAGTCTGGAGGATTAGATCCACCTGCAGTTCCTTGTCCATGTTCATTCCAAGCTTCTAAAGCTCCTCTGTGTCCTTGATCATTGTCAAACAATGATCATTAACAGACTGTCCATCACATATCTTCGCTCTAAAAAGTCTCCAGGAGATCTCAAAGTGAGCTGTGTGACTTTATTCACCATACAACTCTTGCAGGTGAACCAGCATTTCTCTGACAGTCCTCATGTTTTCATGCTATTGCTGAAGATCATTGGACATGGACACTAAGATATAACACTTTTCCTTGTTATCTTCATCCATCCATTTCTCAAGTACAGCTCATTGATCAGTGGATGGATGAACATATAACACAGGCACTTCCTGGTCTAGGATATGGGTAAGCTTTTTGGAATTAAGAACAATTCTCAAATTTTAGAGCCAGTCTTTGTAATTTGTGTCGGTCAACCTATTTGTATCGAGAATTTAGACTAAGAGGTTTGAACTCGACATGGTTATCTACAGAGAGAATAGTTTCTAGTTAGATTTTATACTTATAAATTATTTATTCTAGAAACTTTAAAAATAAACAAAGGTTCTCATTATTTCTTCGAATCTCCCACACTCCTCGGGTGAAGAAACGTAAATCTATACATGATCGATTTCAAGTGGGTACTACAGTCTCATTAATCTATATACACCTCACCTAATAGTTATTGATGAGTACAGATCAATGAGTGAACAATACTTTATCCATTGCTTTACTAAGCAAGATGCAATGGGCTTGGTCTCTAAGTCTTGTGGCCTCACCTAATAGTTATTGTCATATTTTTTAGTTAAGTCAGACCCATCATTCACCAGCAGGCGTAAAGCCGTTATTGAGATTCTCACCTAATAATTATTGAGCCCAACCCCATCTCTATCTCGGGACATCAAATATCAATAGAGTGGTTATATCTTCCTAATGCAACCGAACCACTGTAATCAGCCAAGAATGATCAATGCCAGGAAGGCACCCGCATCTCTACAATGATGGAAGATCTCTAAAATTAATATTTAATGAGGAGATTTAGATTTGGATCTCTTCTAAATCAGTAGATCTAATATCCAACTGATTAAATTAGGTCAGCACATCAATATGTCTAACTATCCTAGTTGGCATGGGTGAACTCGAGTCAACAAGTAACCAAACATAAAATTGAATCTCTCAAGATGGCCAGGTAAGTTAAGATGCATAGGGATCCCTCCGTTGCTTTCCTTAAATATCAATCAAAATTGATCAGATCAGACAACGAAATCAATTAAATAATCACCATCTAAATACTTACCTTAGACACCAAATTGATCGATTAGAATCGATTAGGTTAACCTATTGAAATGGGCCCAAACCATTGAGCCAAATTTGATCTTGAGTCAATCAACTCACATCAAAATATGAATCGATATGACCAACTATAACTAAACTTGACTTTGAGCCCCTTTGATGTAATCCTAATTATCCATTGATTAGATTCAATCAACTGCTTAAAATTAAAAATGGATTCTAGCTTGATCTAATCAATTAGACCTAATTGTAGTTTGATCACTAGATCTAATTTATTCAACCCATACCCACATGCAACAACATAATTTTTGATCTAAAAATAATTTTTAGATTATATTTTATTACATGCAATTAGTGGCTTATGATTTTGAAACAATTTCAAATCTAAACCTAATTTCATATATCAAATATATGTAGTTTCAGATCTAAAAAAAAATGCATCACATATACATCAAATTTTAGATCTAAAATTAAATTTATATATATTAAATATATATAAAATTAGATCTAAAATAATGATTAAAATATTTCAAAAATATCTTTTCAAAAATCGATTCACATCAAACTAGAACAACCTTTACAATATAGAGGGTAAACCCTATATCAAGACAACTTTATATCAGTTTGATAGAAATTTTTAATCATTTTAATTATAGATCTAAACTCAAATTAAACATATCACATATGCTAATTTTAAGATCTAAAAAATTTGATTTAATTATGTTGGTGCAAAAATCTGCTTGCGCTGGAGAAGCTGGAGTCGAGGGAGTCACGGTCGCCGTCGGGACCTGCAAAAGAAGTCTAAACCAGAGGTGGGGTTGCTCCGACAAGACCCTCCGATGCTCAAGTCAGTTCTCTGCCTCAACAAGAATGGAGTGCTCGAACGAAAATTTTAGCGGAGTTTTTAGGTAAGAACAAGAGCCTATAGAATAACATATCTGGGGTTCCCCTTTTATAGGCGGAGGGGGCAACAAATTGATAGTGACGCCTGTAACCGTCTGGCAGTGGGCCGCCCAGAGTCAGAAAAAGTTTGTGGCAGAGAGTAGTGGGGTGGACCCGTGGCTATTACCGGGGTGTGCCACGTGGAGTCCGCCACGAGAAGCGGAGTGGCATCCATTGTCGCGACGTGCCAGAGGATAGAAGAATCACATGGTATCCATCACAGGGAGTGGAGCAGGGCCATGGCCATTATTACGGCCTGCCAGGGAGTGATGGAGACGCGTGGAATCTGTCACAGGAGGTGGAGCAGGGTCGTGGGGTGATGGAGCCGCGTGGAATCTGCCGCAGGGAATGGAGCTGAATCGCGGCCGTTACTGCAACGTGCCAGGGGTTGGAGGTCCACCGACTGAAGTCCGACTGGAGTGTTTGACGGAGAGAGGTAGTTAGCCATCCATCTAAGAGGAGCTCGGAATCCAGCTTTCGCAGGAGTTCGGATGGAGTCTTCCTTCAGTCACGGCCGGAGGCGGAGCCCGGCTCCCGTAGGAGTCCGGGTGGAGCTTACCAGCAGTTGAAGTTGGCGACGGAGCCCGGCTCCCGTAGGAGTCCGGGCAAAATCCTCCTGTAATTAAAGTCAGGTGCGAAGTCCGGCTCCCGTAGGAGTCCGGATGGAGCTTACTAGCAGTTGAAGTTGGCGAAGGAGCCCGGCTCCCGTAGGAGTTCGGGCGGAATCCTCCTTGCGGTGGAAGTCATGGACGGAGCCCGGCTCCCGTAGGAATCCGAGCGGAGCTTGCCAGCGGTTGAAGTTGGTGACGGAGCCCGACTCCCGTAGGAGTCTGGGTGGAGCTTACCAGCAGCTGAAGTCGGAGACGGAGCCCGGCTCCCGTAGGAGTCCGGGCGGAGCTTACCAGCAGTTGAGGTTGGTGACGGAGCCTGGCTCCCGTAGGAGTCCGGGCGGAGTCCTCCTTGCGATTGAAATCGTGGGCGGAGCCTGGCTCCTGTAGGAATCCGGACAAAGTCCTCCTTGCGGTTGAAGTTGTGGACGAAGCCCGGCTCCCGTAGGAGTCCGGGCGGAGTCCTCCATGCGGTTGAAGTAGCGGACGGAGTCCGGCTCCCGTAGGAGTCCGAGCGGAGCTTGCCAGCAGTTGAAGTCGGTGATGGAGCCCGGCTCCCGTAGGAGTCCGGGCAGAATCCTCCTGCAATTAAAGTCAGGTGCGAAGTCCGGCTCCCGTAGGAGTCCGGACGGAGCTTACCAGCAGTTGAAGTTGGCGACGGAGCCCGACTCCCGTAGGAGTCCGGGTGGGATCCTCCTGCGATTAAAGTCAGGTGCGAAGTCTGGCTCCCGTAGGAGTCCGGACGGAGCTTACTAGCAGTTGAAGTTGGCGACGGAGCCCGGCTCCCGTAGTAGTCAGGGTGGAATCCTCCTGCAATTAAAGTCAGGTGCGAAGTCTGGCTCCTGTAGGAGTCCGGACGGAGCTTACTAGCAGTTGAAGTTGGCGACGGAGCCCGGCTCCCGTAGGAGTCCGGGTGGAATCCTCCTTGCGGTGGAAGTCATGGACGGAGCCCGGCTCCCGTAGGAATTCGAGCGGAGCTTGCCAGCAGTTGAAGTTGGTGACGGAGCCCGGCTCCCGTAGGAGTCCAGGCGGAGCTTACCAGCAGCTGAAGTCGGCGACGAAGCCCGACTCCCGTAGGACTCCGGGCGGAGCTTGCCAGCGGTTGAAGTTGGTGATGGAGCCCGACCCCCATAGGAGTCCGGGTGGAGCTTGCCAGCGGTTGAAGTTGGTGACGGAGTCTTCCCATGGTTGAAGTCATGGACGGAGCCCGGCTCCCGTAGTAGTCCGAGCGGAGCTTGCCAGCGGTTGAAGTCGGCGACGGAGCCCGGCTCCCGTAGGAGTCCGGGCGGAATCCTCCTGTAATTACAGTTAGGTGCGAAGTCCGGCTCCCGTAGGAGTCCGGATGGAGCTTACTAGCAGTTGATGTTGGTGACGGAGCCCGACTCCCGTAGGAGTCCGGGCGGAATCCTCCTGCAATTAAAGTCAGGTGCGAAGTCCGGCTCCCGTAGGAGTCCGGACGGAGCTTACTAGCAGTTGAAGTTGGCGACGGAGCCCGGCTCCCGTAGGAGTCCGGGCGGAATCCTCCTTGCAGTGGAAGTCGTGGATGGAGCCCGGCTCCCGTAGGAATCCGAGCAGAGCTTGCCAGCGGTTGAAGTTGGTGATGGAGCCCGACTCCCGTAGGAGTCCGGGCGGAGCTTACCAGCAGCTGAAGTCAGCGACGGAGCCCGGCTCTCGTAGGAGTCCGGGCGGAGCTTGCCAGCGGTTGAAGTTGGTGATGGAGCCCGGCCCCCGTAGGAGTCCGGGCGGAGCTTGCCAGCGGTTGAAGTTGGTGATGGAGTCTTCCCGTGGTTGAAGTCGGGGACGGAACCTGCAAGGGTCAATCCCACTGAGAACTTCGGCTGTGGGTATTTTATACCCGACACCAGTCCCCCTACTTTCGAGTTTGAATTTCGAAGGAAGAAAGTACAGAGAGATTGGCATAGCCGAAGTTGTCCCCTCCAATCCTGCGTACGATCGCCCCCAGATATTTTGGCATTAAATGTGCGTGTGCTGGAGTCTTTTCAAATCAGGGCGATACGAAGGGACCCTTCGAATTTTCCGCTAGTACACTAGCCCAGGTACGGTGCAATAATGGCCCTGCCAACCGTCAGTCACTTTTAGCTGCCTGCCACGGCGAGTGGGACACGTGTCGAGCGCGGGCCTGCTTAGGGGGATTCGTGATCATTATGGCGTCGGATCCCAGGGTCTATTTAAACCCGTCCTTCCACCTTTAGGGGCCCCAGAGTTCTACCAGTGTCTGCCCTTCCTTCAAGAGCCCTGATTCTGTTGGCGCCTTCTCGGGCCATAGGCACCCTTTGAGTCATCCCTGTCCTCGCCCCTCTGCATCCCTCTGAGCGATCTAGGTTAGTCCCAGGACCTTCATCTTTCTTCCCGCCACTTAGGGGCCTTATCTTTGCCATTTTTTTTATTGTATTCCTTTGAGTTAGTCTCCTCTGGCCTCCCATCCCCTGTCCTGTCCGTCTTCTTCGGGATCTTTAGAGTCTTCATTCGAAGTTATTCGAAATGTCTTCTGGCTCTTCCGCTCCCAGCGGTTCCGGGAGTTCTTCCGCCTCAACCCCCCAGGTCCCTCGCTCTGTAGATGCACCCGTATCTGGGGCTGGGCTTCGCCCGATTTTTGCACCGGGTGCCATTCCATGCTCCCTGACTCCGGATGAACTCCTTCTGATAAGGGTTCAGTATGGAGTTCCTCCGGAGTACGACCTGGAGCTGCCTGGCCCCTCCGACCGGGTTAGCACTCCCCCACCCGGTCATTTTTGCCTGTATCAGGAGGCATTCCGTGCCGGACTCTGGCTTCCGCTTCCATCCTTTGTTATCGCCCTCTTCCGCTTCTTAGACATCTCTTTGGCTTCTGTTGCTCTGAATTCTTTTAGGTTTTTGATAGGGTTTCTCTCCCTTTGCCATGTAGTCGAGGTCCAACCGTCCCTCTCTCTGTTTAGGCACTTCTATACCTTCAAGCGTCATCCTTCGACGAAGCACTGGTGGTATTTCTCCCCTCAGTTCGGCAAGAAGGGGTTGCTGAAAGGTGCCCCCTCTTCAATCCACAACTGGAAGGAGAAATACCTCTTCGTCCACTGCCCGACCTTGAGACTGGGCCTGCCCCCTTGGGGCTCTCTGAGGGATTCTGTCCGTCGGGCCCCCAGCCTGGGGGAGGATGACCTCTAGGTTGCCCGGAAGCTTCTCGCCTATTCCGCCCCTTCCCTTCCCAACCTTTTGAGGGAGCAATTTTTGTTCAACATTGGCCTGAGCCCCCAGGATCCTGCGAGTACTTCATCTTTCCCTTTCTCTTCTTTGTCTCCTATCCTTCTTCTTTCTTTTTTCTTTCTCTCTTTCCTTCTCTCTTCTCTCTTTTTTTTTTGTGCCACTCCTTTTTCATTCTATTACTGATTTCTGATCTCTCTCTTCTTCCTCTTTTTCTTCTTTTTTTTTTTTTTTTTTTTTGAGGAATGGACACCGAAGCAGCACGGATGCTTGCTAGGGGCCTCAAGGCCCACAAAAGAAAGGGTGCCGCGGCCTCCGGATTGGCAAAGAGGGCCAGAGCGGAGGAGTCGAGCTTGGCCGTGCCCATCCAGGTGGCTCCAGCGATCGACATTCCTTCGGACGTCGAACCTATGGCCCCCCGGGCTTCTTCGAGGAGTCCACCGACTGGGGCTTCCATTTCGGGGGTCCGCCCTATGGAGGCGCCTGTAGTCGAGAGGGGGAAGAGAAGGAAGTCGGTGGCCCGCAGGGTGAGTAGCCGCCGAGCCACCGTGGATGAGTCCCTCTGCTCCAAAGAGGAGTCGGAGAATCCCTTTAACGATCGGGATTTGATCAGGCGGTTGATCGACGGCTGCATCCTGTCTGAAGTCGTCGAGAGGATCGACCGTATCGATCTTGAGTAGCGGGTCTGGGACTCCCTAGGATCCTTCCTCGAGGTAAACAAATCTTCTTTTAACTGACTATTCGGCCCCTGCTCTGATCCCCTTGTCTCCCTTGTAGATTGGGCACCAGCTCCTCGCCAATATCGAGGCGACGAATCGGGCGAGGAGGGATGCCGTCCAGGTGGAGGAGCACTGCCGGGCCGAGGTCGCTCACCTTAAAGAAAAGGCAGCCGAAGTAGTCACCCTCCAAGAGGCCCTGGAAAGAGAGAAACAAGCCCGGGAGGAGGAGAAGCAGACCTTGGAGGAGACGATGAGAAAGGCGGAGGTCGAGGTCGCCAACTTGGCTGAGCAGATTCCAGTCCTGGTCTCGGAGGTCAGGGTCCTTGCGGTAGAGGAATTCAAGACCTCCGCGGAGATGAGGGACCTGAACGTTTAGTTCGGCCAGGAGGCGTTCATCAAGGGGTTCGAGCTCTGCCAGGAGAAGGTGGCCAGTAAATTTTTGGATCTCGACCTCAGCTTCCTGGGTGAGGAGTCCGAAGACGAGGCCGGGCCCTCACCCGCTGCCACCGCTGCCGCAGCCCCCCTTCCAGGGACATCGAGTTCTCCAACCCCTGCCCTTGAAGTCTGAGACCTCCGACCTTGTATTTTTATTTTACCATAATTTTTTTTTTCCTTTTTGTCTTCAAGAATCATCCAATCAATAAAGTTGAGTTTCTTGTCATGGGCGGCTTCTCCCTCCTCCCTTTCTTCTCTCTGCTTTTCTTTCTGTGATGAGTCGTGTCTTGATGCTTTTGCCTTCCGATGGCAATGTCCTGTGGAAGCACTTCCCCTGCCCCTGGGGATTCCACTGAAGGTGACGATCCAGCGGCTGAAGAAGGAAGTCCTTCACTTGACAAAAAGGTCAAAGAAGATGGAAGGCGAACTTCGCAGATTGAGAGAGGGTCATTCTGAAACCACCGCGGAGGCCACCCGCTTTCGAAATCTCCACGTGAAGGGGATCATGGAGTATAGCTGGAGGAAGGCAGACTTCGCGAAGGAGCTCGAGGAATGCAAAAAGAGTGCCAGCGACCGAATTTGGGCTCAAGCTACCAAGATCAGTGCTCTTAGGGTGGAACTGTCGGCTGCGATGGAGAAGATCGGCCAGTTGGGAGGAAGTTCGTCTCGGCTCTTGGCCCGAGCCGACGGCGACCGGGAGTGGTCGAAGAAGGTCTCCGACCTTCAATAGCAGCTTCAGGATGCCGAGGTGAGCTACGACGTGCATTGGGCCGGTTGGCGCAGGCAGGTAGAGGAATGTAAAGGGAGACTCAGGGTGGCGATCGACGAAGTCGCCCGTCTTCAGAGGCAGCTGGCTGACAGGGCCCAGCTGACTTCTGCCCGAGATTCCAATGAACTCCAGTCCCTGAGAGGAACCGTCGAAGGGCTTTCTGTCACCCTTGGGGAAAGGACGGCTGAGCTGCAGCAATTGAAGATCCAGCTGGCATACGAGCAGCAGGCCGTCATGGATGCGGAGGCGGAATCTGAGGTCCTGAGAAAGAGGCATCGAGAGGTGAAGATCGAGAGCCAGCGACTTCGTAGGGCGCTCCAGGATGCGCTGCTGAAAAGGAGAGAGCTAGAAGAAGAAATTGAGAATCTAAGGCAGTCCTGGATGAGGGGTGGAGTAGATAATTCTAGGTCGAAAGGAGCAGAGCCTCCTTAGGGCAATTTTTGTCCTTCTGTCTTTTCATGTACACACTTTCCCTTTTGTTGTTTTATCCCTCTTTTGTCGTTTTGCTTTTCTTCCTTTGGCCTTCTGGGCTTTGTAGGGTATATTTCACAAATTGAATGAAAAGGAGGTTTTGTGTTACCTCGTCCGCATATTGTATTAAATTATCATCCGCCGAACTTCTCTCACCGTTCGACTTGTCCGACGTTGATGTTGTTGGGAGGCGCCCAGTCGTCGATACGCTGGTTTGCTTTCCTCGTTGTTCATGGCCGCGGGCTCGAGCTTGGTGGTCTGAACTCTGCATTACTTTGGAGACGTCGCTATCTTCTTGACCTGTGTCGAGAGCCTTCTTAGAGGCCGGGGGTGTTTGGTAAGAACTTCCTGTCTTTGTTGAGACGAGGTTTCTTAGGTCTTTGGTGTGGTTTGTCCTTCATCTGTTTTTGACGTAGCTCGTCGCTCTTCCTCTTTAATTCCTCTCCTCTTTTTCGAGTGACGGCCCTCCCCTCGCTTTTTGCGGGGTTGCGTAGGAGTGTGAAGGTGCCGCTGAGGGGTCTTTCCCCTTCATCCGATCTTGTCGGGCGGTCGGGTTTTGTCACCGTCAGGATGAGGTTCTCATTCTCCTCCTGTTCTCAATGGGGCCATGGGGGCACATAAGGGCCATTGCAAGGGTCTCTCCCCCCATCTGGTCTAAGAGAACCGGGTCTCTGACTTTGCTCATGTCAGGATGAGGTTCTTCTCCTGCTCCTAACATGGCTGTGGGGGCACATTAGGACATTGTAAGGCCTCTCCCCCCATTCGGTCTGAAAGAACTGGGCCTTCGACTTTGCTCATGTCAGGATGAGGTTCTCCTCCTGTTCCTGATATGGCTGTGGGGGCACATTAGGGCGTTGTAAGGCCTCTCCCCCCATCCGGTCTAAAAGAACCGGGCCTTTGACTTTGCTCATGCCAGGACGAGGTTCTCCTCCTGTTCCTGACATGGCTGTGGGGGCACATTAGGGCATTGTAAGGCCTCTCTCCGCATCCGGTCTAAAAGAATCGGGCCTTTGACTTTGCTCATGTCAAGACGAGGTTTCCTCCTATTTCTGACATGGCTGTGGGGGCACATTAGGGCATTTTAAGGCCTCTCCCCCCATCCGGTCTGAAAGAACCAGACCTTTGACTTTGCTCATGTCAGGATGAGGTTCTCCTCCTGTTCCTGACATGGCTGTGGGGGCACATTAGGGCATTGTAAGGCCTCTCCCCCAATCCGATCTCAAGATAATCGGACTTTCATTTTAGTTATGTTAGGATGAGGTTCTCCTCCCGTCCCTAACATAACTTTGTTTTAATTGTTTGAAGGGGTTATATCCAGTCGTGACAAATCCATGCCCAATGGGAGGAGCATGCCAAGTCGAAAGGAATTTAGATTCAAGGCAAAATCGTAAGTGATACATTTATAGGTTTCCCGAATTCCATGGTTGTCAAAGGTCTGCTCCTCCTTGAGGCCCTCCGACGATGGAGTCGATGGTCCCGATCGGAAGCCGATCTCCGGGCTGCTCTTTCCTCCTTGGCTGTTCAGGTTGCGGCAGGGCCCTTGGCCGATCTTCTCTACCCTCAGGCCGATGTCGGATGAACCTGTCGAGTCGACCTCACCGGATGAGCTTCTCGATCTCGTCTCGGAGCTGGATGCATTCCTCCGTGTCGTGGCCATGGTCGCGATGGTAAAGACAGAACTTATTGGGGTTGTGCTTCCCGAGATGTGTGCGCATCCTCTCTGGCCTAGGGAGCTGCTCCCTGACCTCCATCAGTACCCGGGTCTTCGAGGCATTGAGGGGGGCGTAGCTGCGAAACCTTCCCGATGGAGAACCTCGCCGAACCCTGCGATCCAGACTCCTCTGCCTGCGTACCCGAGGTGGAGTATGGGTGTGCTTGTGCCTAGGAGGGGATCGAGAATGCGGCCGAGCTTCTCTCGACCTTTTTTCGACTGCGGGCTTACTCGAGTCTCCCACCTGCCGCTCCCTCGCAGTCTCCTCATCCTTCATCTTGAACGCTTCTTCCGCTCGGGCGTACCCTTCAGCCCGAGCCAACAAATCAGCAAAATCCCTGGGGTACTTCTTCTCCAGGGAGAACAAAAGGTCATTCTTCTGAAGGCCGCCCTTCAGAGCGGCCATCGCAACGGACTGGTCCAAGTTTCGGATCTCCAGTGCCATGATGTTGAAATGGTTGATGTAGGCCCGAATGGACTCCCCTTCTCTCTGCTTGATATTGATGAGGGACTCCGAACCCTTCCAGGGGTGCCGGCTGCTGACAAAATGGGCCACGAATTGGTGGCTCATCTGATCGAAGGAAAAGACGGTACCCAGCTTCAGAGCTGAGTACCAGTTTCTCGCCGCTCCCTTCAAGGTGGATGGGAAGGCTCGGCATAGAATGGCGTCGGGAGCACCATGCAGCAGCATCATCATCGGGAAGGCTTCCAAATGATCAACCAGGTCCGAAGTCCCGTCGTAGCTTTCGAACTGGGGGAGTTTGAAGTTTGGTGGGATCGGTTCCTGCATGATCATTTAAGAAAAGGGAGGGTCAGTGCAAATATCTTCACCATAAGCGGGGGGAGCATGACGGAGTTCTTCAATCCGTCGGTTCATCTCTTGGAGTCTCCGGTCCAGGAAACCCTCTCGACTTCGAGTCTCGAGGGTCCTCTGGCAGAATGGGGGCAAGGATCTTCCAGGGGTGGAGTCGTGATCCGATTGAGGGCTTTCCACCCTCGGGTTCGTTTTCCCAGGAAAGATGGGATGGCTGGCCCAAGTGGCCTGCCCCACCGTTGGATTCTGGGGTTCCGACGACACCCCTTCCAGGCGCACTGATGCCTGCAGCTGCTGCTGCTGCTGCATAGCCTGCACAGCTTCAGTGAGGCCCCTGACCTGCTGTGCTAGCAGATCAAACTGCTCCGCACCGACCGCCATCGTCGTCGGAGGAGGAGGAGGTTGGGAAACAGGAGGTGAGGCCGGAGACTGAGATCTGGCCGTGGAGGCCGTGGATCGTCGCGTGGATGCCTTGCGGGGAGGCATGGAGCAAGGACCAAGTGGAGAAAGGAGGAGGGGATGCCGAGAGAAATGCCCGGGGGCGGTCCCGTTGAGTGCTCCTTTAAGAACAAGGATACTGCGAAGACACAGGCCCTCCTTCTAGCGCCAATCCTGTTGGTGCAAAAATCTGCTTGCGTCGGAGAAGCTGGAGTCGAGGGAGTCACGGTCGCTGTCGGGACCTGCAAAAGAAGTCTAAACTGGAGGTGGGGTTGCTCCGGCAAGACCCTCCGATGCTCAAGTCAGTTCTCTGCCTCAACAAGAATGGAGTGGTAAAACGAAAATTTTAGCAGAGTTTCTAGGTAAGAACAAGAGCCTATAGAATAACATATCTGGGGTTCCCCTTTTATAAGTAGTGGGGGCAACAAATTGATAGTGACGCCTGTAACCGTCTGGCAGTGGGCCGCCCAGAGTCAGAAAAAGTTTATGGTGGAGAGTAGTGGGGTGGACCCATGGCTATTACCGGGACGTGCTACGTGGAGTCCGCCACGAGAAGCGGAGTGGCATCCGTTGTCGTGATGTGCCAGAGGAAAGAAGAATCGTGTGGTATCCATCATAGGGAGTGGAGCAGGGCTGTGGCCATTATTATGGCCTGCCAGGGAGTGATGGAGCCGCATGGAATCCATCGCAGGAGGTGGAGCAGGGTCATGGGGTGATGGAGCCGCGTGGAATCTGCCGCAGGGAATGGAGCAGAATCGCGGCCGTTACTGCAATGTGCCAGGGGTTGGAGGTCCACCGGCTGAAGTCCGACTGGAGTGTTTGACAGAGAGAGGTAGTTAGCCATCTGTCCAAGAGGAGCTCGAAATCCAGCTTTCGCAGGAGTTCAGCTCCCGTAGGAGTCTGGGCGGAGCTTACCAGTAGTTGAAGTTGGCGACGGAGCCCGGCTCCCATAGGAGTCCGGGCGGAATCCTCCTGCAATTAAAGTCAGGTGCGAAGTCCGGCTCCCGTAGGAGTCTAGACGGAGCTTACTAGCAGTTGAAGTTGGTGAGGGAGCCTGGCTCCCGTAGGAGTCCGGGCAGAATCCTCCTTGCGATCGAAGTCGTGGACGGAGCCCGGCTCCCGTAGGAATCCGAGCAGAGCTTGCCAGCGGTTGAAGTTGGTGACGGAGCCCGGCTCCCGTAGGAGTCCGAGCGGAGCTTACCAGCAGCTGAAGTCGGCGATGGAGCCTGGCTCCCGTAGGAGTCCAGGCGGAGCTTACCAGCAGTTGAGGTTGGTGACGGAGCCCGACTCCAGTAGGAGTCCAGGCGGAGTCCTCCTTGCGGTTGAAATCGTGGGCAGAGCCCAGCTCCCGTAGGAATCCGGGCAGAGTCCTCCTTGCGGTTGAAGTTGTGGACGGAGCCCAGCTCCCGTAGGAGTCCGGGCGGAGTCCTCCATGCGGTTGAAGTCGCGGACGGAGCCCGGCTCCCGTAGGAGTCTGAGCAGAGCTTGCCAGCGGTTGAAGTCGGTGACAGAGCCCGACTCCCGTAGGAGTCCGGGCGGAATCCCCCTGTAATTAAAGTCAGGTGCGAAGTCTGGCTCCCGTAGGAGTCCGGACGGAGCTTACCAGCAGTTGAAGTTGGCGACGGAGCCTAGCTCCCGTAGGAGTCCGGGTGGGATCCTCCTGCGATTAAAGTCAGGTAAGAAGTCCAGCTCCTGTAGGAGTCCGGATGGAGTTTACTAGCAGTTGATGTTGGCGACGGAGCCCGGCTCCCATAGGAGTCCTGGCGGAATCCTCCTGCAATTAAAGTCAGGTGCGAAGTTCGGCTCCCGTAGGAGTCCGGATGGAGCTTACTAGCAGTTGAAGTTGGCGACGGAGCCCGACTCCCATAGGAGTCCGGGCGGAATCCTCCTTGCGGTGGAAGTCATGGACGGAGCCCGGCTCCCATAGGAATCCGAGTGGAGCTTGCCAGCGGTTGAAGTTGGTAATGGAGCCCGACTCCCGTAGGAGTCCGGGCAGAGCTTACCAGCAGCTGAAGTCGGCGACGGAGCCCGGCTCCCGTAGGAGTCCGGGCGGAGCTTGCCAGCGGTTGAAGTTGGTGACGGAGCCCGGCCCCCGTAGGAGTCCGGGTGGAGCTTTCCAGCGGTTGAAGTTGGTGACGGAGTCTTCCCGTGGTTGAAGTCGCGGACTGAGCCCGGCTCCCGTAGGAGTCCGAGCAGAGCTTGCCAGCGGTTGAAGTCGGCGATGGAGCCCGGCTCCTGTAGGAGTCCGGGCGGAATCCTCCTACAATTACAGTCAGGTGCAAAGTCCGGCTCCCATAGGAGTCCGGATGGAGCTTACTAGCAGTTGAAGTTGGCGACGGAGCCTGGCTCCCGTAGGAGTCCGGGCGGAGTCCTCCTGCAATTAAAGTCAGGTGCGAAGTTTGGCTCCCGTAGGAGTCCGGACGGAGCTTACTAGCAGTTGAAGTTGGCGATGGAGCCCGGCTCCCGTAGGAGTCCGGGCGGAATCCTCCTTGCGGTGGAAGTCGTGGACGGAGCCCGGCTCCCATAGGAATCCGAGCGGAGCTTGCCAGCGGTTGAAGTTGGTGATGGAGCCCGGCTCCCGTAGGAGTCCGGGCGGAGCTTACCAGCAGCTGAAGTCGGCGACGGAGCCCGGCTCCCGTAGGAGTCCGGGCGGAGCTTGCCAGCGGTTGAAGTTGGTGACGGAGCCCGACCCCCGTAGGAGTCCGGGCAGAGCTTGCCAGCGGTTGAAGTTGGTGACAGAGTCTTCCCATGGTTGAAGTCAGGGACGGAACCTGCAAGGATCAATCCCACTGAGAACTTCGGCTGTGGGTATTTTATACCCAACAAATTATTTCAAAAATAATTTTCAAAATCGATCAATCTTGTGCTAGGACAATCCTTGCAATATAGGGAGTATGTTGGGTTTCGATGATGCAGTGAAATATAAATTTCAAAAATTTTACATGCATTCAATAATTGAAAATAAATTTAACAATTAAAATAGATTATCGAAATACAAAAGCCCTAGAAACATCTTGATGATTACAATCAAATAACTTAAGCATGCATAACAAGAAGAGATCAGAAGCCATATACTAGCAAGAAGATGAGCATCTGATAACTTTGAGATCTCCATAAGACTCTAAAGTAGAAGCCCTCCAACGGTGATCCACACAAAATTGATCAGGACCCTTCTCAATTCATCGTAGTGTTGTAGCCTTCTTCGCAAGTTCGTTGTTGACCGTCCTTCGCAAGAACAGATTGCACCAGTGCTTGTATGCCTTCGAGACCTCCACTAGGACCACTCTAAAAATTATTTTTGAAAAGATCACATCACACAAATATCAGATTATATGTTCAACACATGAACAATCTGATTTTAGGACAAGCATCTCATGCTTTCCTTTTTTTCTTCCCTTCTTTTCTATTTTTCTTTCTCTTTTTTTCTTATCTTTATTCCAGATTTTTTCCTCTCTTTTTTTTTCTCATTCTCATACCTATCCTTAGCCCAAATTGGCACATCCAACCTGATGTAGCACCCTATTTTTATAAGAAAGAAGGGGTGATACCATGGGACACCAACTCTTAGCGTCCCTTATCCATTACATGTTAACAATTAATTTTTGTATGGAAACCAAATGCTAAGGCATAGAATAAGAGGTGATTTACAAGCAGAAGGACTCTTCCTCTATGTAGAAAAAGTATAACACCAACTCTTGGTGCGTGGGAATAAAGAAAATGCATGAAAACAAAGAGTCCAAGACAAGATGGACTCTTCTATTATCCACGCACATATGAAGGGGCATCCTAATTATTTTTGGCATTCAAACTCCTTGCCAGAGAAGGACTTTTCCTTCTCTTCTACACCCACAATTCCAAGAGTCATTACATGACATGAGGAAATAAAGGAATGCATCAAAAGATGGTATGGATTTTAAGAGAAGTAAAGGAGGACTCCTCTTCATTAATGCACAAAATAAATGGGCGTGCCAAATTTTTTCTTGCATGTGGTTATGGTGTGGAGGAGGTTGATTTCATATGGAACTCTTTCATAAAAATTAAATCAATCACTTATTTAAATATAGGTTCAAACCCAATCACATTAGATCAAGGCAACAAGTTAAGGGTTAGCACAAATACCTTTGCACTGAACCCAATTGAGAACTTGGGCTAATTCATGTGCTAGAAATTTAATTAACCCATTGGATTTATAATAAATTTTAATAGATTGGACCAAGATCAATTTTTTATTATGTATGACCCATTGGGTTCTAAATTGAGCCAGCAGTGATCCAAACTCTCGACGTAACCCTAATCTGATTAGATTAGGTCAAGTCAAGAGTCCCAATCAACTAGGACTCTTCCTAATTGATTTTTGAATTAAATTCTTTTAATTCTGACTAGTCTACAAGTCAAGATTAACATCTAGATGTTAAATCAGATTAGGTAAAAATTACCTAATTTCTAATTTGATTAAAAAATTAAATCAGATTTAAATATAATTTAATCTGATTAAATTAGGTTCTTAATTGGGTTAAGACCTATTTTAATTGGGTTGATCTAATTTTGATTTGATTTGGTTTGGGAAACCAAATTAAAACAAGTTATGAGACAGAATCCTAGTAGGACTAGGATTCCACCTTGCGCCACATAAGCCTTCTCCACGCCCTCTCTCTTATTCAACGCCAATCTCCACTTATTTTGTGCGACAAAAGCCCTCTCCCAGATCTCTCCCACGTTCACAAAAGGTCTCCTCTCTTCTTTCTTACATGGAAGGTGATTTGGATCAAATCTAAAAGGAATAAGTTTGGATTTCGAATTCTATGAGATAGAGTTTTAGAAATCCAAAACTCTTTCAATTTTGTACCGAATTTATCCAAATTTTTTTTGGAATTTTCGTGGCTTTTAGGGTTTATATTGTACACCCTTTTCTGGTAATCCATGCACGAAAATATGGAGGAGGTGCTCAAGAGTTGGGCGTCCCTTTACTTGCCATGTTTGGATAAGCCTTGACTAGGTGTTTGACCTAGACAAGGACTCTATCATATCTCTCTATATAAGATGAGTTTATTCATGAAAGTTTAAGGGGAGATAGATATTTGAGAGGCCTTTCTGCCATTCAAAAATCAGAGAGAAATACCTTTGGGTCGTGGAGATATAAAAGACGCAAGTTTGGGTGTCTCGAGAGAAAAACATGAAGAAGAAGAGGGTCTTCTTCTAGGGTTTCTATTTTCATATCTTTCCTCCTTCCATCTTGAGTTTCCTGAGAGCGTCTCAGATCTGAAACTCCTCCTTCTGCTTTCCATCTTTGGAAGAGTCCAAATCAAGAAGAAGGAGGCACCTGATCAACCATCAAAGAAGGATCAGCGCAGTACTAGCATACTGTGCTGATTTCCTGAAGCAGGACTTCTGATCAAGATTCGTGGGCTCGTGTGGACGACTCCTAGAGGCCGGACGCGTGTGCGGCTTGCAACATCATCCTTAAGCCTGGATCAGTGAGGTTAGAGCGTCTAACTTGCAAGGTAATAGATCTGATCTATTATTTAATACATACATTAGATGTAGCTAGTGTAGAAACATGTTGATATGATCAACATGTAATTCATACTATATTTATATATATTTTAATTTTTGATTTAATGCTATGTAATAATCATGTAATAGGATCTTAGATCTAGGGATTTTCTGATCTTAAAAAATAAATTTTGATTTATTTTAGTCTTCCGCTGTATGATCTTGAAAAAGTTTCAAGATCTAACCCTGAAACCCTAGATCTGGTTCCTTCAATTGGTATCAGAGCCAGGTTCTTTATTACATGATTATTTATACATGCTTAGATTATTTTTTAGATTAGATCTAATTTATAATCTGATTATTAAATCTGAAATTAAAATTTTAGATCAATCACAAACTGCAAGGTTGTCCTGCTGTAAGGTTTACCCCTTACAGTGCAAAGGTTGTCCTAGTTTGTGTAGATCTATCTTTAATCATAAATTTGTTAGATATGATCTAGATTAAATTTATGATTTATTAGATTTAAAAGATGTTTAAATCTGAAATAAAATCTCTTTGTTAATAATTTTTGTGCAAAGAAATTGTTTAAAGTTGAAATTGTTTCAATTACATGAACCTGTTTAGATTAGATCTAAAGTAGTTTCATGTTTATTTCACTTGCATCTTGATTCGGAATCAAACATGCAATATGGTTAATAGAATCATATTGTAAAATTATTTTACAAATATGAAAATGATTTTTTGAAAAGCCAAACCCAACCCTCAGCCCAAAACTTAATTAAGAATTAAGAAGTTGTTTGATTAGGTTCTAGGATTGTGAATTGAAGAACCTAAGACACAAATCATAACACATTGGGTTAATGGGTTAGTGGAAACTAGGTCCATTAATTGGGTTAGACCTATGGTTAGATTAAAGATGGACTTAATTAGAGAATTGACTAAATCTAATCAATTGTTGTCTTAGATTAGGTCAAGGATTCTCTAGATCAATTACAATAGTTGTAGTTGGTCAAGTCCATGTCTTTAACGAGAACCAAATGGACTTGATTCTTGGCTAAGCGATCTAGCATGAACTGTTAGGTTGATCTAATCGAAACTAATTAAACCAGTTGGTGTCTAAGGTAAACCAGACCGGTGGTTTTTAATTGGGAGCCCGCTTACCTGGCCATTCATGATGGTGTCTAAGGCAAGCTTTGGCAGACCCTCCCACTGATCGAACTTACCTGGCCTCTTGGTGAAATTATGTTTTGATCGGATCACTTGACTATTCGAGCTGACCCATGTCAGCTAGGTAAATCAGTGTGACTGATTTAGGTGCTCCTAGACCAGCCCTTTTAATGGTCTCCCTTAAGCTGACTTGGTGAAGTCAGTGGGAGGATCATGATAAGCTGGTTCATCTGACCTCATCCTCTATATTATTTAAATCCTCTAAAATTATTAGGTCCTTAAAATGATAAAGTTATGGAGATAACTGAGTCATAGCCTCCCATTAAGGTGTTTGATAATGAGTCCATGAACTCAATAATCATTGCAGACCCAAAGGCCTGGTGCTTGTTGACTAATGGAATTATCACTCATCATATGACGACTTGGAAGTATCTCTCTAATGGTGGTTAGGTGAGCCAACCAAAGTTGGGCTTAATCATTCGTTGGTTAGATATACCAAGTATGATCATGTTAATGGTTGGACCTAACTGGATCCTTACAGTGGAGGCCAAAGCCTACTGATTAGGTTTCTGGGGCAAAATTAAAATTACTAGAAATTGTTTAGAGAAACAATTGGTTATGAACCTACCCTTAGATGTACATGGGTTGGCCAACCAAAGTTGGGCTTGTGTGCAGTCTAAGTGGATTCTAGTACCCACTAAGGAATTAGGATAATTCCTCGAATTGGAGGTAGAGGCTACCAATTCGAATAAAATAGTGGGAGAAACCTTTTGATTAAAGTCCAAATCTTTAGGTTTAATGAATCAATTACTAATTAGGTTATGGTTCTCCTTTGTGCAAATATGGCCACTTCCCTATCACTCCGATCATTGTTGGACAATGATAAGTTGGTGGGATCCAACTTCGATAGCTGGTATCGAAAGTTGAAGATAGTCCTGGAGCATGAACGGATCCTATATGTGATATTAGATCCTGCACCTGAGGAGCCAGCTGTCAATGCATGTGGAACAGTCAGAGATACTTACCAGAAGTGGCTCAGTGACCGGACCACGATGTGCTGTATCATGCTAGCTGCTATCATGAGCGACGAGTTCAGTCGCAGATTTGAGACGGCTCAGCCAAAGGACATGCTTCAAGTGTTGGAGGATACCTTTGGCACACCCGATGACGTAGAGAGGCACAAGACTAGTTGTGCCATCTTCAACGCCAAAATACGGGATGGAGTCTCTATCACTGATCATGTATTGTACATGATCGAGCTGATGGAACGATTGAGCAAGCTCGGCTTTCCCTTGCATGAGCAGTTTGGGAAAGATGCAATACTGAACTCGCTGCCCAAGTCTTGTCTCCCATTCCTCACTCATTATAGAATGACAAAGCCTGAAGTAAACTACCATGGGTTAATGGGGTTGCTTCAGAACTTTGAGAAGGATCACCAACTCCTCAAGGAGTCGGTGAACTCAGTGAACTCAGTGGGAGGTTCATCTTCTGGTTCTCGACCCTTTGAGAAAGGAAAGAAGAACAAGAAGAAGAAAGTCAAGAAGGTGCAAGTTCAGGCTGGGACATCTGTGCAGAGCCAGACCAAAAAGATCAAGCCTGATAAGAGTCTATTCTACTGGCAAGCACCCTAGATTAGATAGTGTGTCAAATATCTACTTATGGCATTGGAGGCTAGGTCATATAAATAAGAATAGAATAAACAGGTTGACTCAAGAGGGAATCCTCAAAGTCAGTGATTGTGAATCACTTCCAACCTGTGAGTTCTGTCTTCTTGGTAAAATGACCAAGTCACCTTTTACTGGAAAAGATGAGAGAGCTACTGAGCTCTTGGGCCTAGTACATACTGATGTATGTGGGCCCATGAGCACCAGTGCTAGAGGTGGATATTTCTACTTCATAGCTTTCACGGATGACCTATACCTATATGGATATGTCTATCTGATGAAACATAAGTCGGATTCATTTGAAATGTTCAAACGATTCTGAAGTGAAGTAGAAAAATAAACTGGAAAGAATATTAAAACTCTTCGATCTGATCGAGGAGGAGAATACCTTTCTAGTGAGTTTCTCACATATCTAAGAGAGAATGAGATTCTCTCCCAATGGACTCCTCCAGGAACACCACAGCATAATGGTGTGTTTGAAAGGAGGAATCGGACTCTGTTAGACATGGTCCGATCCATGATGGATTTTTTGCTAGCTTGCTGATATCCTTCTGGGGATATGTACTCAAATCGGCCTGTTATCTGTTAAATAGGATTTCAAGTAAGTCTGTAATTAAGACTCCATATGAGATATGGACGGGACGTAAGCCAGCACTTTCACACCTTAGGGTCTGGGGGTGCCCGGCCTATGTCAAACGATTAGTCACAGACAAACTTGGACCTAGGTCTGACAAATGCTCATTCATAGGGTACCCCAAAGAGACAAAAAGATATTTTTTCTACCATGCTAATGAACAAAAGGTGTTCGTCAGCCTTAAGGCAATCTTTTTAGAAAAGGAGTTCCTTGGTGAAGGAACCGTTGCCTCTAAGGTTGAACTTGATGAAGTTTAACAGGTAGAAGGACCGACACCAATAGCTGAACCTGAGTCGGATATGATTAGATCAGATCCGGAGCCCAATATACCTGCACCATTAAGGCGATCCGGTAGAGTACCGCGTCAGCCGGACAGATACTACGGTTTCTTGGTCCGGGATGGTGATCCCATCGAACTTGATGAGAATAATGAGGATCCGATCACCTATATGGATGCTATGCAGAGACCTGATTCCGAGAAATGGCTTGAAGCCATGAAATCCAAAATGGAGTCCATGAAGGTCAACGATGTATGGACATTGGTTGACCCACCTGAAGGGGTTAAACCCATTGAGTGTAAATGGGTCTTCAAAAGGAAGAGGGGCGCAGACGGAAAGGTGGAGACCTATAAAGCCTGTCTGGTTGCCAAGGGGTATCGTCAACATTATGGTATTGACTATGACGAGATATTTTCCCTTATGGCAATGCTCAAATCTATTCGGATAATGCTTGCAATAGCTGCCCATCTGGATTATGAGATCTGACAGATGGATGTAAAGACAGCTTTCCTGAATGGAGAGCTGACTGAAGAGGTGTATATGATACAACCTGAAGGGTTTACATCCACAGATGAGTCCAAGGTGTGCAAGCTTCAGAGATCCATTTATGGACTGAAGCAAGCTTCTCGGAGTTGGAACATGCATTTTGATAAGGTGATCAAAACGTATGGCTTCATTAAGAATGGAGAAGATCCCTGCATCTATAAATGGGCAAATGGTCCAGTTGTGGTATTCCTTGTCTTGTACATGGATGACATTCTCTTAATCGGGAATGACATCCCCGCACTACAGGGAATAAAAGTTTGGTTGTCATCACAGTTCTCCATGAAGGACTTGGGTGAAGCATCCTACATCCTAGGGATGAAGATCTATAGGGATAGATCTAAAAGGATGCTTGGGTTATCCCAGTCCATGTACATAGACACTGTGCTAAAGAGGTTCAGCACGGAGAATTCTAAGAAGGGCTATCTACCGATAGGCCAAGGAATTTCTCTCTCTAAGAAGGATTGTCCGACAACCCCTGAAGAGAGAGAGCATATGAGTAGAGTCCCATATGCTTCAGCCGTGGGATCTATCATGTACGCCATGACATGTACAAGACCAGATGTGGCATACTCACTAGGAGTAGTGAGTAGATACCAATCTGATCCTGGAGAAAACCACTGGAAAGTGGCTAAAGCCATCCTTAAGTATTTGAGAAATACTAAGGACCAATGGTTGGTTTATGGCGAGTCAGATCTGAAACTTGTGGGGTTCACAGACTCCAGCTTCCAATCTGACCATGATGACAGCAGGAGTGTGTCGGGTTATATCTTTACTCTGAATGGTGGAGCCATCTGCTGGAAGAGTTCCAAGCAGCATACTGTGGCAGACTCTGTTTGTGAAGCGGAGTACATCGCAGCATCGGATGCCGCGAAGGAAGCTGTGTGGCTAGGAAATTCATCAATGAGCTTGGAGTAGCATCCTCCTTTGATGGTCCAGTCCTGCTCTACTGCGACAGCACTGGTACCATAGCTCAGGTGAAGGAACCAAAGCACATCAGCGGATGAAGACACATCTTGCACCACTTCCACCTGGTCCGAGAGATCGTGGATCGAGGTGACGTCGACCTTCAGAAGATCGACTGAAAGGAGAACCTAGCCGACCCCTTCACTAAAGCCCTGGCAATAAAGGAGTTCGACAACCACAAGTCGAAGATGGGTATTAGATACTGTGCCGAGTGGCTTTAGGACAAGTGGGAGTTGTTGGGAAATGTGTCCTAAAAAGCCAATCGTCAAGCTGTTGACGGTTGAGCAACCAAGTATTGTAATTGATTTGTTAATAAATAAAATATATTTGGCATTTTCATCATAAGCTTTCATCTTCTAATGAACTCCGTTGTTATGATGAAGTCCTTAGGACTATTTAAGTTCGATAAAGAGAGGATTTATCGATTAGTCCTTAAAACTGTTCACGACCAAATGATAGGCTGTTAATAAGGACGACAGCTTCTATCAAGCATAGGTCGCTGTAGGCCATATGGGTTGGTTGTCCTCTTAACCAAGGAGTGTGGAGACACTGGTATGGCATACAGGTGAGATGTAAGGGTACATCGTCATTGAACGTGACCAACTCCAGAGCATTCTGCTGTCGAGAATGTCTCTGATGGGATATAGGTATAAGTGTCCCTTAGACTTGAGATCGCCTCAGTGACTTGCAAGCAACTCACTGTGCTTTGGTACTGGACTAACTGAATTTTTAATTCAGGGACGGAAGGCTTCTGGGCACAGTCAAGTACTTGCGAAGTCAGAGTGTGATCGAGATGGGATTGACCACTCCAAGAGTTGGAGAAGAATGAGTCGCTGTATTTCAATTTAGCAAAACCTTGGCCAGGGTAATCCATCAGATGGATTTGATATTTTGAAATACAATGTGGACAACCTGATCAGAGTTGACAGTTGAGCTCTGGAGTGTCCTATGATCATTTTGGTCAAGGGGATGAATTATATGAAAACTATATCCGCATGGGTTCTAAGGATGTTGTTCTACACATTCGACCTATCCGGTCGTCGGGTACCATTGCTAGATGGTCACTTCGATTGGTATAGAAATTTGTTCCTATGCTACCGGCTTAGGTTCGGACCTATGAGGTCACACACATTAGAGTTCATGATCCGATCGGATGGTTGATCAACGATTAAGAATCGTTCTAGGGTTAAATGATCAATACGATTGACATTTAACCCAGTGCAAGTGTTGTAGGAGGATCGATTAGTAATTCGATTGCTAATTGGCTTAATTTGATTAAGCCAATGGGCTGAGATTAAGTCTAATTAAATATGATTTAATTAGATTTAGTTTGGGCTTGATTGGATCAAGTCCAATTGGTTTATTGGATAAGCCAAGTGCAAGGAAAAACTAGTCCTAGTTCAACTAGGACTTGGGTCAATCTAATTTCTAATTTGATTAAAAAATTAAATCAGATTTAAATATAATTTAATCTGATTAAATTAGGTTCTTAATTGGGTTAAGACCTATTTTAATTGGGTTGATCTAATTTTGATTTGATTTGGTTTGGGAAACCAAATTAAAACAAGTTATGAGACAGAATCCTAGTAGGACTAGGATTCCACCTTGCGCCACATAAGCCTTCTCCACGCCCTCTCTCTTATTCAATGCCAATCTCCACTTATTTTGTGCGACAAAAGCCCTCTCCCAGATCTCTCCCACGTTCACAAAAGGTCTCCTCTCTTCTTTCTTACATGGAAGGTGATTTGGATCAAATCTAAAAGGAATAAGTTTGGATTTCGAATTCTATGAGATAGAGTTTTAGAAATCCAAAACTCTTTCAATTTTGCACCGAATTTATCCAAATTTTTTTTGGAATTTTCGTGGCTTTTAGGGTTTATATTGTACACCCTTTTCTGGTGATCCATGTACGAAAATATGGAGGAGGTGCTCAAGAGTTGGGCGTCCCTTTACTTGCCATGTTTGGATAAGCCTTGACTAGGTGTTTGACCTAGACAAGGACTCTATCATATCTCTCTATATAAGACGAGTTTATTCGTGAAATTTTAAGGGGAGCTAGATATTTGAGAGGCCTTTCTTCCATCCAAAAATCAGAGAGAAATACCTTTGGGTCGTGGAGATATAAAAGACGCAAGTTTGGGTGTCTAGAGAGAAAAATGTGAAGAAGAAGAGGGTCTTCTTCTAGGGTTTCTATTTTCATATCTTTCCTCCTTCCATCTTGAGTTTCCTGAGAGCGTCTCAGATCTGAAACTCCTCCTTCTGCTTTCCATCTTTGGAAGAGTCCAAATCAAGAAGAAGGAGGCACCTGATCAACCATCAAAGAAGGATCAGCGCAGTACTAGCATACTGTGCTGATTTCCTGAAGCAGGACTTCTGATCAAGATTCGTGGGCTCGTGTGGACGACTCCTAGAGGCCGGACGCGTGTGCGGCTTGCAACATCATCCTTAAGCCTGGATCAGCGAGGTTAGAGTGTCTAACTTGCAAGGTAATAGATCTGATCTATTATTTAATACATACATTAGATGTAGCTAGTATAGAAACATGTTGATATGATCAACATGTAATTCATACTATATTTATATATATTTTAATTTTTGATTTAATGCTATGTAATAATCATGTAATAGGATCTTAGATCTAGGGATTTTCTGATCTTAGAAAATAAATTTTGATTTATTTTAGTCTTCCGCTGTATGATCTTGAAAAAGTTTCAAGATCTAACCCTGAAACCCTAGATCTGGTTCCTTCACTACTCCCACTGGAGAACCATCTATCGACATGCTGAAGGCTCCATCAGATATTATTTCTGTGGATCAGTTTCATGAACTCATTCTCTAATGAGCACCTACATTCTTATATTAGTATCACCACATAAGTGATTATGAGATCAACCACCCTTTGCATCGAGCATATATAGGATGTATCAGTCTTATCGGTATCATCGATCCTCGACTCGATGATCCAACGACTAAAAATATTTTTGATTGGGGCTATCAAGATTTTAGGTCTCACAGGCATGATCTCATCATAGCCCTAAAATCATTGTCTTAATCTATGAGGTTTATCATAATCATAAAAAATATGATGCAATAAATGATAAAATACAATACCTCATGAATAAAATAATTAATTTTATGTAAATGAGTAGGAAGATATCACAGAAAAGTCTTTTCGCATCACTATACGATTGGCTTGTAAGGCACTATTCTTTCAATCTTTTACTTGCGCTATAGCCAATCGCCACTGTACCTGATGCCCATGTAATTAGGGTGGCGAACACACTGCTACTGTATTAAGGCTTAGTGAACTGATCTATTATGCTATCTTAGTATGGACTCATTTTATGATCTAATCATGTATGAGGTGAAAGTGCCATAGGATGTGCGTGGGTTCTTAGTGAGACCACACCCAACTCGGTGATGAACCCTTTCAATAGATAATTTTTCTTAGCAATCTTTACTCACAGTAATTAACTGAGTCAAACTCAGTTTACTGTTTAGAACTCTTCCAATTTACTGCTTCTCTAGTACTTCTCAAGTACTTTTGAGAATGCTTTTCACAGTTTTCAAAAGATCCTATCGTGGATATGTCTGAAATCAACGAATATGTACAAGACATAAACCATATCAGGCTTGGTACATTGAATATATGGATAAGTAAATACTTTTACATCCATTCATGTTGAACCCCTTCAACATAAAATCTATATACCTAGATTGGGACAAGCCCAGCATCCACTTCATCTATCACTATAGAAGCCAAAAAATATTGGATGCTACACCCAAGTCTTTTTATGAAAATTTTTGTGATAAGCATGTCATTAACTGAGAGCAATATTGGGACTACCTTCCCAATATGATGTATGTCTTCCACATATATAAGAAGTTAGTAGGTCTCCCACTTGTCTTCTCACACACACATAGTTCATCCATATTTGATAAAGTCAAATATTTTGACTATCTCATCAAAAATAGAAGTACCAACTTCTCTATACCTGCTATAATCTATAAATAGATTTGTCCTCCCACTAGAGACAAACTCTCTAGATGGTGTGTGGTAATAGAAATTAAAAATTCAGATTGATATTCCTGTTAGCATCCTATTGGGTCATACCCATAGGTGCTTCAACCATAGTCCATATTTGGTTGATGTACAGGGAGTTCATTTCGGATTTCATGCATCTATCAAAGTCTCTACTCATGACTATTTTCGAATAGGTCAAGAAAACATCATTCTCAATAATGTATGGTGTATAGTCATTCATAATGACAAATTCATATTTTGAGTGGTACATTATACACTCAGATTGACATTCAGTGAGAAGGTGTGTGTCATGATTGTGCCTCATCAATGAGTACATCTGATCGAGGATCAACTTGTGGACACTCCATTGGTTATGATAGGATAGTTCATAGGTCTTGAACTTCTCAAGTTCAAATATCATCCCACTGTCTCCTTCTTAGAATTTTTTTTTTCAAAAATGTAGCATGCCTACTGACAAAATATCTTTTTGTCTAGTAGGGTGGTAGAAGTAGTATCATATACTATTCCTTAAGATAACCTATAAACTTATATAAATCTGTTCTAGCACAAAACTCATGTACATCAACTCTTTTCACATAAGTTGGACAACCTGTCTTTTTTCATTTCCATATATGGAGTGCTAGTAATAGATTTTGATGATATCTAATTCATAACACATGCAGTAATTTCTAGGATATATCCCTAGAATGAGATATGAAGCAATTAGAGAACACACCATATCTCATATGAGGTGTCCATCTTTGGGTCGAGATATTATTAGCTTTTGAACATCCATATGTATAAGGCCTAATTATTTGCTCGCACCTCTTTTAATGTCTTGTAAATGGAATCTTGGTCATTTTATTCATGAGACAAGATTTATAAGTTTTATATGATTCAGAATTATACAGAATAAAGAACTCTTCTTTGTATTAGTTATTTATCTTTTACTCATAAAATGGCCAAGTTGGCAATGCTAGAGATATGTGATCATCATATATTCTATTTTTATTCTCATCAATCATGAAGAACAATATCATTGAGTGATAAAAATATTAAACTATTATTATAAATCTATAGCCATAAAATTTATCAGAAAGAGAGTAACTTTTACTCTTTACATTAATTTCAAAATCATGTTACAATAACTAAAAAATTAAAATAATATTTTTGATAAATTTAGATATATAACAATGATCTACTAGTTTCTAAATCTTGCTAGAAGGTTACATGAGTTTCTACAGCCTTAGCATGAATGGATTATCCATCAGCGCCAAACACATGTAGTCACCTCTCTTCAGCTTTATAGGTCAAGCAACACTTTGCATAAGTAGAACCTATATGAGATATCACATATCCAAAATTCTAAAGCTGAAGCACTCAACGATAAATAAGTTTGTATCATATGCAAACTATTAGCAGATACAACTTTTGCATCCTGTTACTACTTCACACTTGCAAGACAACTCTTGCAATTTATCTCTAATGCTCATTATTACTATTATGATAATAGACACTTATGGCAAGACAATCTTAACCTTTCTTCTCCTGAGAGATACTAAAAAAGAAATCTAGGAGAGTTAATAGGATCAAATCCTAGATTAACTCACCATCTATGATAATGACTTAATCATATGATTAAGTTAATCAGGATAAATTTGGCAGTCATACTGTCACCCCATCATATCACATATGTGGTTTTTTCTTCTTTATAGTATCATCTCTGATCAAATCGAAATCAGGAGAATAGGAGACTATCACCTAAATGAGAACTATTCTCAAGTTATTCAACTATTCCATGAAGTTCGATCAATTTAAAAAATAACAAACAGTGATAGTGAAGATGTAGATGAATATATAAGAACATAAAAAGATTACTCATGATGACATACACAATTTAGATGAGATTTTTATCTAAATGTATCTCTCATTATTTTAATGAATTTCATAGTCCTCAAGTATAAAAAATGAGAAAACCTATTATTTAGTTTCTTAGTGGGGTTGAGATCCTAATTTCTCATAAAAAATCTTATGGATAGCACAACAAGCTCTTATGAGTTCAAGGATAGATAACTTTTTACTAATTGCATCTCATACAACTCTCAACATAATTTTTATCTCTAAAATACTTAAAGCCTTATGGATAGTACAACAAACTATAGTATTTTAGTTAAGTCGTATCCTTCAATCTTATGTGGTCATATCTGAATAATACTATCCTTGTGGATAGCACAATAAGATAGTACTATCAAAATATGCCATAAGCATCATTAAGTCAACATTATATCAATTCCTATAGTAAGCCTTATGGATAGCATAACAAATTCACTATAGTTTTTGACATACTCTATTGATTTAGTATGAGCTAAGCTTCATTATGCACCAAGACAGTATCAAATCAATCCTCACATCAAGCCTTGTGGATAGCACAACAAGCTTACTATGGTTCTTAATATAATACTGACTTAGCATGAAGGAAGGCATGGGTAGTGTTCTTAACACTTCACCATTATGACTTAATATAATTTAGACGAGGGACTTAGGTCTCAAGCACATCCAAAATATATATACATGCATTATATGTAATTTAAACTTTAATTCTAACTACTAGCAAGTAAAAGCATATAAAGAAAATCTAATGGTTATGGGTTTGAAAAATCATTCGAGCTACAGGATGATTTATGGGTCTAATTCTAGGTGCATTTTAAATTGAACCATCTTATGGTCAATCTTAATGTGCCTCTGCTCTACAAATATCTGGTAGTCCAGTCTTCATCTCCATTAAGTCATTCAAGAATGTTTGATCTTTATTTAATAATAGAAAGAAATAATTTCTATCTATTATCAAATATATTTTTTTCTTTAATTTTATATCAATATGTAAAAGTTTCAATCAACAGTTGAGAACATACAAAAGAAAGATATAGCTGATTATACAATGCATCAGGGGTACCCAGCCCCTATTGCAACTCTTGCAAATGTATTTATATAATCAGCCAATAGTGAAGCATTCATGCATACATCCATCACATGGATATACCATAGTCCATAACCACTCAACATATATTTTATAATAATTATAAAATAAGATAATTAACTACTCATGTTATCTTAATTATGATATCATTTATAAACATGTTAATGGAGATGTTTAAATATATGGGTATAAGATCCATCTAGGATTTTTGATTCGGGTTCAACACTTGACCCAATTTGTAATTTAAGTCAATCATTTGTCATCCTTTTTGAGTTAAGTTGATCAATTCTTAGGTTAACCTAAATCAATTAGGTTAGCATAGACTTGATCAACCATGACTCAGACCCTAATCAAATTAGATAAATGATAATTTGATCAATCAAAAATAAACATAACTTCTAATCAAATTAGAATTATGAATTTAATTTAATCTATAATCATCAAATCTAATCTCATTAAACTAATAGATTATAGTTAAACAAATCCATCAGCAAAAATTTTAATCAATGTCTGAAGCATCCTTTCATGATCAAAATTTTTTAGCTCCACACATATCTTGGACAACAACCAAGATGGAAGACCCACAATGGTTAGTGCCCAATAACATGGTGGTCGACCCTTGAATCTTAGGTAAATGCATCAAATGTAAGAACCTTAAGTCTTGACAATATATATTCAATGTATCATTCCAAGGCTTCACGCATCCCATGCTCTAGATTTATAATTCCATCAAAAATTAGATCATGGGATTTAACTTAAACTTGTCTCATAAGTCTAAAGATCATGAAATTTCATATCCAAGATTTGATCGTAGAATTTCATATCCAAGATTTGATCATGGATTGATAATATTTTATCATTAACAAAAATGCATCAAGAACATCAACTAAACATCAATCAGAAAAATTGATTTTGATATAGTTTGAACTGGATCTAATCCATATTACAACAATAACATAAAATTTGATTGAATCAATCAAGGATGGCTCTAATATCACTGTGTTGAAAAATATATCTTAAAGCTAATCATCTAGGTTGTAGATGATTATGCTCTATACAAGTATATGAATTATAAAAATAATAAATATTATCTGACAGATTCATCATAAGGAATATATTTTCTAAAATAGAACTCATATATTATGATGAAGTCTTTAGAGCTACTTTTAAAATGATAAAGGAGGATTTATTATATAGTTCTTAAATTCTGCTCGTAACCAAATGATACAATTGTTATAAGGATGATAATTGTATCGAGTGTAGGTCATTGTATGTCATATTGGTTGGTTGTCCTCTTAACCAAGACATGTGGTGACACGGGTATGGCATATGGATAATTTGTAGGAGTATATTTTACAGAGCATGATCACTTTCGGAGCACTCTACTATCAAGGGTTGTTCTGATAGGATATGGGTATATGTGTCCCTCTGATATGAGACTGCCTTGGTGACTTGCAAGCAACTCACTATGCTTTGATGCCAGACTATCCAAATTTTTAATTCGATGATGGAAGATTTTTGAATACAGTCAAATACTTGTGAAGTCTGAGTACGAGTCAAGATGAGATTGATCGCTCCAAGTAAAATTGAAGATGATGCATCACTGTGTTTCAATTCAGCAAAACTTCGATCAAAGTAGTCCTAGTGAGGAGTCACAGAATTTTTAAAGTTGAGACACAATGTGGATCACTCTTCCTGGGTTGAAAGTTTAACCCTTAATCATTCTTAAACATCAAGTGTCAAAGAGATAAATTATATGGTAACTATATCTACATGGGTTCTAGAGTGTTGCTGGGCATACATTTGGCCTATTCGGACGTCGGGTTCCATTGCTAGATGGTTATATCAATTAGAATAGAAATTATTCTTATGCTACCAGCTTAGGTTTGAATCTATAGAGTCATACACATAGAAGTACCTGTCTGATCAAATGGATAATCAATGATTATGAATCGTTAAAAGATTTAATTATTAATTTGATTGATGATTAATCCTATACAAAGATTGCAATAAATTATTTACTAATGATTGATAAAATAAAAGAATAATTAATTAACAATATGATTGTTAATTGGCTCAATTTGATTGAGCAATGGGGATTGGATCTGATCTAATTGAATTGGATTCAATTAGATTGGTTTTGGATTGATTGGATGCATCCCTATTTGATAACAGGGCTTGTTCCAATTGATCTCAGGGATGTAAATCAAATTTTAAATTAAATATTATTCAATTAGTTTTATATAGGCTTGGATTGGATTAAATCCTATTGGATAATAGGCTTGATTGAATCAAGTCCTATTATCAAATTCTTTCCCTGATATCAATCATGAAACAATCCCTAGATCAATGGGGTTTTAATCTAACTAATTTCTAATTGGATTGGGGCCGAATTGATTTCATAATTGGCTAGGACCCAATTAGTTAGTTTGTTATAACTAATTTCTAAATCAGTTAAGATTGGATCCAAGGGTTAGTTAGAGATGGAATAAGATCTTGAATCCTATTTGGAATAGGACTTAACCAACTTGAAACACCGCATGTGATATAAATCTCTATGCCCCACCTCTCTTTACCGTGAGAAATCTCCATGCCCCAAAAAGATGCCGCACCTCCTTATTTCTTCTGTGAGAAATAAGGGGCATCTCCCCTCTTTTGTTGTCGCCCAAAAGAAAAAAAAAGTGAGAAGGGGGTGTCCAAGAGTTGGACGCCCATACATCTTGGCTCTCCTCTTCCTCTCCCTTCTTGAAAGAATTTTAGAAGACTTCCTTGCTGATTTTTGGGCATCAAAGAGAGGCTCCTCTGTTGGTTATATAGCAAAAAATTAGAGAAAAAAAGTTTTTCCTAAAGAGAGAAAGAGAAGGAAGAAGAAGGGTCTTCTTTCTTGTGCGCGCCATGGAGAAGAAGAAGTTCTTCTCATAGATTTTTTTCTCTATTTTTTTCTAAGATAAAAATTAGATTAGATCTAATTTTAATATAAATATTTATAAAAAAAATACTAAAAAAAATTGGTTGAAAATTTTGGGGATTTTTAGAGTTCTAGATCAAGAAAAAAAAAGGAGAAGAAGAGAGAAGAATGGTTCTTCTCTTGGATCTCTCTTTTGGATTTTTCTAAGACTCAAAAATTCATATAATTTTTAACATGAGAAATTAGATTAGATCTAATTTTTATCATAAAAAATTAGAGAAAAAAAGTTCTTCTCAAAGGCGTGAAAGGAAGAGAGAAATGTTCTCTCTTGTGCGTGGGAGAATTGAAAAAAAAAGTTTCTTCTCATGATCTCTAATATAGAGATCTGATGCGTGGACCCAGGAAGAAAAGGAGAGGGTCTCCTTATTCTTCATCTTCATCATGTTTCTCACAGATCAGCCAAAGCATGATGTTTTCACGAGCTAGCACTCCCGAAGAGATCAATCAGTATGAGGGCTTCATGTGGATACCTGTAGAGGTTGGATGCGTGTGCAGTTGTCAAGCATTATGAAGAACCAAATATCATAAATTTTGGATGCGATGATCTACTATCTGCACTCAGGTATGAGATTTTAATCTCAATTAATATTTAGATATGATCTAAATATAAATTAGATATAATTTAATTATACATAGATATGATCTATACTTGCTGAATTTTAGATTTTAGTTTTGGATACATGCATATTAGTTCATGTCATAGATTCTGTATGGTAATTTTAGATTTGATCTATGCATACATTGTAGATAAAATTATTTAATCTATGTATGTTTCACTATAAATTTTTAAAAATACATGTGTAAAACCCACCACGCTTCCCTACAAATGGTATCAGAGCAAAGATTCATTATGACATGAATATATATGCATGTAGAATTAAAATCTAGATTTAGCAATGCATGAGATGTGTTACGACTTGATTTTAGATATGATCTAATATAAAATTAGATCTAATATAATTTAGATTTGATCTAATTTTTTGTATATATGATATGTGAATTAGATTAGATGTTCTGAGTAGCAAAGTACTCGGATTGGATAATCACCAGGCCGTCTAGTCATAGGAGCAAGTAGGGTTACATGACCCTCTCTTTCCATTCAATAGGGTGCTCTTCATGGCATGTAGGAGTGCCACTATGAAGTCCCATGAAGAAGAAAGCGAAAGAAAAAAACTTACTTTTCTGTAAAATCTTAGATGTTGAAATCCTAAGATTTATTGTATGTGATATAAAGTATTAATTGTATAAAAAGTAAAATATCTAATCTATATGATTAAAATTATTTTAATTATAAAAATAAAATTTAAAATCATAAAATATTTAGATATGATCTAAAATTTGTTATGATTAATTTTATTTTAGTTTATGTGAGAATTTTTAGATCTGAAACTATATGATATTTATTAACATGCCAACTGATCCGACTAGTTTTGAATTGAGTTGACCCAGTCTCTTGTTTTAATCGATTCAATGTTGACTGACCTCATCCAATTATCTCAGGCCAAACAGTAATGGTTACTGTTTATGATCAGTTAGTCGATCAAGTATCAGACTTAGTCGATCCACTAAAGTGAGCCAACTCAATTCAGGAGTGAGCTGATTTAGTTTTTGGAGCAAAAAAATTTGCATAAAATGATGTAAAATTATTTACAAAACTGAAATGGTTTCAATTGATAATCTTAACCCATATTAATGCTATACTTAATTAAAAATTAAAAAATATATTTTAGATCTAAAATTATGATTAAAGATCTAACGATATTGCATAAAACATGGGGCATGGGATAGCTCAAATCAGGTCCTTTTAATTGGATTAGACCTAAGATTAGAATTAAAGACTTAATGGGCTAAAATGAGTAGTTAATCCAATCTAACTGATAGTTGATTTAGATTAGATCAAGGATACTCCAGATAAAAAATAATAGTTGTAAATGATCGAGTCCGTATCTTTGATTAAACCAAATAGACCTTGATTGAGGCTCAAAGATTGAGCTTGAGTCATTAGGCCGATTAGATCACTAGGTGACTCGAGTTGACCCATGTTGTTAAGATTAATCAGTATGACTGATTTAGATACCCTGGATCGACTTGTCAGTTGGACCGACTTGTCTCTAGTCCTTCTCATGACTTGATGAAGTCAGTGGGAGGATTAACGACATGCTGGTTGGATCTGTTAGTCACTAATTCTTTTCATGACTTAGTGAAGTCAGTGGGAGGATTTATGACTTATAGATCGATTGATATCTTCTAAAAGATTTAAATAAATTCTTTAAATTATTAGGTTCATAAAATGAGCTAGTTATGGAGATAACTAGATTATAGCCTCCCATTAAAGTGAATGATAATGAGTCCATTATTTTTGATTGATATTGCAGGCACCATCTATCTGGTGTTCTTTCTGAATGATAGAATTATCATTCATCATATGATGACTCTGTTGAACTATCTGATGGTGGTCAGGTTGATCGAGCCAATCTCGGGCCTGATCATTCTTCTAGTATCACTGAGTAGGTTCATATTAATGGTTGGACCTAACCAGGACTTTCAGTGGAAGCCCATCACCTACTGAAATGAAATTTGGGATGAAATTAAATACTAGAAGTTGTTTAGAGAAATAATTGATTGAGAACTTACCCATAGATGTATATGGGTTGACCGAGCCATCCTCGGACTTATATGCAGTCTATATGGATTCTTGTACCTGCTAAGAAAGTAAGGTAATTCTTCAAATTAGAGGTAGAGGCTACCAATTCGTATAAAATAGTGAGAGAATCTTTCGACTAAAGTCTGAGTCTTTAGACTTAAAGTAGTTAATATACTGATAGGTTAATTGTTCTCTTTTCAGAAATGAGTAGAAAATTATCGCTCTCTTCACTGTTAGATAGTGAAAATATTGTCAGACCTAACTTTAATAGCCAGTATCAGAAGTTGAGTATAGTTTTAGAGCTAATTGATCAAAAAGTTTCAGGCTAATCCAAACAATCTTAAAAGAGAAATCAGCAAATAGTTGCTAGTCAAGATAGTTATATGATAACTCTTTGAAGTTTTTCTATTGATAATACTACTACCTGGGTATAGGATATCGACAGTACAAGTCATATTTGTAAATAATTGCAAAAGAGTTTAAGATAGTAGAAGGTTTGAAAACAACAAGAGACTCCTGAATGTAAGAAATGAAAGTCTGTTCCAATCTTAACATTAGGAATCATCAAGCTTGTTTTCAATCCTGAAGATGTCATTTTAAGTGATTGTCACTATTGTCCAATCTTATTTATGATATCAATAAGTATGATTGTTGTGATATCATTAAGAATGATACTACAATAATGAGTGAATAATTAAAAATAACATAAATACAGTATCTTAGCTTGTTAGTGTAATGTGCACATCTGACTAGCACCCTAGATTAGATAATGTCACTAAAGCCTACCTTTGACATAGTTGACTTACTCACCTTTTATTGGAAAGGATGAATGAGCTAGTAATATTCTGAGTTTGGTACATATTTACATATCTACACTCATAAATATTAATGCCAAAAGAGTGCTTACTACTTCATTAAAATCCTTGACAACCTATCTTGACATGGGTGCATCTTGCTTGTGAAGCACAAATCTGAATCGATTGAAATATTCAAATGATTCCATAATGAGATAGAAAAATAAACTGCAAAGAGTATTAGAATTCATCGGTTTGACCGATGAAGTGAATATCTTTACAGTAAATTTTTGACATATCTTGAAGAGAATTGGATTCTCTTATAATAGACCTCTCCTGGGATATCACTGTTTAAAAGGGTGTCTAAAAGGAGAAATTGAACTTTGTTAGATATAGTTCGGTCTACTGTGGGTTTGCTAGTCTGTCTGAGGTTATATTTTAGAGACTACTTGATATGTGCTCGAGAACGTTCTGAGCAAATCGATCACCAAAACTTCATATGGGATATGGACTTGGATAATTCGATACTCTCTTACTTTAATGTTTGGGGTGTCAAGCTTATGTGAAATGTTCAAAAATTGACTAACTTGGATTTTGATCTGATAAGTATTATTTTAGAAATATTTCTTCTACCTTCCTGATGGACATGAGATGTTCATGAATCTTAAGGCATTCTTTTTGAAAAAGAAGTTTCTTAATGAAGAAACTGATGCCATTAAGACCAAGCTTGGTGAAGCTTGATAGGTAGAGGAACTGACTCTGATACAAACCAACAGAATTAGAGTTGATTAGATCAAATCCAGAGCCTGATGTAAAGGTATCTCTGAGTAGATATGGTAGAGTACCATATCAGTCGAACAGATACTTCGATTTTTAAGTTCAGGATGGAGATTTGATCTTCCATATGGATGCAATACAGGGATCTAACTTTGAGAAGTGGCTTGGAGCCATTAAATTTGAAATGAAGTTCATGAAGATTGATGATGTATGGACATTCGTTGATTCACCTGAAAGGGTAAAACCCATAGGGTGTAAGTAGATTTTAAAATAGATAAGAGGCACAGATGAAAATGTGTAGACCTATTAATTCTGTTCGATTACCAAAAAATTTTATCAAAGTTATAGTGTTGACTATGATGAGACAGTTTTCTTGTGGCAATCCTCAAGTCCATTCAGATTGAATCAAGCTTCTCAGAGTTGGAACATATATTTTGAACATATGGCTTTGTTGAGAATAAAGCAAAATTCTGTATGGGCTAATAGTTCTGTAAAAGTATTTTTTATGTTGTTTGGATAAAATTTTCTTAATCAAGAATGACATTTCTATAATACAGAGAATAAAAGTTTGGTTGTCATCTCTGTTCTCCATAAAAATCTGACAGGTTATGAGAACCATCCTTAAGTATTTATGAAATACTAAGGACCAATGGCTCGTCTATGGAGAGTCTGACTTCAAACCTATGCAATATTGATTCCAATTTCAAGTCAGATCGAAATGACAAAGTTATGTCAAGTTATATTTTTATCCTAAAAAGAGGAGCGACATGCTGGAAAGGTTCCAAGCAATAGTTAGTAGCCAATTTTATTTACGATATGGAGTTCTTTACGGTATTTGATGCTGGTAAAGAAGTTATTTGATTATGGAAGTTCATCAACGAGCATGGAGTGGCACCCTCCATTGATGGTCCTGTCTTTCTGTATTGACAGCAGTACTAGAGCCATAGCTCAAGCTGAAGAATTGATGTTCTATCTAAGAATCAAATATTTTTTATATTGCAATCAACCTGTTCGATAAGATCAAAATAAAATTGACCTTAAGAAGATCGACTGAAAGAAAAACTTGATCGACCCATTGACTAGAGCAATCAGATCTAAAAAGTTCAATGATCTAAAATGAAAGATGGATATTTGATACCGATGTGATTGGCTTTAGTCTAAATGGGAGTTATTGAGAAATATATCCTAAAGCCAATCATCTAGGTTGTAGATAATTGTGCTCCATACAAATATATAAATTATAAAAATAATAAATATTATCTAGTAGATTCATCATAAGGAATACATCTTCCAAAATAGAACTCATATGTTATGATGAAGTCCTTAGAGCTACTTCCAAAATGATAAAGAAAGATTTATTGTGTAGTTCTTAAATCCTGCTCGCGACTAAATGATACAATTGTTACAAAGATAAAAATTGCATCGAGTGTAGGTCTTTGTATGCCATATTAGTTGGTTGTCCTCTTAACCAAGATCTTTGGTGACATGAGTATGGCATATGGGTGATTTATAGGAGTATATTATACTGAGCATGACTACTTCCGGAGTACTCTACTTTCAAGGGTTGCTCTGATGGGATATGGGTATATGTGTCTCTCTAACCTGAGATTATCTTGGTGACTTGCAAGCAACTTACTGTGCTTTGATGCCGGACTATTCGAATTTCTAATTCAATGATGAAAGGTTTCTAAGTACAGTCAAACACTTGTGAGGTCTGAGTGCGAGTCAAGATGGGATTGACCACTCTAAGTAAAATTGGAGATGATGCATCACTGTATTTCAATTCAGCAAAATTTTAACCAAAGTAGTCCTAATGAGGAGTCAAAAATTTTTAAGGTTGAGATACAATATAGACCACTCTTCTTGGGTTGATAGTTTAACCCTTAGTCGTCCTTGAGCATTAAGTGTCAAAGGGATAAATTATATGGTAACTATATCCACATGGGTTCTAGAGTGTTGCTGGGCATACATTTATTTTATCTCGATGTCGGATTCCATTACTAAATAGTTACATCGATTAGTACATAAATTATTCTTATGCTACCGGTTTAGGTTTGAACCTATAGGGTCACACACATAGAAGTACTTATCTGATCAAATGGCTGATCGACGATTATGAATCGTTGAAAAATTTAATTATCAATTTGATTGATGATTAATCTTATGCAAAAGTTGTAACAAATTATTTACTAATGGTTGATAAATTAAAAAAATAATTAATTAATAATATGATTGTTAATTGGCTCAATTTGATTAAGCAATGGGGATTAGATCAGATCTAATTGCATTGGATTCAATTAGATTGGTTTTGGATTGATTGGATGCATCCCTATTTGATAACAGAGCTTGTTCCAATTGATCTCAGAGATGCGAATTAAATTCTAAATTAAATATAATTCAATTAGTTTTATCTAGGTTTGGATTGGATTAAATTCTATTGGATAATAGGCTTGATTGGATCAAGCCCTATTATCAAATTCCTTCCCTAATATCAATCAAGAAACAATCTCTGGATCAATGAGATTTTAATCTAACTAATTTCCAATTGGATTGGGGCTTAATTGGTTTCATAATTGGGCTAGGACCTAATTAGTTAGTTTATTATAACTAATTCTTAAATTAGTTAGGATTGGATCCAAGGGTTAGTTAGAGCTGGAACAAGATCTTGAATCTTATTTGGAATAGGACTTAACCAACTTGAAACACCCCATGTGATATAAATCTCCACACCCCACCTCTCTTTACCGTGAGAAATCTTCAGGCCCCAAAAAGATGTCATGTCTCCTAATTTCTTTCGTGAGAAATAAGGGGCATCTCCCCTATTTTGTTGTCGCCCAAAAGAAAAGAAAAAGGGAGAAGGGGTGTCCAAGAGTTGGACGCCCCATATCCCATACGTCTTGGCTCTCCTCTTCCTCTCTCTTCTTGAAGAAATTTTAGGAGACTTTTTTGCTGGTTTTTGGGCATCAAAGAGAGGCTCCTTTGTTGGTTATATAGTAAAAAATTGAAGAAGAAAAGTTCTTCCCAAAGAAAGAAAGAGAAGAAAGAAGAAGGGTCATCTTTCTTGTGCACAGCCTTGAAGAAGAAGGAATTCTTCTCACAGATTTTTTTTCTATTTTTTTCTAGGATAAAAATTAGATTAGATCTAATTTTTAATATAAAAATTTTAAAAAAAATACTAAAAAAATTTGGTTGGACATTTGGGGATTCCTAGAGTTTTAGATCAAGAAAAAAAAAGGAGAAGAAGAGAGAAGAATGTTTCTTCTCTTGGGTCTCTCTTTTGGATTTTTCTAAGGCTCAGAAATCTATATAATTTTCAGCATGAGAAATCAGATTAGATCTAATTTTTATTATAAAAAATTAGAGAAAAAAAATTCTTCTCAAAGGTGTGAAAGGAAGAGAGAAAGTTTTTCTCTTGTGTATGGAAGAATTGAGAAGAAAGAGTTCTTCTCATGATCTCTATTGTAGAGATCTGATGTGTGGATCCAGAAAAAAAAAAGAGAGAATCTTCTTATTCTTCATCTTCATCATGTTCCTCATAGATCTGCTAAAACATGATATCATTACGAGCTAGCACTCCTGAAGAGATCGACCAGCACAAGGGCTTCGTATGGATACTTGTAGAGGCTGGATGCGTGTGTGGCTGCCAAGCATCATGAAGAACCAAGTACCATGAATTTTGGATGCAGTGATCTACTACCTGCACTTAAGTATGAGATTTTGATGTCAATTAATATTTAGATATGATCTAAATATAAATTAAATATGATCTAATTATACATAGATATGAATTATACTTACTGAATTTTAGATTTTAGTTTTGGATACATGCACATTAGTTCATGTCACAGATCCTGTATAGTGATTTTAGATTTAATCTATGCATGCATTGTAGATTAAATTATTTAATTTATAAATATTTTACTGTAAATTTTTAAAAATGCATGCACAAAACCCACCATGCTTTTCTGTACACTGTTGGATTTTGGTGACGTAGCGGAATATAAATTTTAAAAATTTATTTATGCATTCAATAATTGAAAACAAGTTTAACAATTAAACTACACTACCGGAATACAAAAGCTCTAGAAATACTTTGATGATTACAATCAAATAATTTAAGTATGCATAACAAGAAGAGATCAGAGATCATATACCAGCAAGAAGCTGAGCATCTGATAACCTTGAGGTCTTCACAAGACTCCAAAGTAGAAGCCCTCCAATGGTGATTCATACGAGACTGATCAGGGCCCTTCTCAATTCATCGTAGTGCTACAGCTTTCTTTGCAAGTTCGCTGCCGACTATCCTTCGCAAGAACGGATTGCACCTGTGCTTTTATGCCTTCGAGACCTCCACTAGGATCAGTCTATGAACCATTTCTTAAATGATCACACTACACAAATATCAGATTATATGTTCAACACATGAACAACCTGATTTTAGGACAAGTATCTCATGCTTTTCTTTTTCTCTTTCCTTCCTTTCTATTTTTTTTTCTTGTCTTTATCCCAAATTTTTTTCTCTCTTTTTCTTCTCATTCTCATGCCTATCCTCAGCCCAAATTGGTACATCCAACCTGATGTAGTGCCCCATTTTTATAGGAAAGAAGGGGTGATACCATGGGATGCCAACTCTTGGCGTCCCTTATCCATTACATGCTAACAATTAAATTTTGCATGGAAACCAAAGGCTAAGGCATGGAATAAAAGGTGATTTACAAGCAGAAAGACTCTTCCTCTATGTGAAAAAAATATAACGCCAACTCTTGGTGCATGGGAATGAAGAAAATGCATGAAAACAAAGAGTCCAAGACAAGATGGACTCTTCCATTATCCACGCACATATGAAGGGGCATCCCAATTATTTTTGGCATTTAAACTCCTTGCCGTAGAAGGACTCTTCCTTCTCTTCTATGCCCACAATTCCAAGAGTCATCATATGACATGAGAAAATAAAGGAACGCATCAAAAGATGGTAAGGATTTTAAGAGAAATAAAGGAGGACTCCTCTTCATTAATGCACAAAATAAATGGACGTGCCAAATTTTTTCTTGCATGTGGTTATGGCATGGAGGAGGTTGATTTCACATGGAACTCTTCCATAAAAATTATATCAGCCACCTATTTAAATAGGGGTTCAAACCCAATCACAGTAGGTCAAGGCAACAAGTTAAGGATTAGCACAAACACCTTTACACTGAACCCAATTAGGAACTTGGACTAATTATCTGCTAGCAATTTAATTAACCCATTAGATTTATAATAAATTCAAATAGATTAGATCAAGATCAAATTCTTATTGTGTGTGACCTATTGAGATCCAAATTTAGCCAGCAGTGGATCCAAACTCTCGACGTAACCCTTATCCGATTAGATTAGGCCAAGTCAAGAGTCTCAATCAACTAGGACTCTTCCTAATTGATTCTCAAATTAAACTCTTTTAATTCTGATGAGTCCACAAGTCAAGATTGATGTCTAACAGTATGTCATGACTATCCAAAAGATTTAAAATTTGATAGAAATATCAAAATTATCCTTTCATGGTAAGTTATCATACAATTCAATCTTTCGATCACAAAACATCCCAGACAGGCCATGGGCATGAAAATATGTCAAGCCCAAATACTTATCCATATATATCTCAATTCAATGATGATGACTTGATTGATGAATCAGTAGAAATCTTTTCTATCGTTCATCACTGCTCTGGCCAGAGACTCTCAGAGTCATCATCCGATGAGATCACATAAGATGTTCTCTCCTCCTACAAGGAGTGACCGATTCTTTGTTGACCACTCACAATCTCCATACATACTTCACCATATCTAGAATATCCTACACATATCTCAAAATGACATGCTAGGAAATAAATCAAAGTAAGGATCCATATACATAAGGTACCATAGTGATCTCAGATCTTTGGATCACATGCACTACTCCTACTAGAGAACCATTTGTCGACATGCTGTAAGGCTCCATCAGATATTCTTTCTATAGGTCAGTTTAGTAAACTCATTCTCTAATGAGCACCTACATCCTTGTATTAGTGTCACAACATAAGTGATTGTGAGATCAACCACCCTCTCCATCAAGCATACATAAGATGTACCAGTCTTATCGGTATCATCGATCTCCAACTCGATGATCCAATGACTGAGAATATTTTAGATTGAGGCTATCAAGATTTTAGATCTCACTGGCATGATCTCATCATGATTCTAAAATCATTATCATAATCTATGGGGTTTATCATAATCATAAAAAATATGATGCAGCAAATGATAAAATACAATACCTTATGAATAAAACAACTAATGTCATGCAAATGAGTAAGAAGATATCACAGAAAAGTCTCTTTAAGTAAGAATATATCACAGAAAAGTCTCTTTACATCACCATACGATTGGCTTGTAGAATACCATTCTTTCAGGATAGACCCTATACCTGAACAACCTTACATTAGTACAAAATTGATTTAAAATTATTAAAACTTTCAGATCTAATCTAAAAATCAGATCATATGTGTTTTCAAAAATTTGTGGCTCTGATATCACTTTTAAAAAATTGGATAAGCAACATATGTAGATTTTAAAATTTTGAAAATCATAGCAAAAAACAAACGAGTTAAATCCTTTAATCTCCATATGCAATAGAACAAATCTAATCCTACCCAAGTCTAGAAAAAAATACATTATACAATCTAAAATTTAGATATAAATATGAGATCAGATCTCTTTACCTTGGCATGAAAAGATGTTCACCACTTTTGATGATCATGGATTCATAGATGCTCAAGCCACACACATGTCCGACCTCTACGGGTATCCATCGGGATCGATCTCGAACTGATTTTTTCTCGTAGAAGATTTTTCTTTCCAAGAATAACCTTAACCTTGAACATTTTGATCAATGCCTTGATCTGGACTGCAAGATCGACTCCTTGATCAGCAGCCTTTTTCTTCTTTTTCTCGATCTTCAATCTCTAAGTCACCAAGCACTATCGCTTGACGTATGAAAGAGGGGATGCCCAACTCTTGGGCGTGGAAAGGAAGAGAGGGAGGAGAGGAGGCATGGAGAAGGGAGAGAAAAATTTTGTTGACCAAAAATTTTATTAACTAGAAATCCTAGAGACCTTCCTTTATATAGATACTACCTTGACACATATTAGGAACCTAATTATCTTAAAAAGGTAGATCCTTATCTCATAAGAATCTTCTACCTTTTTAATCTAATTTATATCAATTAAAATCAGATATAAATGGTATATAATCAGCCCCTTTAAGCATATATAAGAGGCACCCTAAAAATACATGTCCGACAGTTGGGGCGCCAACTCTTGATGCCCTATAAAAGGATTTCTAGCCAAATAAGTGAAAGAAGAGTGCCCTATAAGCTAATCGCAAGTATGTTACGATGAAATTTTTCTTTATAATTTTTCAACTCATGAAATGATATTTATTATTTGAGGCATTGATTCATCATATTAGCTGTATCTTATTATATCTAAGATTATGATGAACCCCAAAGATTAGAACAATGGTTTTAGGAGATATGAATGGATTATGCTAGTGAGATCTAAAATTTTAAAACCCTAATCTTTAACATTCCTGGTCATAGGAGCATTGAGTCAGAGATTAATATTTTGGATAGACTGACACATCCTATGTATGCTCGATAGAGAGGGTAGCAGATCTTACTAGCCACTTGTGTGAGACACTAATACAAGGATGTGGGTGCTCATTTGGAAAATGAGTCTACTGAATTGACTCGATGAAAGAGAACATCTTATGGAAGCCTTACTTGCATATCAAAGATGGTTCTCTGAATGAGAGTTATGCAAGTGATCTTTAGACCTGAAACCACCATGAAATCTTATGCACATGAACCCATATTTTGGTTCATACCCAAGCATGGCATTAAGACATGTACAAGACATTCTAGATATAGTGAAGTGTGTATGGAGGTTGTGAGTAGGTCAACATGGAATCGATCACTCCTAGTAAGAGAAGATCGCATTCTGTGTATTCTCAATCCTAGATGACTTGAGAAAAATCTTTTGGCCAAAAGTAGGAAGGAAATTAAAAAGAGTTTTCAATGCTTCTTTATCAGAGTCATCATTGGTTAATTAAAAATCGATATGAATATATGTTTGAGTTTAACAAGATTCCATACTCATGAACATATTCAAGGTGCAAGGATGATCGAAAGATGGAATTGCATGGTAATTTACCACTGAAGGGTATATTTGGTATTTTTATCAAAGTTCTATATCTTCTGGATAGTCATGATATATTATTAGATATCAATCTTAACTTATAAATTTTTGATTAAATTAAAGAGTTTAATTTGATTGCCAATTAGAAAGGATTATAATTGTGGAACTCGGGTTAGCTCGTTTGGACCTAAATTGATTAGATTGAAATCTAATCAAATTTGGTCAACTTACATCCAGACCTTCTACTAGCTAGATGTAGAATCCAATGGGTCACACACATATAGAAATGGCCAAGGATCCTTTTGAACAAGGTTGATTGGAATTTTGGATTCAATCTGGGCTCCGGTAAGCATTCTAGCACGTGTGGAACCCTTGTTCCTTTGGAGATCAATTTGGTCTCATCCCTTGCTAACTAGCTAGCTCAATTTAGTGGGTATTTAGGTCAGGTCATGCCACCTAGAAGCAGCCCAAATTAGGGCACCACATCCCATTTTAACACCAATTATCAAGAGTCCAAGTTGTGAAGGACTCTTGGTGCAAAACAGGTTCTGCGTACAAGTGTTGGCGTGGGTAGAAGAAAAGAGTCCTTCTGGCATGAGATTAAAATATGTGTGGTAGCTCATATCACCCTCCATTCTTTGGTACACATCTCAAAGTATGAGATATATTTTTTCTAGAATTTTTGGGGTGGAGAAAAATTGGCAAAAGGAAGGAAGTCTCATGCACGCGCGCAGAAGTGTCGCATCTCTCTGAGATTTGGAGAGTCCTTCTTCTCATCAAATATTTTAAAAATAGAAAAATTTTTGATTATAATGTTCTAAATTTGATAAGATATTTTTTATGATTTTTATGGAATTTTTTCAGACTTATTTGAATGCCAAACAGATGCCATAATTTCCTCATCGTGCCTGCACATGGGGTGATCAGACTTTGCATGAAAAGACATGAGAACATATCTTTTTGTGGGAATTTTTATCTACTAATTATATGTTCTAGAATCAAGATTGAATCTTCTATCCATGTGAATTTTTGAGAATTTTTCTGATTTAAAAAGGGATGCAAAAATATCCCTTCTCTGGTTGTGTGCGTAGAACAGGGTGCTGATCGATGTATCATTGATAAGAGTCCTTCTGTTTGAAGGAACTCTTATCTCTGATAATCAGATCAGATAGGCCTCTTGGATGAGGTGCATCCCTCTCTTTTGGCATCCCTCTAGTGGCTATAAATTGACTGGGGCACTGGGTGTCCGATGAATTCAGAAAGAGTTTTCAATTTTATCTCTGTTGCTCTCCTTTCTTTCTTACAACCTATCTTAGTTTTAGGACAAGGCTTTGGGATTTAAGACAAAGTCTTATCTGATCCTAACAAGGGTTGTGAGGGTCCTAAAGAAGGAGGATCAAAAGTTCAGAGGAGGTTCTGAGAGGGTGGAGTCAGTTTCTTAAAAAAATCTGATCGGTATGAGGCTAGTCGAGTTCTAGTGGCTAGAACTCTTGAAGCAAGGTGAAGAAAGAGCACTGTCCTTAGTTCAGTTTCCGTGTGGATCACCATTAGAGGGCGGACGCTTAGATACCTTATGAAAATTGGGATTAGCACTATAGGTATTCTTCTTATCTTAATTTATATTTATTGTACTTTGATTATTATAGTCAAGGATTTCTGGGCATTGGGGTTTTCGATGTATCGGATATTTTGAATAAAAATTTTAAACACCTAACCCTTCCGCTGCACCATCAGAACCCAACAATAAGAATGGGCATGGCCCCACCTCTCTCTCTTCCATGCTATACATGAGAAGGGGGTGAGCCCCCCTTGCCAAATCCAGGGGGTTGGTGCCCCCTGGTCTTGCCAAAAAGAAAAGATTGCACCTCCCTCATTCCTTCAATTCCATATGCACACTTAGAGATAATTAAGAGATAAAGAAGAGATAATGTTAGGATAATTATATCAACTAATTAACTTATTCAAATCTTTTTGGACTCACAATTAAGAGCCCAGTTAAATCCAAATAAATTTAGGTTAGGTTCAAAGCTACGGACTCGATCAAATCGAAGTCCTGAGAAGAATTAGGTTTAACCATGTGTTAGTATGGTTCTCATAAATCTAGTAAGATTTCAATAAACCCTAACCCAATTGAAACTTTATAAGCCAAATTGATAAATTCAAGATTAAATCTCTTAATATGTGACCCCGTAGATTCCATTCTATCTGGTAGTGAGATATATTGTGATCTCCATCACAATATCATCGAAACTCTTCTTTATGGATTGGAATATTTTTAATTCTACCCTTCAAGGGCCATTGATCATCAAGATGATGCCCGATGAATCTCATAATCCACCAGTGACACCTAGCAGTATGTAGTAGCAACCCAGTAGAATGAAAGAATAAACTCTTAGGTGTAGTTATCCTATGATTTAGTCCTTCTATTGTAAGTCTCGACTTGATGGAGATCATGGAGAACTTGTCAGAACCCATCATCAGTCATATGCTAGATTGACTCGACTCAAATTTATTTGTGAATCCCGTGAAAACTCTTTTCCAGTATTCACACTTGCTTTAGCCAAAGACTTTCTAAACAAAGTCTTGCAAATCATATAAAACTTCTTCCTTTTCATCAAGGTCGATAGATTCCATCTAGGTGCATCCTACTCCAAATAGCGAATCTGAATCTACTGAAGCCAACATACACAGCAAGGATCCGAATGGTTAGGGACTAAGGCAATATGTAGTCAAATCCAGTAACTTCACTGTGAATAGCTAATGGCACTGCAGTCAAAGGACCACTCACACCACCACAGCATCGAGAAGACTGTGTTGGAAAATGTGTCCTAAAGCTAATTATTGGATGATTGTACTTATCTTGTAAATTGTATATGAATTTTTATTAATAAAAATTATTTAATATTTTTATTATAAGTTATCCATCTTTATACTCTTATATTGTAATGAAGTCCTTAAGACTATGATTAATCGATAAAAGAAGATTTGTCGTTAAGTTCTTAAAAATATTCACGATCAAATGATACACTATTACTAGGATAATAGCGATATCAAGTGTTGGTCGTTGTGTACCATATGAATTGGTTGTCCTCTTAATCAAAGAGTGTGGAGGCACTGTTATGACATACAGATGAAATATAGGAGTATATTTACATCGAATGTGATCATGTGCCGAGCACTCTGCTGTCAAGAGTAGCTCGTGAAGGGTATGGGTATAAGTGTCCCTTCGACCTGTGACCACCACGATGATTTATAAACAACTCATTGTACTTTAGTATCAGACCATCTGAGTTTCTAACTCAGTGATGGAAGGTTACTGACTGCAGTCAAGTACTTATCAAGTCAGTGTGTGAGTCAAGATGGAATTGACCCCTTTGAATTAGTAGGGATATGCATCAGTATATTTTAATTCAATAAAATCTTAATCAGGATAATCCATGAGATGGATTTGAAAGGTTGAAATATAATGTGATCGACTAAATTAAGATTGATAGTTAAACCCTAGGTCACCTTGAGCTTTTGGGTCAAAGAGATAAATTATACGGTAACCATACGCCTGTAGGTTCAGAAGGTTGCTTTGCAATACTTAACCTATTCGATCATCGGATCATCATTGCTAGATGGTTACATCAATTGGTATATTAAGTTGTTCCTATGCTACCAGCTTAGATTCAAACCTATAGGGTCATACGCATTAGAAAATTTGATCAGATCAGATGGCTGAAGAGTCCAATTGGATTGTGACTCTAGTGAAGAGTCCTACTCCGACTAGGACTTTGAAGGAGAGTCCCACTGAGACTGGGACTCTACTATTTTTAGAGAATTAATTAATAATTAGATTACTAATTGATTAAATTTGATTGAGCCAAGAACTTTGGAACAAGTCTAATTGAATTAGACTTAGTTCAACTCTGATTGGGTTTGATATGATCGAGTCTGATTATAAGGAAAATTTGATCCTGATTCGATTAAGATTTTGACTTGACTAATTCTTAATTGGATAAAAAATTTGATGAGATATTTAGATTTTTAATTCGATTAGATTTATTTCTATCAGTGGGTTCAATCCAAATTTGATTTGGATTAGAATCAAAATTAAAAATGAAGAGTCCTTATCAACTAGGACTCTATTCTTATCTTTTGTGCCATACTTGGATCCATGCCATTTTCTTCACGCCTAATTAGATTTGGGTTGTAATTTTTGGTGTCATGATAGAGGATCCAACAAGGGTGGGAGGATATAGCTGATGAGTCATAATATTATCTCTTGCCTAATTCGAATGCGATCCGAATTAGAGATAAGAGGTAAACTAGGAAAGAGATTTTTCATATATGAAATATTGTTGGCACTATATTAATTTTTTTTTTAATTTTTATTGAAGAATCCATTAGTATGTGAGGCTCTAGAATCCTTCTCCATATTTTAATTATTTTTTTAAAATTTTTTGGAATACCAAAAGGAGGTTTTGGCATTGACTCTTGGTGCCCTTCCTTGAAAAACCCTAATTCCTAATATATAAAAGGGGTCCTCTTTCTTGGACGTCCCATGATCATTCCCTTAGTGTTTTTTATTTCTAGTGCCCCTTCTCCTCCTCATCTATTCCTCTTCTTGATCTTCTCTTGCTTTGGAGTGTCCAAGATACTTGAAGGAGGAACAAATCAACTGTCGAAGTTACTTGCAAGCTAGCACCTCCAAGTCCCTGATCTGCACCTATCTTCACGTGGATCTTTCCGTAGAGGCCAGACAACTCTGTGTGGCTATAAACAATCTGAAGAACACCTTCTCCAACCAATGGATTAGAAAAAATTAAGATTAAATTTGTTTGGTAACGATCTCTAACTTATTTTGATTCATATAGTAGATCTAATAGTTAGATCTAGAATTTCAGCATCGATGAGATCGATACAATTTTTATTTTTGGATCTAAAGTATATATTTTCATATCAAAGATCATGATGTGGTAGTCTAAGATAAAATTATATATATATGATTAAGATTAAATCATTTAATCTATTATTTTTGCTGTATAAAATTTTAAAATTGTATGTACTGCACTACCGCATATTTTCTTCAACTGGTATCAGAGCATGGTTATTTTGATGTGAATCAATATGACTTTAAATCTGATTTGTTTTTATTTGATCTAATTATTTATGATTTAGATTAAATCTAAATTAGTTTATTTTTAGATCTGATTATTATTTATTTAGATTAGATGTTCTGAGTAGCAAAGTACTCAGATTGGATAATCACCAGGCCGTTTGATCATAGGAGCAAGTAGAGTTTCATGACCCTTTCCTCTCATTTAATGGGATACTTTTTATGGCATGTAAGGGTGCCACTGTGAGGTCCCATGAAGAAGAAAGTAAAAAGAGAAAACATACTTTCTTACAAAACCCTAGATCTTGAAACCCCTAGATGTTGTTGTATGTGATGCAAGTTGCGAAGATGGTTAGTTACATCTAATCTTGATTAATCAAAATTATTTTAATTTAAAATTATAAAAATTTAGATTTGATCTAAAAGATATTATAATTTGATGTAAAAAGTTTACATGAAAAATTATTTTCAAAATCTTAACCATGTTGATGCAAAACTTAATTAAGAATTAAGTGTTAAACTCAATAGATCTAGAATTATAATTTAAATCTAATGACATTGCATAAAATATGGAGTATGGGTTAGCTCAAATCAGGTCCTTCTCTTTAATTGGGTTAGACCTAAGGTTAGAATCAAAGAATTGATTGATCATGTAGAAAAATTGATTAAGTCTAACCAAATATTGAATTAGATTAATCAGGATTTTTTTAATAAAATAGTTGTAGATGGTTAAGTTCATGTCTTTGATTAGACCAAATGGATCTTGATTGTGGCTCAGTGGTTGAACCCGAATCATTAAGTTGGTCAAATTGAAACTAGTTAACTAATTGATGTCTAAGGTAAGTTTGGTATTTTGACTGATAGTTTTTAATTGGGAGCGGCTTACCTGACTATTTTAATAGTGTCTAAGGCTAGCTTAGCAGACCCTCCCATCGATCTCACTTACCTGACCAACTTGGTGAATTAGATTTTGATTAGACCGCTAAGTGATTCGAGTTAGCCCATGCCATTAAAGTTGATCAGTGTGACTGATCTAGATGCCAGTTCAATCAGCATGACCTAACCCGATTTAGTGACTTGGTGAAGTCAGTGGGAGGATTGTGGTCTACTGATTGATCTTTTCTTCTATCTTCTTCTCCAAACTGACTAAATCCTCTAAATTATTAGGTCCCTAAAATGAGCTAGTTATGGTGATAACTAGATCATAGTCTCCCATTAAGATGAGTGATAATGGATCCATTATTTCTGATTGATATTGCAGGCGCCATCCATCTGGTCTTCTTTCTGAATGATGGAATTATCATTCATCATATGATGACTTTATTGAACTATCTGATGATGGTTGGGTTGGCTGAGCCATCTTCGGGCCTGATCACTCATTAGGTAGAATCACTGAGTAGGTTCATGTTAATGGTTTGACCTATTCGAAACTTTCAGTAGAGACCCATCACCTACTAAAATAAAATCTAGGGCTAAATTAAATTTTAGAAGTTGTTTGGAGAAATAATTAATTGAAAACCTACCCATAGGTGCATATGGGTTGATCGATCCATCCTCGGACCTATATGTAGTCTGTGTGGATTCTAATACCCGCTAAGGAATTAAGGTAATTCTTTGAATTGGAGGTAGAGGCTATCAATTCGTGTAAAATAATGGAAAAACCTTTAGACTAAAGTCCAAGTCTTTAGGATTAACAAATTCATATACTAATTAGATTTTATCTTTTCCTTGTGTGTGCAGATATGACCTCAAACTTATCGCTCCGATCACTGTTGGACAGTGAGAAGCTTACCGGACTGAATTTTGATAATTGGTATCAAAAATTAAAGATAGTCCTGGAGCACGAGAGAATTCTTTATGTGATAACAGATCTGACACTTGAGGAGCTTGCTCCCAACACCCGAGGCATGGTCTGAGATACTTATTTGAAATGGCTCAACAACCGCATCACAGTTTGTTGTATTATGTGGGCCTTTATGAGTGACAAGTTCAATCAAAAATTTGAAGAGGCTCAACCAGAGAAAATACTTCAAGTGTTGAGGAATTTTTTTGAAACTCCTGACGACATTGAGCAGCACAAGACTAGTTGCACCATTTTCAATGCCCAGATGAGAGAGGGTGCATCTATTATCGATTATATATTGTACATGATCGAGCAGATTGAACTGAGCAAACTCAGCTTTTTCTTGCACGAACAACTAGAAAAGAATGCGATCCTAAACTCTCTACCCAAGTCCTACCCGTCGTTCCTCAGTCATTTCAGAATGACGAAGGCTGTAGTCAACTACCACAATCTATTGGGGTTGCTACAGATTTTTGAGAAAGATCACGAGCTCCACAAGGAGATGGTGAATCTAATGGGAGGATTTTGTTCGGATAGTCATCATCCCTTTAAGAAAGGAAAAAAGAGAAGAATAAGAAGGTGCCTGGTGCTGGGAGTCAGTCCCAGAAATCTAAGATCAAGGCTGTTCAAAGTCAGGCAGAGTGCTTTTTTTGCAAGAAGCAAGGTCACTGAAAAAGAAATTATCCTCAGTATATCATTACTCTTGATCCGAACAGACCAAAGAAGAAGAAGCAATCAGTTACTAAATAAGGTACTTATGTGATAACATTTTGTCACTTCTCTTTTTTTGATACAATGATCTGGATATTGGATACTGGTAGTCCTATTCACATTTGCAATTCATTGCAGGGTCATTAGGTCACTAAGAGATTTGGAGATGGCAAGAGATTCCTAAATATTAGAGATGGAAGATCAGTTCTCGTTCTAGCTTTAGGAATCATCAAGCTTGTATTCAAGTCTCAGTACATTATTCTTGATGAGTGTTATTACTGTCCTAGTTTTCTTTTAAATGTTATTTCTGTAGGCCTTTTGGCCAATTTCAATTATAAAATATCAATAAAAAAAAACTTTTGTGATATCATTTTGAATGATGTTATAATTTTGTGTGAACAGTTGAACAATGGTATCTATATTGTATCTAGGCTTAATGTAATGTACATTTCAAATAAATATTCTAAAATAGATGATATCACGGATGCCAACTTTTGGCATTGTAGGCTAGGTCATATCAATAAGAATAGGATGAACAGGTTAGCTCAAGAAGAAATTCTTAACAAAGATGATTATGAATCATTATCTATCTGTGAGTCTTGTTTGCTTGAAAAGATGATCAAGTCATCTTTTACTAAAAAAGATGAATGAGCCAGTGATGTGTTGGGTCTGATACATATTGATGTATGTGGATCCATGAGCACATATACCAGAGGAGGGTGTAGCTATTTCATTACATTCATAGACAATCTATTTAGGTATAGGTACATCTACTTGATGAAACACAAGTCTGAATCATTGGAAATATTCAAACGATTTCGTAATGAAGTAAAAAAATAAATTAAAAAAAGTATTAAAACTCTTCGATTTGATCGAAGAGGTGAATAACTCTCCAGTAAATTTCTGACATATCTAGGAGAGAATGGGATTCTCTCTCAATGGACCCCTCCAGGGACACCACAGCATAATGAAATTTTGAAAATGAGGAATTGAACCTTGTTGAACATGATTCGATCTATGATGGGGTTTACAACTCTGCCGATCTTCTTTTAGAGATATGCACTTGAAACAGCCTATTTTGTGCTCAATAATATTTTGAGCAAGTCAGTTAGTAAGACACTATATGAGATATGATCAAGGTGTAGGCCGAACCTCTCTTACTTTAGAGTCTGAAGATGTCCGGCTTATATTAAACTATTACAAACTGACAAGCTCAGTCCTAGGTCTGATAAATATAATTTCGTAGGGTATCCCAAGAAAATGAGGAGATATTACTTTTACCTATCTGCTGAATAAAAGATATTTGTCAGTAGTAAGACATTTTTTTTTAAAAAAAAATTTCTTAATGAAGGAATAAGTGCCTCTAAAATCAAACTTGATGAAGTTCGACAGGTAGAAGAATTGACACCAATGATTGAATCTGAACCAAATTTGATGAGATCAAATTTGGAATCCAACACACAAGCAACATTGAGGCGATCTGGTAAAGTACCACATCAATCGGACAGATACTTAGGTTTTTTGATTCAGGATGGAGATCTTGTTGAACTCGATGAGCACAATGAGGATCAGATCACCTATATGGATGCGATGCAGAGGTCTAACTCTGATAAATGATTTGAAGCCATAAAATTTGAAATAGAGTCCATGAAGGTCAATGATGTATGGATATTGATTGACCCACTTGAAGGGGTTAAACCCATAGGGTGTAAGTGGGTCTTCAAGAGGAAGAGGGGCGCAGATGAGAAGGTGAAGACCTATAAAGCCCATTTAGTTGCCAAAGGTTATCATCAATATTATGGTATTGACTATGATGAGATATTTTTTCTTATGGCAATACTCAAATCCATTCGGATCATGTTTGCGATAGCAGCAGACTTAGACTATGAAGTCTGACAAATAGATGTGAAGATAGCTTTCCTAAATGGAGAGCTGAATGAAAAGGTATATATGATACAACTTGAAGGGTTCACATCCACAGATGAGTTCAAAGTATGTAAGCTTTAGAGATCCATTTATTGATTGAAGCAAGCATCTCGGGGTTGAAACATACATTTTGATAAGGTGATCAGAACGTATGACTTCATTAGGAATGGAGAGAAATCCTGCATATATAAGTGGGCAAATGGTACAATAATTATATTTCTTGTATTGTATATGGATGACATACTTTTAATCAGGAATGATGTCCCGACATTACAAGGAATAAAAGTGTGGCTATTGTCATAATTCTTCATGAAAGATCTTGGAGAAGTAGCCAACATCCTGTGGATGAAGATCTATAGGGATAGATCTAAAAGGCTGCTTGGACTCTCACAATCCATGTACTAGATACCATGCTGAAACGATTTAGCATGGAGAAATTCAAGAAAGGCTATCTTTCGATAGGCCAAAAAATTTTTCGTTAAAAAAGAGATTGTTCGACAACTCCTCAAGAGAGAGAGCGTATGAGTAGAGTTCTATATGCTTCGATAGTAGGTTCTATTATGTACGTCATGATATGTACAAGATCAGACATAGCATACTCACTAGGGATAGTGAGCAGATACCAATCAGACCCAAGAGCAAAACCACTAGAAGATCGTAATGACCATTCTTAAGTATTTGAGAAATACTAAGGACCAGTGGCTTGTGTATGGTGAAACTGACTTAAAATTGGTGGGGTTCACTGACTCCAGCTTTCAGTCAAATCATAACGATAGTAAAAATATGTCGGATTATATTTTTATCCTAAATGGTGGAGCGATCTACTAGAAAAATTTCAAGTAGCATACTGTGGTAGACTTTGTGAAGTAGAGTATATCGCAACATCCGATGTTGTGAAGGAAGCTGTATGGTTAAGAAAGTTCATCAATAAGCTCAGAGTGGCACCCTCCATTGATGGCCCTGTCTTGTTATATTACGACAATACTAGAGCCATTGCTCAAGCCAAGGAGCCAAGATCACATCAGTGCACTAAACATATTCTGCATCACTATCACCTTATCTGAGAGATCATGGATCAAGATGACATCGACCTTCTGAAGATCGATGAAAAAGAGAACTTGACTGACCCACTTATTAAAGGTCTCAAAATCAAAGAGTTTGATGACCACAAGTCGAAGATGGGTATTCAATACTATACTGATTGGCTTTAGTCCAAGTGGGAGTTGTTGGAAAATATATCCAAAGTGAATCGTTGGATAATTATACTTATCTTGTAAATTATATATAAATTTTTATTAATAAAAATTATTTGATATTTTCATTATAAATTATCCATCTTTGAACTCCTATGTTGTAATCAAATTCTTAAAACTATGATTAATCGACAAAGGAAGATTTATTGTTTAGTCCTTAAAAATGTTCGCGACCAAACAATACGCTATTACTAGGACGATAGTGATATCAAGTGTTGGTCGTTGTGTGCCATATGAGTTGATTATTTTTTTAACCAAGGAGTGTGGAGATACTATTATGACATGCAGATAGAATGTAGGAGTACATTCGCATCGAACGGGACCATGTATCGAGCACTCTGCTGTCAAGAGTAGCTCATGAAGGATATGGGTATAAGTGTCTCTCCGATCTGAGACCACCATGATGACTTGTAAGCAACTTATTGTACTTTAGTACCGGACCATTTGAGTTTTTAACTCAATGATGGAAGGTTACTGGGTGCCATCAAGTACTTATCAAGTTGGTATGTGAGTCAAGATGAAATTGGCCCCTTTGAATTAGTAGAAAATATGCATCAGTATATTTTAATTCAGTAAAACCTTGATCAGGATAATCCATGAGATAGATTTGAATGGTTGAAATACAATATGGTCGACTAAATTAGGATTGACAGTTAAATTCTAGGTTACCTTGAGCATTTGGATCAAAGGGATAAATTATATGGTAACCATACACCAATAGGTTCTAGAAGGTTGCTTTGCAATACTTCGACCTATCCGATTGTCGGGTCATCATTGCTAGATAGTTACATCAATTGGTATAGAAAGTTATTCCTATGCTACCGACTTAGGTTTGAATCTATGGGGTCACACGCATTAGAAGATTTGGTCAGATCAAATAGCTGAAAAGTCCAATTGGATTGTGACTTTGGTGAAGAGTCTTACTCTGACTAGGACTCTGGGGGAGAGTCCCATCGGGATTGAGACTCTACTATTTTTGATGTATTAATTAATAATTAGATTACTAATTGACTCAATTTGATTAAATAAAGAGCTTTGAAATAAGTCTAATTAAATTAGACTCAGTTCGACTCTGATTGGGTTTGATATGATCGAGCCTGATTACAAAAAAAAATTGATCCTGATTCCATCAAGATTTTGACTCGGCTAATTTCTAATTAGATTAAAAATTTGATAAGATATTTGGGTTTCTAATTGGATTAGGTTCATTTCTATCAGTGGGTTCAATCAAAATTTGATTTGGATTAGAAAATTTAGATTAGAATTAGAATTGAAAATGAAGAGTCCTTGTCAACTAGGACTCTATCTTTATCTTTTGCGCCATACTTGGATCCATGCCAATTTCCCCATGCGTAATTGGATTTGGATTGTGATTTTTGGTGTCATGATAGAAGATCTAATAAGGGTGGGCAGCTATAGCTGATGAGTCATAATATTATCTCTTGTCTAATTCGAATGCGATTCAAATTAGAGATAAGAGATAAACTAGGAAAGAAATTTTTCATATATGAAATATTGTTGGCATCACATTAATTTTTTTCCTATTTTTCTTGAAGAATTCTTTGGTATGTGAGACTTTAAAATTCTTCTCCATATTTTAATAATTTTTTTAAAATTTTTTTGGATGCTAAAAGAAGGTTTTGCCATTGACTCTTGGTGCCCTTCCTTGGAAAATCCTAATTCCTAGTCTATAAAAGGGGTCCTCTCTCTTGGACGTCCCATGATCATTCGCTTGGTGTTTTTTATTTTCAGAGCCTCTTCTCTTTTTTCTCTATTCCTCCTCTTGATCCTCTTTTGCTTTGGAGTGTCCAAGGTACTTGAAGAAAAAGGAACAAATCAACTGTCGAAGTCGCTTGCAGGCTAGCACCTCCAAGTCCCTGATCTGCACCTGTCTTCATGTAGATCCTCCTGTAGAGGCTAGACGACTTTGTGTGGCTGCAAGTGACCTGAAGAACACCTTCTCCAACCATTAGACTAAAGAAGATCAAGATCAAATTTGTTTGGTAACGATCTCTAACTTATTTTGATTCACATAGTAGATCTAATAGTTAGATCTAGAATTTCAGCATCGATGAGATCGATATAATTTTTATTTCAAATCTAAAGTACATATTTTCATATCAAAGATCATGATGTGATAGTCTAAGATAGGATCTTATACATGTGATTAGGATTAAATCATTTAATTTATTATTTTCACTGCATAAATTTTTAAAATTGTATGTATTGCACTATCACATATTTTCTTCAACAGACCACTGACGAGTGGATAGACATCCATGTGGTTCTCACATTGGCCATGCTCAGTACAAGTTATTCTCTAACAACCACCTGCACTTTTACTCTAATATCTCTACACCATAGATCTGAGACTTATCTACCCACAAGGGAGGTAAATTGTGCACCGATCTCAAATAGATTGATCACTGTCCTCCATGATGATCTTTTGATCGTGAGTATTTAGAAATTAATTACTAATTAATATATAAAAATTATTTTTATTAATTTTTAAGATAAATCATGGATGCAAATATGATTGGAATGAAAAAGCCCTTTATAGATAATAAAAAGATTACATGTACAATTTTAAACCCTAGAATTACATAATGTGTCAGCCAATAATTGATTTCTAGGGTACAAATCTAATAATGAGTTGGTTGTCCTCTTAATCAAAGAGTATGGAGATACTGTTATGGCATACAGATAAAATATAGAAGTACATTCACATCGAACGTAACTATTTATCGAGCACTCAACTATCAAGAGTAGCTCGTGGAGGGTATGGGTATAAGTGTCTCACAGATCTGAGACCACCACGGTGACTTGTAAGCAACTCACTATATTTTAGTATCGGACCATCTGAATTTCTAACTCAGTAATGGAAGGACACTAGGTGCAGTCAAATATTTATCAAGTCAGTGTATGAGTCAAAATGAAATTGACCCCTCTAAATTAGTAGGAGATATGCATCAGTGTATTTTAATTTAGTAAAATTTTGATTAGGATAATCTATGTGATGGATTTGAAAGATTGAAATATAATATGGTTGACTAAATTAGGATTGATAGTTAAATCTTAGGTCACCTTGAGCATTAGAGTCAAAGGGATGAATTATATGGTAACCATATGCCAATAGGTTCTAGAATGTTGCTTTGCAATACTTCGACCTATCCGGACATTGGGTCACCATTGCTAGATAGTTACATTGATTGATATAAAAGGTTATTCTTATGCTATTAGCTTAGGTTCGAATCTATAGGATCACACACATTAGAAGATTTGGTCAAATCTGATGGCTGAAGAGTCTAATTAGATTGTAACTCTTGTGAGGAGTCCCACTGGGACTGGAACTCTGGAGAAGAGTCCCACTGAGATTGGGACTCTACTATTAATAAAAAATTAATTAGTAATTAGATTAGTAATTGACTCTATTTGATTGAGTAAAGAGCTTTGGATCAAGTCTAATTGAATTAGATTTAGTTCGACTCAGATTGGTTTTGATATGATCAAACCTGATTACAAAAAAAAATTGATCCTGATTCGATCAGGGTTTGGATTTGGCTAATTTTTAAATGGGTTAAAAATTTATTGAGATAATTAAATTTTTAATTGGATTAGGTTCATTTCTATCAGTGAGTTCAAACCAACTTTGATTTAGTTTAGAGTTGAATTAGAAATAAAGAGTCCTAGTCGACTAGGACTCTATTCTTATCTCTTGCACCACACCTGAACCCATGCCAATATCTCCATGCCAAATTCGATTTGGCTTGAGCCATTTGGCATTAAAGGAGTGGGTTCAACAAGGGTGGACAGCAATAGTTGATGAGTCATAAATTTTCTCTTGCCTAATTCGAATGCGATCCGAATTAGAGATAAGATGAAAACAAGAAAAAGAATTTTTTATGCAAGGAAGGTTGTTGGCACCATATTGATTTTTTTTTCTTGGAGAGTTCTTGGGTGTGTGAGACACTAGATTCTTTCTCCATGCCAAGAATCCTTTTCTAAAATTTTTTGGGATGCCAAAAGAGGTTTTGGCGTGGACTCTTAGGCATCCTCTTCCTTGGATAAAAATCCTAAACCTTGCCTATAAAAGGGTGACCCTATTCTTGGCATCATATCATAATTCCTTCCTTGCTATTTTTTGTTTTTCTAGAGCTCTTCTCCTCTTTCTCTCTTCCTCCTCTAGATCCCTAAATCCTTTGCAGTGTCCAAGGTGTGTGAAGAAGAAGGAAGAAGTCAGCTGTCGAAGATCCTTGCAGACTAGCATCTCCAAGGACTCTGATCCGCACTAGTCTTCCGTGGATTTTCTGTAAAGATCAGATGACTTCGTGTGGCTATGAGTGATCTGAGGAACATCTTTTTCAAGTGTTGGACTAGAGGAGATCAAGATCTAATTGGTTTGGTAATTATTTTTAACCTGTCTTGATCATATTGTTAGATCTAATGGTTAGATCTAGGATTTCAGCATCGATGAGATCGATGTGAGTTTTTATTTTTAGATTTAAAGTGCATATTATTTTATATCATAGATCATGATATAGTAGTCTAGATTAGATCTTATGCATGTGATTTAGATTAAATCATTTAATCTTATTCTTTCGTTGCATAAAAATTTTGAAATTACATGCATAGCACTACCTATGTTTCCTTCAAAAAGGCTATTAGGATGAAATATGAAATGAAATTTAAAGAGTTAGAGGATAAATTATGTAAAGTCTTCCGTGTAGACAAAAGTCAAAATAGAGCAATGATAACATATAGATATCCTACTATTATCCAGCCAATAGTATTGAAGTATGAACTTATTCCGATTACTGACAATGAAGATATGAAGATTATCTTTGCAACTGTAAATTCGCATCCTTATTTATTTGGTGACAAGTTGTACGTTGATGTGCAACCCATTGGAGGCACTACATCTACTCCTGATCTGGAGGATTATGAAGTAGCTAATGAAGACATATGAATGAGAAATCAAGGAAGCGAATAGATTGATAATGTCCATATAATGGATAGTGATGAGGTAGATCCTATTGTTAGACAAGCTTCACTATACGTAGTTGCCAATGATACCAGTCATATAGATAATTGGCTATTTGAGGAAGATGATGTGCCAAGTGAAGATGACATGGACTATGATGTTCAAGAACCCAGTATGTCACATTATGTAGACTGCCAACCTATTGCGGAGAGCCTAAACTTTTCAGAGTTTGAAGCTTCTTCTGGGATATTCAGGAGTATTGATTGGATGGCTGCTAATCTATTAATATCTTCTACATTATAGGCACCGAGAAGCACTTGGGAAAGAGGTGATGAGTTGCATAAAGGACTACATTTTGCAGATAAGGTGGAACTAAAAGCTATAGTAAAATAGTATTCTATTGATACGCATTATGAATTTATGGTTATTGAGTCGGAGCCTAAGCTTTGGGTAGTTAAGTATAATAGAGAGTCTAGATGTAATTGGATGTTTCGGGTAGTTAAATGGTATGATTATTTTTAAATCACATGTTTGGTTGGTCCGCATACATGTATTTTGGCCAAGCTTTCTGAAGATTATTCTAGACTTGATTCGAACTTCATCACAAATAAAATATGAGATCTTGTAAAAGAAGAACCCATAATTTTCACCATCGAAATTGGGGTGGTGGTAAAGAACAGATTCAACTATACACCCGACTATAGAAAGTTGTGGGAGGCAAAGCAAAAAGCAATGGCTTTGGTATATGGAGATTGGGATAAGTCATATGACTTGCTACCGAAGTGGTTGCATGCTGTACAAAAATGCAACCCTGATTCTTGGGTGAAGTTCATTAGCACTCCTATCAGTCATCCAGTATGTGCTGTATTTGATCATGCTTTTTGGGCCTTTGCACCATCGATTGAGGGCTTCAAATATTGTAGACCGATAATCAGTATCAATGCTACTTTCTTGTATTAAAAGTATCATGAGAAGTTGATGATTGTGACTACTGTGGATGGAAACAATCAAAATTTTTTACTTACATTTGCCATAGTAGATGAAGAGTCCACTGATACATTGGGTTGGTTCTTAGCTTGCCTGAGATGTCTTGTTACGTCATAACAGAATATCTATCTAATTTTATATCAGTATGCAGGTATATTATCCGCTGTACAAAATGAACATCTTGATTGGCAACCACCCTATACATACCATGTATACTGTCTATACCATGTAGCTAACAACTTCAACACTAGATTCACGGATACAAGATTAAGAGATTTGTTCAAAAGAACTGGCATGCAAACACAACTTAAGAAGTTCGACAAGTACATGAGCATGATTAAAAAAAAATGAAGTCAAAAGCCTTTCAATGGTTGACTTAAATTTTTGTAGATAAGTGGTCCCTTGTACATGATGGTGGTCAAAGATTTGGAATGATGATCACTAACTTATCAGAATGTTTCAATGGAGTCCTGAAGAATACTCGCTTTCAGCCGATAACTTCATTGGTACAACTCATGTTCTTCCAAACTTGTATCTTATTTCAATGGTCAACGTGCCCAAGTGGAGGATGCATGAAATAGAGGTAAATGATTTATCCCTTTTGCTACTACTTGGATGATCACAAACCAATCCAAAGCCACCTCCCATATAATTATTGTTAGATGTATGCCCTAGAAGCCAAGTTGGCTGACACTAGTAAACACTCTAAGGGCATAGTTAGTAATTTTGACTTATTAAATTAATAATAATGGATTACTTTTTCATTCATGTTAGTGTTTTAGTATCCATAAATCATCCAAGAGATTAAAAGATGATGACACATATTCTAAAGAGTTAGGAATTTGAGACATATGTCATTGATGGTTACTTTCTAAATTACTTTCGATCGATAGATCATCACAGGAATGATGGATGATCTAGTTAAGTTGGTGCACAGATCGCTTTCTTTGAGATAGATGAGTCTTGAGTCTATAGTGTGTGGACACTGGGTGTGAGTGTAGGTGGTTATTAGAGAATAACTGTACTGAGCATGACCACATGAGAAGTCACTTAGATATTTACTCATTTGTCAGTGACTTATTCGATGCTGTAGTGATGTGACTAGTCCTTGATCTATAGTACCTCGACTGTTCACAGTGGGGTTGCTATAATTTGACTACACATAAATATAATCCCTAGCCATATGGATCTTTGTAATAGATGTTGGCTGCAGTAGATTCACTATAGGAGTAGATTGTACCTAAATAGAATTTATCGATCTTGTAGATAAGGAGTAGTCCTATACGATTTATGAGACAGAGTTCAAAAATTTTTGGCCAAGGTAGTGTGGTTAGTGGAAAGAAATTTTCATGACAATTCACAGGATGAACTCAAGTCGAATAAATCTGATATATGATTGATGTTGGAGTTTGATGAGTTCTTCATAATCTCCATCTAGTCAGGACTTACGATAGAAGGACTGTATCATATGGTAACTGCACCTAAAGACTCATCTATTCCATTCTACTAGATTGCCATTATATACTGCTAGGTATCACTAATAGATTGTGAGACTCATAAGTATCATCTTGATGATCGATGATCTTTGATGGACAGAGTTGGAATCATTCTAATCTATTGAAAATAGTTTCAATGATATTATGATGGGGATCATAGTATATCTTACTACTAGATAGAAAAGAATCTATAAGATCACACACAAAAGAGGTTCTTGACTGATAAGATGATTGAATCATGATTATGAGTCACGTATGGATCTAATTATTAATATGATTGATGATTATCCAATGCAAAAGTTGTAATGCTAAAATTCACTAAGAGTTAGTAAATTATAGAAGGATTAATTAATAATTAGATTATTAATTGGCTAAATTTGATTGAGCAATTAGGCTAAGATCAAGTCTAATTAAATTAGATTTAATTTGATTTGATTTAGATTTGATTGGATCAAGCCTAATTGAATTATGAGATAATCCAATAGCAAGAGAGATTAATTTTTTATTTGATTAGGACTTGAGTGCATCTAAATCCTAATTTGATTGGGATCTAACTGGGCTCTGTTGAGAATTGTGTCCTAAAATCAATCGTATGACGATTGAATTTTTCTTTGTTTATGATCGTATTGATTATTGAATAAAAATTATTCTGATATTTTTCATCACAAAGTAACATCTTCCTTGAACTCTTGTGCTGTGATGAAGTCCTTAGAACTATGCTAGTGTACGATAAAGAGAGGATTTATCGTATAGTTCTTAAACATGTTCATGATCAAATGATACGTCATTATAGGATGATGATGTTTATCGAGTAGAGATCGTTGTATACCATATAGGTTGGTTGTTCTCTTAATCAAGGAGTGTGGTGACATTGGTATGGCATACAGGTGAGATGTAGGAGTACATCATCACTGAACAAGTGACTCACCTGCTGAGCATTCTGCTGTTAAGAGCTGCTCGCAAAATATATGAGTATAAGTATCCTTCAGACTTGAGATCACCATAGTGATTTGCAAACAACTCACTATGCTTTGGTGCCAGACTATCTGGATTTCTAATGCAGTGACAGAAGGCAATTGGGTACAGTCAAGTACTTATGAAGTCTATGTATGGATCAAGATGGGATTGACTCCTCCAGATTATTGGAGTTGATGTATCACTGTATTTCAATTTAGCAAAGCTTTGGCCAGGATAATTTATAAGATGGATTTGAATGGTTGAAATATAATACGGATGAAGCAATCTCGATTGACAGTTAACTTGAGACTATCCTAGAATATTTAGGGTCAAAAGGATGAATTATGCGATAAACATGTGTATGGGTTCTGAAATATTTTTTTATGATAAATTGACCCATCTAGACATCGGAAACCATTGCTAGATGGTATCTCGATTAGTGCAGAAATTGATTTCTATGCTACCGGCTTAGTGTTTGAACCTATGGAGTCACGCACACAAGTTAGACAAAGTAGAAAGAAATTGGCCTATGTTTATATATCCAATTTGGAAGTACTTGACTTGATTAAACTTATAAGCTAACTTAATTGAGATTAAGTTATGAGTCAAACAGGATTGAAGAGTTGACTGTGTCTAGCTAGCACTACACATGAGGTTCAGGTTCGATTCCAGGGATGAATAGTTTTTGATCTATGATCCATGGAGCATATGAAAGATTAGACTTAAGTATTGATTAATTTTAGATTAAATCTAAATTAATTAGACTTAATCGGATCTAAAATCTAAGTTAGACTTGGTACAAAAGTCCTAAAGAGTTTGAGATTGACAGTCTTTCAAAATTATTTCAAACCAACTTTGAATTGGGTTCGAATCGAATCCGTTTTGATAAGATATGAGAATTCCCACTTGCACCAGGATTTTTCTCTCATGTGAGCTGACCAACACCTAAAATGGTGCTGGTTTGGGGTGTCCCATGTGGGTGAGGGAGGGGGTGCAAATTGATTGTCATATGTGATGGCAATTCTATCTCGTATATGAATTCTTCTTTTATGAGTATTGGACTGATTTAAATCAGATTTGAATTAAGACTCTTATACTTATTGGGTCATGAAAATTATCTATAAATAGAGAGGGTCTCTACCTATGGATGCATAGCAAACAAATTAGATTGAGAAAAGAGAGAAAAAGAGAGAGAGGCATGAGAAGAGAGAGAGGTCCCTTCTTCTCCTTGATCCTCTCCTCTTGTGGCCGCCCCTCTTCCCTTGGGCGTGGATCAATCTTGGGCATCCCACCTACTGGTGTGAGGTGTCATACCAACATATCTCCTCCCTCGTTTGATTGGATTGTGAAAGCAATTAGATTGGAGTTCATCCTACTTTTCTGCGGCGTCTGATGTGCATGCGAAGTAGAGGGTCTGCACATCCAAGCCTCCGTGAAGTTTTATATTAGATTATTTAAGATTTAATTTTTTGTTCTACTACTAATCAGATAAAGATTTGATCCTTAATTATGTAGATGAATAAAAAAATTTTTAGATCCAACCTAGGACTTCTGAAGAGAAATAGTTTCCCTTTCCTTTAATTGGTATCAGAGCAGGTCTAAAATATATGCATGTATAACTGAATTTTTTGAGATAAATTACATAAGATATAGTTAAAATTTTTTGTGAAATATTAAATCTAATTTAAATCTATTTATTTAAAATTTTTGATCTAATTTTTATTAGATTAGAGGTACCTAATTAATGGTTGATTAAGGTTATTATAAGTTTGTTATAATAGAATTCTGCTGTTGCTGAATTTCTGATGGAATAATAATATAAATTAAAATCTATTTAAATTTATTTTAATAAAATTTTAATTTTTTTATTTTTTTTATGAAGTAAAATTTATTTTAGATCTAAATTGGATCTATTTGATAGATATTTAGATCAAAATCCTATTAAAATTCAGCACTATACGAAAACAAATTTTATCAGAAATTTATTACTATGTATTCATGTTTACATCTAATTAATTTTCTATATGATATCAAATCTAAAATTGATATTTTATAATTAGTATAAGATATATTTCAGATCTGATATGATGTATATGATGCATCAAATATAATTAGATTAAATGAAGAACATAATTGATAAGATCAAGGATATATTTATGACATAAAATAGTTTTGTCAATAATTACATGTTGATGTAATTATGTATAAAATTAGATTTCAACTCTTAGTAGCCTAGTACTCAGATTGATAAGATTACTAGACTATTCGATCATAGGAGATTGAAGAGATTAATCTCCATTTTACTTATTCGATGGATTCTCTTATGATGTGTAGGGGTATCATTATGATCCGATTTTATGAAGAAAAAAAGCAAACAAATTTTTATATATTATTTTGATCATAAATATATCTAGATTAGATCCAAAGTGATTTATAATTTATTATAATTGAATAAAATTTAGATATAAAATTATTTTAGATCTGAATTGTATGTTACATAAGATATAAACGGTATAGATCTAAAAGTTATCATGACGCATGAGATGTATGTATGAAGTTTAGATCATACCTATGTATGTTTAATTGTTAAACATATTATAAAAATTTATTTTTATGTATTGAAACATATGGTATGCTTCACCTAAAATCCTTGTAGAATAGTTTTACAGACTGAAACACATATTTCATATATTTAATTATGAATTAAATTTTGAATGATCTAGATTTGAGGATTGAAGATCATTAAGATATCACATAAAATGATGGGTAAAGGGTTAGCATGAATCAGATCCTTCTAATGGGTTAGACCTAGAGTTAGAAATACATATGGACCAAGTAAAAAAATTGATTAAATATAATCAAGTGTTGAATTAGATTAGATCAGTATTTCTCTAAGTCAATCTCAATAGTTGAAGTTTGATCAAGTCCATGTGTTTGACCCTAATAAATGGATCATGATCATGGCTCCGTGGTTGAGCTCGAATCTTCTAGTGAACCAATCGAAACTAATTAACCAGTTGGTGTCGAAGATAAGTTTGGTAGATTCGATTAAGTGATTTTTAATTGGGAGCTATTTACCTAAATGTGTCTATGGTGAGTTAAGGGTATATCCCTTCCATTAATCTCACTTACCTGACCAACATGATAGATTATGTTTTGATTAGGTCACTAGTTGATTTGTGCAGACTCATGCCATTAAAGTGAATCAGTGTGACTGATTTAGGTGATTTTAGACCAGCTTGTGTCTAATCCTTTACATAACTTGGTGAAGTCAATAGGAGGATTTATAACTTGCAGGTCTTCTTCTCTTATTCTCAGATCAATGAAATCAAATCTTCTAAATTATGAGATCCAAAAAGTGATAAAGTTATGAGATAACTTGATCTTTGCCTCCTATTAAGGTGTATGATAATGAGTCCAATATTTCAAATAGACATTGGAAGCACCATACGCCTGGTGTCTATTACGTATTGAAATTGTCATTCATCATATGATCATCATGATGTACCTTCAGATCAATGCTTAGGTTGGTCGAGCCACACTCGAGCCTGGACATTCGTTTGTTGGATGCACTTGGTGTGTCTTGTTAATGATTGGACCTAATCAAAATTTTTAATGGAGGTGCCACACGCTTGTTGAAGGGATGCCTGGGGCAAAACTTATTGCTAGAAGTTGTTTGAAAAAATAATTGATTATGACCCTAACCATAGATGCACTAGAGTTGGCCGAGCTACACTCGGGCTCGAATGCAGTTCGTGTGGATACTAGTACCCACTAAAAAATTAGTGTAATTCTTCGAGTTGGAGGTAGAGGCTACCAATTCATAAAAATAGTGAGAGGACCTTTAGACTAAAGTCTGTATTTTCAGGATTAAAAATAATTCATATACTAATAGGTTAATATTTTTTCTTTCAGTTATGACCAACACACTATCCCTCCGTATATTGTTGGACAGCGACAAGCTCTTCAGACCCAACTTCGATAGCTGGTATCAAAAGATGAAGATCGTCTTAGAGCACAAGAAGATTTTATATATCCTTATGGATGAGGCACCTGAAGAAACTACAGCCAATGCTCTTCATACCGTGAGAGACACTTATATAAAGTGGCTCAATGACCGTACAACTGCACGTTGTGTGATGAGGGCAGCTATGAACGATGAACTTAGTCGTTAGTTCAAGGATGCACAGCCAGAGGAGATTATTCAAATGTTGAATGAATCCTTCGGCACCCCTGAGGATGCAGAGAGACATAAAACCTCCTGTGTAGTGTTCCATATCCGTATGCGAGAAGGAGCTTTAGTCATCGATCATGTATTATACATGATTGAGCAAATTGAATGCCTTAGCAAACTTTGCTTTCCATTGCATGAATAGTTAGGTAAAGATGCTATCCTCAATTCGCTACCAAAATCCTACCTACCCTTTCTCAGTCATTATAGAATGATGAAGCTTGCAGTGAACTACCATGGTTTGCTAGGGTTACTGTAGATTTTTGAAAAAAATCATCAGCTCTAGAAGGAGCCAGTGAATTTAATGGGAGGTTCATCTATAGGGCATCGATCCTCTAGGAGAGAAAAGAAGAAAAAAATATAGAAATCCCATGCCATCGATCCCAAACAGAGCAAACCATCAAAAGTTGACAAGAGCCAGGCAGAGTACTTCTTTTGCAAGAAGTTGGGTCAGTGAAAAAGAAATTATCCTGCTTATATAGCCACCCTTGAACCAAAACAGATCTAAAAATAAGAGAAAGAAGCAAGCGGTTGCTTCACAAGGTACTTATATGATAACACTTTGTAATTTCTCTATTTGTGATACTACTACCTGGGTATTGGATACCGAAAGTCTTATTAATATATATAATTCATTGCAGGAACTACAGGTAAATAAAAAATTTTGAGAGGGTGAGTGGTTCTTTAACATTGGAGATAGAAGTCTTGTTCCAGTTCTGATCTTAAAAACTTTACAGCTTATTTTTGAGTCCAGTAGTGTCATGTTATATGATTGTCATCTCTTTTTTTTGATGAATGTCATCTCTGTAGGCCTTTTGGCCAAACTTGATTACAAATTTATAATAAAGGATGATTTTTGTGATATCATTATGAATGATACTACAATTATGTGTGGATAATTGAAACATGGCATATACATAATATCACAGTTTGTTAGTGTAATGTACACTCTCAGTAAACGCCCTAAGTTACATAATATCAATGAATCCTACCTTTGACATTGTAGGCTTGATCATGTGAACAAGAATAAGATTGACAGGTTGATCAAGGAATGTATCCTTGAGATAGATGATTGTGAATCATTGCCTACCTGCGAATCTTGTCTATTTGGTAAGATGACTAAGTCACCTTTTAAGATAAAAAGTGAAAGAACCAACGATGTCCTAGGTCTAATACATACTAATGTATGTAGACTTATGAACATAAGTGCCAGAGGAGGATACTACTACTTCATTACATTCACAGACGACCTATCGAGGTATGGGTATTTAAAATATTCAAACGACTCTATACTGAAGTAGAGAAATAAACTGGAAAGAGTATTAAGATCCTTCGATCAGACTGAGGAGGTGAATACCTCACCAGTGAGTTCTTAACTTATCTGGAAGAGAATAGGATTCTCTCACAGTGGATCCCTCTTGAAACACCATAACATAATACGGTGTCAGAGAGAAAGAATCGAATCTTATTTGACATAGTCTGATCCATGATGGGCTTTGCGAGTCTGTCAATCTTCTTCTAGGGATATGCTCTAGAAACTGCCTGCTATATTTTGAATAAGGTGCCCAGCAAGCCTGTCGATAAAACTCCAGATGGGATATGGATTGGGCATAAGTCGGTACTCTCACACCTTAGGGTCTGGAGGTGTCCAGCTTATGTCAAGCATTTAAAGACAGATAAGCTTGGATCGAAGTCTGATAAATATTTGTTCGTAGGGTACTCAAAGAAAATTAAAGGGTACTACTACTATCTCACTGCAGAACAAAATATATTTTTTAGTGGCTGGACAGTCTTTTTGAAAAAGGAGATCCTTGGAGAAGGAGCTAATGTCTGTAAAATTGAACTTGATGAAGTTCATGAGGTGGAAGGACCGATATACAAACAATTGAATTTAATTGATAAATCAAATTTGGAGCCAGTAGAGGTGCCATTGAGGAGATCCGATAGAGTACCACATCAGTTGGACAGATACTATAATTTTTTGATCCGAGATGGTAACCCCATCGAACTTGATGAGAATAATAAGGATCCGATCACCTATATAGAGGCCATGCAAAGGTCCGACCTCCAGAAATGACTTGAGGCCATAAAGTCCAAGATGGAGTCCATGGAGATCAATGTGTTAGATGTGTGCCCTAGATGCCAGATCGACTGACACATTTCTGTACAGATCTAAGGGCAAATTTATAATTTTGACTATAAATGAATAAAAGGGTTATTCTTCTATCACATTGTGTACATTGTGTCTGTGATACATCCTTTGAGTTAGTAGAAATATAAATTCATATTTTCAAGAGTTGAAAATTTAAGACATGAATTTACATAACTAACTCATAAACAGCTCCTGACCATAGGATCATCACGAGGATGGTGATCGATCCAGAAGGTTGGTGTACGATCGCTTCCTTAGGGTAGATGTATCTTGAGTCTATGGTGTGGAGACACTGGAGTGAGAGTACAGGTATTCGTTGAGAATGAGAGTACTGAGTGTGACTACTTCGAGCAGTCATAAGGAAGTCTACCTTCTCGTCAATGACTAGCTCGATGCTGCAGTTGTGTGTCTAGTTCTTTGACCTGAGGTGCATCGATAGTTCACCTTGAGTGTGTTATAGTTTGACTACACTATAACTCAATCTCCTAGCCATTCAGAAACTTGAGGTGTATGTTGGCTGTAGCATATTCATTGTAGGAACTAGGTCGCACTAAGATGGGATCTATCAATCTCAATAGATGAGAGAAGTAGTCCTATGATAATTGAAAGATCGAGTCCTTAAGCCCATGGCCATGGCAGAGTGAAATAATAGAAAAGAGTTTTCTATTAAGGTTTCACATCAGACTCGAATCGATCGATTAACTCATATGACTGATGTTGGGTTTGATGAGTTCACCTTAACCCTAATTCAGTCGGGACTCATGATAGAGGAACTCAATCACACAGGTAGCTGCATTGAGAGGTTCATCTTCAGTTTTGATGGGTTTCTACCACATACTGCTAGGTATCACTGGTGGATTTTGAGAGCAATTAGAATGATATTGATGATCGATCATTCTATTTGTCTGAATCAGAAGAGTTCTGGTCCATCGAAAGGAGTTTCGAAGATGTCGATGATGAGATCACGACATGTCTCATTACCATACAGAATTGAATCTAATTGGGTCACACAAACAAGGGTTAGGATCTGGATGTCATCAATTGGGCTAACCAAATTGATTTGGATAAGATCCAATTAGGTTCAAGGAAATCGTGCTAGCACACGATTGAGCCTAACTTTCTCCTCATGTAATCTTTTCTATCTCTACTAAGCCAAATGTGATTTGACTCATCCAGAGAACCTTAGAAAGGTTTTTCTCAATCTAAATGAAGCTTGTCTAGCTTAGAAAAGGCTTGTCTTAATTCATGAGATGAATTTAAGACAACACCTGCTAATTCCTAGCACATGCCTATTTCATTTTAGGACATCTGTCAAAAGTTGACATATGGATCTTAAACTGGAGAGGGCTCATTGAAAGATTTTTGTGGAGTGTCCACAAGCCAAACCACATCAAATTGGGCACCATAATCAGATTATGATGTGAGCCCAATTAGATTAAAGTGGGCACCCCAAGTGATAAGGATTGAAGAGTCTTGATCAATTTAAACTCTTGGGCGCCACCTCTATTTGTGCTTATCCAATGTTGGTGCCATCTTTTGGAGATAAGCTAGGATTCTTATCTAATATGATCAGATGAAATCACTCCATCAATCAAAATTTTTTCAGAATTTATTAAAATTTTTTGATTGGTTGAATGATGTGGCACTGCGCAGCATACAGGGTCTATATAAACCCTGCTGCGCCTAGGGTTTCAAAGTAGAAATTATTTTATGCACAAAAACCAATAGCTGCCACCCCCTCCCCTCTTCTTTATATCCTCACTACTCTCCTTCCTCCCCTCTTCATGTCCAAAGAGTTGGACATCCATCTGGCAAAGATCCAAGGCGTGGTGATGCCTGGAACAGAAGGCTGCAGGACTTCTTCGACCAGCTGTTGCTCCAACTTCAGGAAGACTTTTGAAGATCTTCCTAATCAGATTTAGATCTAATTTTTGGAGCATAGATTTAGGAGGAGAAGATGTTCTAAATTCTACTTGAGTGGATACTGGTAGAGGCTAGGCACTTGCGTGGCTACATCAGAACTCGGACTGTGCAGAGATGATCTTCAGGGTAATCAGATTACCCTTGAGGTATTACTTGTTTCCTCATCCCTTTAGATTTATTTTAGATTTAATATCAGATATGAAGATTAGATTTAGAGACTTAGATCTAAAATATATATATGATATATATATTTTTAAATTATTCCATCCCAAATTTGATGAAATCTGGAAGATCCTATAGAGGAAAAATGATTTTCCTCCTTCAACTGGTATCAGAGCCAGGTTGTTGGCTCTATTTCAGATCTAATTTATATCTAATTTTAATTTTTACTTATCTGATATTAAAGATTTCAGATATCACATCAAATATGATAGAATCTGAAATTAAAATATTTAAAAATTAAATCTAAGAAGATCTAACATACATAAGATGCATGACTAGACTAGGATTAGTTGAATCCATGAATAGTCTTAAGTCTTATATTTTAATGAGATTAAAATATGAATTAAATCTAATTTATTATGTATTTTTCTAATGTTATAAGTATTATAATCAAATCAAAAAATAAAAAATAAAATTTTAGTTTTTTCATAAAATTGATCTGCTGCATGCCTAGACTAGTTGTAGAATTGTTCTAGTAACTTATCTAGAATAGATTTAATTTTGAATAGTTCAATTTAAATCTTATTTTTTAGATATTATATATGATGTATCAGATCTAAAAGCATGTTAATTAGATTGATTTTTGATACATGAGATGTATGCAAAGCATGTATTAGTTAGATCTTAAATTGTATATGTGATATGTTAATTTAGATCTAACTAGTTTTGTAGTTAAATTTATATTTCTGATTAAGGTGTTCCTCACGGCCGTCCGGTCATAAGAATGAAGTAGAATTTTAAGACCCTCTCTTCCCATTCAATGGGGTGTTCATATGACGTGTAGGGGTACCGTGCGTTCATTTTTAATCAAAAATCAAAACTTACTTTTCTACAAAACCCTAGATTCTGAAATCCTAGGATTTATTTTACATGCTTTATTTATGAACCCAAACTTAATTAATGAATTAAACTTATGAAATTAAGTTAGATCTAAAATTGAGAATTTCAGATCTAAGATATTTTCATAAAATTGGGTTCGGACTTGGGTAGCTCAATTAGGTCTAGCGGTTGATCAAACCGAATCAAGAGTTGGTTAAGTGGGATCATGAAAGCTAATAATTGACTAGCCTAATAAGATTAAGTCTGGGTCAAGGTCGAATCATATTTAGATGTGACTCGATCAAGTTAAGACCTAATTTGGCTCAGTGGTTAGAGCCTGGATTGTGGGCTAATCCAATTAGTTCTGGTTCGACAATTTGGTGTCTAAGGTAAGTTGGGCAGATGCGACCGACTGATTTTTAATTGGGAGCTACTTGACTCGAATGCATTCTTATCGAGTTAATGGCATATCCCTCCCACTGGACTCACTTATCTGGCCATATGTGTCGACTCAGTTCTGGTTAGAGGTGGCTAATAATTCGAGCTGACCCATGCCACTAGGTTAGTCATAATTGTTATGACTATGTTAAGTCAAGTTTAATGAGACCTAAATCAAATCTTCCTAAGAAAATATTAAGTCTAGGTTTTCCATCATTATGGATGTGCGGGCCCTTCTCGGGGTTGATTGTTCTCAGCTGGTTACAGTGGCTCAGTTGCATCGAAAAGATGCAACCATGTCCATTAGGTATTGGATGCTATGAATTAGAGGATGGGTTGGGCTCAATATTTTGGATATGGTGAGGGATCCAATCAGGAATCTAGTTCGTACAAATGGTGGGTCTAACTTAACTAAGGATTGGAGCAATATCCCGGACACGGTGAGCTTCATGAATTAGAGATCAAGTTTTGGATGCACCATGATTAGAGAATCATTGGACAAGAGTTGTCCACTCATCGGTTGACCCATCATCAATAACTGTTAGGTGAGGTGGTGAGCCAGTCGGTGAGACCGCACCACCCACTAAAAATCACTGATCATGGAGATTTTCACATCTCTACCAAGGGAGTGTAGGAATCTGAGAAATAGTGAGAGCCTAATTTATTTAAAAAATGAAACTCCTAAACAAATTGATTAAGTCTGATTACAAAATCTAACTAGAAACTTTTGACTCTCTACAGGAAACATGTCTGCCTCAAACCCCCTGACCAAAATACTAGACACCCACAGATTGACTGGACCCAATTTCAAGGACTGATTGAGGAACTACAAAATTATTCTGGGTTTCAAAAAATTGACTCATGTCTTGGACTAGGACCCACCTGCCATGCCAGCACGTCCGACTGCTGAACAGAAAGCGTCTCTGGAAAAGTGGATGGATGATGATAACAAAGCAAGGTACTATATGTTGGGTGCAATGTCTGATGACTTGCAGCACCAACATGAGAACATTTTGACTACCCGCCAAATATTGGCTCACCTGCAAAAGTTGTTTGGTGAACAGAGTCGCGCGGCCAAGTATCAAGTTTGTCAAAGACTTTTTAAGGCCAAGATGCGTGATGGGCAGTTAGTCCAAGATCATTGTTTGACAATGATCAAGGATCTTGAGAAGCTTGAGAAGCTCAGTATCATCTTAGACAAGGATTTTCAGATTGATGTGATACTTCAGTCCTTATCCGATGCATATGATCAGTTCATCATGAACTTTCATATGCATAAGATGCAATGTACCTTGATCGAGTTAATGAACATGCTGGTTACGACTGAGCTTTCTATGAAGGATTCAAAAGGATCAGTTCTTACTGAGGAGCGAACTTTTTTCAAAAGAAAGTCTTTTGGAAAGAAAAAGAAGTCTGCGAAGAAGCAGAAGGTGGATGGCAAGAAGAAGAAGATAGAATCGAAGAAGAAGGCTGCTGATAAGAAAAAATATTTCTACTGCCAATCAGACGGCCATTGGAAGCGAAACTGTCCTCAGTACCTGGCCACCCTGAAGAACAAGAAGGATGGTCCTTCTGGAGGTATGCTCATATTAGAGTCTAATCTTATGATTTCTTCTGCATCCAGTTGGGTGCTTGACTCTGGTTCTAGTGCTTATTTGTGCACTTCTATGCAGGGTCTTAAGGAAAGCAGGAGGTTGAGGGATGGAGAGATGATCCTATGCATCGAGAATGGAGCAAGAGTTGCTGCTGTGGCTGTGAAAACCTATCCTCTGCATTTACCGTTAGGATTAGATTTATTTCTTAGAGATTGTTATTATGTGCTTGCAGCAAGCAAAAATTTGATTTCTGTTTCATGTTTAGCATAAGAAGGCTATGTGATTAGCTTTCATAAGGACCATTGTAATATTTTTTATGAAAATAATAAAGTTGCAGATGATTTTTTTATTAACGGTCTCTATCAGCTACATATTGATGTATCTGTATTTAATATTAAGCAAAATATGAATGCCATAGGAATTAAAAGGCCTAGAGATGGTCTAAATAATAAGTATCTATGGCATCTAAGGCTGGGTCATATAACAGAAGACAGGGTTAACAAATTAAAAAAATTTGGGCCATTGAGTCTGTTGACTTTCGAGTCATATCCAGTTTGTAAATCATGCCTTTAAGGCAAAATGACCAAGCTTCCTTTTGTGGGACATGGGGAAAGGGCCACAGACCTACTTGCCCTAGTACATACGGATGTGTGCAGCCTATTTGATGTGCCGGCTAGAGGCAACTACATCTACTTCATTACCTTTACCAATGATATATCTAGGTACGGGTATGTGTTTCTAATGAAACACAAGTCTGAAGCTTTTGAAAGGTTCAAAGAATTAAGACATGAGATAGAAAAATAAATAGGAAAGCCCATTAAGGTTCTTCGATCAGATCGAGGAGGTGAATACCTTAGTTGGGAGTTTTTAGACTATCTTAAGGATAATGGCATAGTCTCTCAATGGACTCCACCTAGAACGTCTCAACTCAACGAGATTTCAGAATGGAGAAATCAGACCCTATTAGATATGGTCCGTTCCATGATGAGCTTCACGGACCTCCCCGAATTTCTTTGGGGACATTGTCTCATGACAGTAATTTATGTATTGAATCGGGTTTCCTCTAAAACTATTCTTACCATACCATATGAGATATGACATTGTAAGAAGCCAAGTCTAAATCATCTCAGAATTTGGGGTTGTCCGGCTCATGTTAAGAGACAGCAGGCGGATAAGTTAGAGTTCAGGTCTTTTAGAGCCCGGTTCATAGGATATCCTAAAGAGTCATTAGGATACTATTTTTATATTTCGGAAGACCACAATGTGATTGTGAGTTGAAATGCTATTTTTCTTGAAAAAAAGTTTATTCAAGATGGTGGCATCGGAAGAATAATTAAGCTCAAGAAAAATATCTCCCAAGAGCAATGAGCTAAAGAACCTGAGAAACCTAATCAATCAGAACCAGTCTTAACACAACCTCTTCCACCTCGTAGATCGACTAGGGTTTTCCATCCTCCTGAAAGGTACTTAGGTACCATACAAGAGGATGTAGAGGAAATATTTCTCACAGAAAATGGGGCTCATGGTGATGACCCCAAGACCTATGACGAGGCGATATCAGATATTGACTCCGAGAAATGGTTAGAAGCAATGAGATCAGAAATTGACTCAATGCACTCAAACCAAGTCTGGACCTTGGTAGATCCACCTGAAGGTATTGTACCTATTGGGTGTAAATGGATCTTCAAGAGAAAGATAGGTGTAGATGGAAATGTAGAGACATTCAAGGCTAGGCTCGTAGCGAAAGGTTATAGTCAGCACGAAGGCATTGACTATCAGGATACCTTCTTGCCCGTAGCCATGCTAAAATCCATCCGCACATTGCTTGCTGTTGCAGCCTATTTTGATTATGAAATATGGCAGATGGACGTGAAAATGGTATTCTTAAATGGATATCTTGAGGAAGATATTTATATGGAACAGCTGCTTGGTTTCACATCCGATGATGATGATCACAAGATCTACAAGCTGCAAAGGTCTATTTATGGACTTAAGCAAGTATCTCGGAGTTGGAATACTCATTTCAATGATGTGATCAAAATGTTTGGTTTCATTAAGAACGAGGAGGAACCATGTGTGTTCAAAAAGGTCAGAGGGAGCACAGTTGTCATCCTCGTATTGTATGTAGATGACATCCTCCTAATTGAAAATGACATTCCCATGTTGACCTCAGTCAAAGTGTGGTTGTCTAAGGAGTTCTCTATGAAAGATCTAGGAGAGGCATCCTTTATACTGGGTATTAAGGTCTATAGAGATAGACCAAATAAGATGCTGAGACTTTCACAGAAGATGTACATAGAGGAGGTGCTAAAGAGGTTTAGCATGGAAAACTCCAAAAGAGGTTTATTGCCTTTTAGACATGGCATTCATCTCTCCAAGAAGATGTGCCCTAGCACACCTGAGAAGATTGAACGCATGAGCAAGATCCCTTATGCTTCGGCAATAAGGAGCCTCATGTATGCCATGCTATGTACACGACCTGATATAGCCCATGCTATGAGTGTCACAAGCAGATATCAATCGAATCCAGACGAAGAGCACTGGACTTCTGTGAAATGTATCCTTAAGTACTTGAGAAGGACTAAGGATATGTTTCTAGTCTTTGGGAATGGAGAACTCCAGATTCAGGGATATACAGACTCAGACTTTATATCTGATATGGATGATCGAAAGTCAACATCTGAAAGTCTATTCATTTGCAATGGTGGTGTAGTTAGCTGGAAGAGTTTCAAGTAGACGGTGATTGCTGATTCCACCATGAAGGCAAAGTACATTACTGCATTGGAAGCTGCGAAGGAGGCATTCTGGTACAAAAAGTTTGCCGCAGAGCTTGAAGTGATATCATCGGATGCCATACCTCTTTACTGCGATAATAATGACACCATAGCCTTAGCTAAGGAGCCAAGGTCTCACCAGAAGTCCAAGCACATCGAGCGGCGATTCCATCTGATCCGTGATTACCTCGAAAAGGATTATGTCAAGGTTATGAGAGTCGACTCCACAGACAATATGGCAGACCCACTGACTAAGCCATTGGACCAGCAAAAGATCGAAACCCACCTTGAGAAGATGGGACTTAGATATGTAGCCAATTGGCATTAGATCAAGTGGGAGTTTATTAGATGTGTGCCCTAGATTTCAGATCGGCTGACACATTCCTGTATAGATCTAAGGATAAATTTATAATTTTGACTATAAATGAATAAAAAGATTATTCTTCTATCACATTATGTATATTGTGTCTGTGATACATCCTTTGAGTTAGTAGGAATGTAAATTCATATTTTCAAGAGTTGAAAATTTAAGGCATGAATTTACATAACTAACTCATAAACGGCTCCTGACCATAGGATCATCATGAGGATGCTGATCGATCTGAAAGGTTGGTGTATGATCATTTTCTTAGGGTAGATGTATCTTGAGTCTACGGTGTGGAGACACCAGAGCGAGAGTACAGATATTCATTGAGAACGAGAGTACTGAGCGTGACCACTTCGAGCAGTCATAAGGAAGTCTACCTTCTCGTCAATGACTAGCTCGATGCTGCAGTTGTGTGTCTAGTTCTTTGACCTGAGGTGCATCGATAGTTCACCTTAAGTGTATTATAGTTTGACTACACCATAACTCAGTCTCCTAGCCATTCAAAATCTTGAGGTGTTTGTTGGCTGTAGCATTTTCATTGTAGGAACTAGGTCGCACCAAGATGGGATCTATCAACCTCGATAGATGAGAGGAGTAGTCCTATGATAATTGAAAGATCGAGTCCTTAAGCTCATAGCCATGGCAGAGTGAAATAATGGAAAAGAGTTTTCCATTAAGGTTTCACATCAGACTCGGATCGATCGATTAACTCATATGACTGATGTTGGGTTTGATGAGTTCACCTTAACCCTAATTCAGTCGGGACTCATGATAGAGAAACTCAATCACATAGATAGCTACATCGAGAGGTTCATCTTTAGTTCTGATGGGTTGCCACCACATACTGTTAGATGTCACTGATAGATTTTGGAAGCAATTAGAATGATATTGATGATCGATCATTCTAATTGTCTGAATCAGAAGAGTTCTGCTCCATCGAAAGGAGTTTCGATGATGTCGATGATGAGATCACGATATGTCTCATAACCATACAGAATTGAACCTAAATGGGTCACACAAATAAGGGTTAGGATCTAGATATCATCAATTGGGCCAACCCAATTGATTTGGATAAGATCCAATTAAGTTCAAGGAAATCATGCTAGCACACGATTGAGCTTAACTTTCTCCTCGTGTAATCTTTTCTGTCTCTACTGAGCCAAATATGATTTGGCTCATTCAGAGAACCTTAGAAAGGTTTCTCTCAGTCTAAATGAAGCTTGTCTAGCTCAGAAAAAGCTTGTCTTAATTCATGAGATGAATTTAAGATAACACTTACTAATTCCTAGCACCTGCCAATTTTATTTTAGGACATCTGTCAAAAGTTGACATATGGGTCTTAAACTGAAGAAGGCTCATTAGAGAATTTTTGTGGAGTGTCCACAAGCCAAACCACATCAAATTGAGAACCATAATCAGATTATGGTGTGAGCCCAATTGGATTAAAGTGGGCGCCCCAAGTGGATAAGGATTGGAGAGTCTTGATCAATTTAAACTCTTGGGCGCCACCATATTTGTGCTTATCCAATGTTGGCACCATCTTTTGGAGATAAGGAGGGGTTATTATCTGATATGATCAGATGATATCACTCCACCAATCAAAATTTTTTCAGAATTTATTGGAATTTTTTGATTGGTTGAATGATGTGGCACTGTGCAGTATACAGGGTCTATATAAACCCTGCTGCGCCTAGGGTTTTGAAGCAGAAGTTGTTTTATGCACAAAACCCAATAGCTGCCACCCCCTCCCCTCTTCTCCACATCCTCCTTACTCTCCTTCCTCCCCTCTTCACATCCAAAGAGTTGGACATTTATCTGGCAAAGATCCAAGGTGTGGTGATGCCTGGAACAGAAGGCTGTAGGACTTCTTTGACAGGCTGCTGCTCCAACTTCAGGAAGACTTTTGAAGATCTTTCTAATCAGATTTAGGTCTGATTTTTGGAGCATAGATTTATGAGGAGAAGATGTTTCAGATTCTGCTTGAGTGGATATCGGTAGAGGCCAGACACTTGCGTGGCTACATCAGAACCTTGGGCTGTGCAGAGATCATCTACAGGGTAATCAAATTACCCTTGAGGTATTACTTGTTTCCTCATCCCTTTAGATTTATTTTAGATTTAATATTAGATATGAAGATTAGATTTAGAGACTTAGATCTGAAATATATGTAGGATAATTTTTTTTTTAAATTATTTCACTCCAGATTTGATGAAATCTGGAAGATCCTATAGAGGAAAAGTGGTTTTCCTCCTTCATAATGGTGTATGGACACTAGTTGATCTACCTGAAGGGATAAAATCTATAGGGTATAAATAGATTTTTAAGAGGAAGAGGAGCAGATGGAAAGGTAGAGATCTATAAAGTCCGTCTAGTTGCCAAGAGATACCATCAGCATTATGGTATTGACTATGATGAGACGTTCTCTCTTATGGTAATGCTCAAGTCTATCCGGATTATGCTTTCTATCACTGTACACTTAGATTATGAGATCTGACGGATAGATGTCAAAATCACTTTCCTTAATCGGGAGCTGAAGGAAGAGGTGTATATGGTACAATCTGAAAGGTTCACATCTATAGATGAGTCAAAAGTGGTGCAAGTTGAAAAGGTCTATTTATTGACTTAAGCAGGCATCTAGGAGTTGAAACATGTATTTTGATAAGATGATCAAAACGTATGGCTTCATTAAGAATGGAGAAGAGCCTTGCGTCTACAAATGAGCTTCCGATTCTGTAATCATATTCTCTGTGCTATATGTGGATGACATACTGTTACTAGAAAATGACATCCCGACTTTGCAGAGTATGAAGCTATGGTTATCATCACAGTTCTCCATAAAAGATTTGGGAGAAGTATCCTACATCCTTGGGATGAAGATCTATAGAGATAGATCTAGAAGGTTGCTTGAATTATCCCTAACCACGTACATCGATACCTTGTTGAAGTGGTTCAACATGGATAATTTCAAAAAAGGCTATCTTTCGATAGGCCATGGGATTACTCTTTCCAAGAAGGATTATCTAACAACTCCTGAGGAGAGAGTGCATGAGTAGAATACCATATGCCTCGGTAGTGGGATCTATCATGTATGCTATGACATGTACGAGATCTAATGTGGCCTATTCACTAGGAATAGTGAGCAAGTACCAGTCTGATCTAGATGAGAAGTATTGGAAGATTGTAAAAGTAATTCTTAAGTATTTAAGAAATACTAAAGATCAATGACTTATCTATAGAGATACTGACCTAAAACTTGTGAAATATATTGATTTCAATTTTTAGTCAGATTGTGATGACGGCAGAAGTGTGTCGGGCTACATATTTACTTTGAATTGAGGAACTATTTGCTGGAAGAGTTTCAAGCAACATACAGTGGCCGATTCTATATGCGAAGTAGAATATATTGCTGCATCGAATACTGCAAAGAAGGTGGTATGGTTGTGGAAGTTCATCAGCGAGCTGGGATTTATACTTTCCATTGATGGCCTATTCTTCTATACTGTGACAGCTCCAGTACCATAGCTCAGGCGAAAGAACTCAAGTCACACCATCGCACCAAGCATGTTCTAGAATGCTATCACCTGGTGTGAGAGATTGTGAACTGAGGTGACATTGAACTTTAGAAGATTGACGAAAAAGAGAACTTAGCCAACCCCTTCACTAAAGCTCTTGAGATCAAAGAGTTCGATAACTTCAAATGGAAGATGGGTATAAGATACTGCCCCGATTGGCTTTAATCCAAGTGAAAGTTGTTAGAAATTATATCTTAAAATTAATCATGTGACGATTGAGTTTCTCTTTGTATTTGAGTTATTGATTATCAAATAAAAGTTATTGTGGCATTTTTCATCACAAAGTAACATCTTCCTTGAACTCTTGTATTGTGATGAAGTCCTTAAAACTATGTTAGTGTATGATAAAGAGAGGATTTATCATATAGTTCTTAAACATATTCGCGATCAAATGATACATTATTATAGGATGATGACGTTTATTGAGTGGAGGTCATTGTGTACCATATGGATTGGTTGTCCTCTAAATCAAGGAGTGTGGTGACACTGGTATGGCATACAAGTGAGATGTAAAAGTACATCATCACTGAACAAGTGATTCACCCGTTAAGCATTCTACTGTTAAGAGCTGCTCATGAAATATATGGGTATAAGTATCCTTCAGATCTGAGATTACCATAGTGACTTGCAAGTAACTCACTGTACTTTGGTGCCGGACTATCTGAATTTCTAATGTAGTGACGGAAGGCTATTAAGTATAGTCAAGTACTTACGAAGTCTGTGTATGGATGAAGATGGGATTGATCCCTCCAGATTATTTAAGTTAATGTATTACTGTATTTTAATTTAGCAAAGTCTTGGCCAGGATAATCCATAAGATGGATTTGAAAGGTTGAAATATAATGTGGATGAATCAATCTTGATTGATAGTTAACCTAAGACCATCCTAAAACATCCAGGATCCAAAAGATGAATTATGTGGTAATCATGTGTATGAATTTTAGACTATTTTTTTACAATAACTTGACCTATCTGGATATCAGAAATCATTACTAGATCGTATCTCGATTAGTGTAGAAATTGGTACCTGTACTACCAGCTTAGTGTTTGAACCTATGGAGCCACGCACATAAGTCAAATAAAGTAGGAAGAAATTAGCCTATGTTTATATGTCCAATTTGGAAGTACTTGACTTGATTGAACATATAAGCTAACTTAATTAAGAATTAAGTTATGGATCAAACAGGATTGAAGAGTTGACTATATCTAGCTAGCACTACACATGAGGTTCAGGTTTGATCTTGAGTGTTGGTGCAAAAATCTGCCTGCGCCGGAGAAGCTGGAGTTGGGGAAGCCGCGGTCGCTGTCGGGACCTGCAAAGGAAGTCTAAACCGGAGGTGGGGTTGCTCCGGCAAGACCCTCCGACGCTCAAGTCAGTTCTCTGCCTCAACAAAAATGGAGTGCTCGAACGGAGAATTTAGCAGAGTTTTGAGATAAGAAATGAGCTTAGAGAATAACGTATCTGGATCCCCCTTTTTATAGGCGGAGGAGGTAACGGATCGATGGCGACGTCTGTAACCGTCTGGTCGTGGGCCGCCCGTGGTCAGGGGGAATTTATTGCGAGAGGTAGTGGAGCAGAATCGTGGCCATCACCGCAGCTCGCCATGTGGAATCAGTTGCAAGGAGTGGAGCAGCGTCCGTTGTCGCGACCTGCTAGTGGATGGGAGCATCGCTCGGTATCCGTCGCAGGAGGTGGAGCAGGTTCGTGGCCGTTATTGTGGCCTGCCAGGGGGTAGTGGAGCTGTGCAGAATCCGCCACAAGAAGTGGAGCAGAGCTGCGATGGTTACTGTGGCCTGTCAGGGAATGATGGAGCTGTGCGGAATCCGCCACAGGAAGTGGAGCAGGATCGTGGCCATTTTGGTGGCCTGCCAGGGGGCGCGGATCTGCTGATTGAAGCTCGGCAGCGGTCGGAGCCCGACCTCTGTAGAGGTCCGGGAGAGGTCCTCCTGGCGGTTGGGGTCGTGGGAGGAGCCCGACTTTCGTGGGAGTCCGGGCGGAACCCTCTCGGAGCTGAAGTTTCGGGCGGAACCCGGCTCCCGTAGGAGTCCGGGCAGAGTCCTCTGCAATCAAAGTTAAAGGTGAAGTCCGGCTCCCGTAGGAGTCCGGACGGAGCTTACCAGCAGTTGATACTGAGAGCGGAGCCTGGCTCCCGTAGGAGTCCGGGCGGAGCCCTCTGCAATCAAAGTTAAAGGTGAAGTCCGGCTCCCGTAGGAGTCCGGACGGAGCTTACCAGCAGTTGATGTCGGAGGCGGAGCCCGGCTCCCGTAGGAGTCCGGGCGGAGCTGTGCTGTAGTTGATGTCGGAGGCGGAGCCCGGCTCTCGTAGGAGTTCGGGCGGAGCTGTTCTGTAGTTGATGTCGGAGGCAGAGCCCGACTCCCGTAGGAGTACGGGCGGAGCTGTTCTGTAGTTGATGTCGGAGGTGGAGCCCGGCTCCCGTAGGAGTCCGGGCGGAGCTGTTCTGTAGTTGATGTCGGCGGTGGAGCCCGGCTCCCGTAGGAGTCCGGGCAGAGCTGTTCTGTAGTTGATGTCGGCGGCGGAGCTCGGCTCCCGTAGGAGTCCGAGCGGAGCTGTTCTGTAGTCGATTCCGCTGAGGGTTTCGGCTGTGGGTATTTTATACCCAACACCAGTCCCTCTACTTTCGAGTTTGAATTTCAAACGAAGGAAGTACAGAGAGAGATGGGCACAGCCGGAACCGTCCCTTCGAATCCTGCGCACTGCCGCCTCCAGATATTTTGGCATTAAATGAGCGCGTGCCAGAGTCTTTTCGAATTGGAGCGGTATGAGGGGATGCTTCGAAAATCCCACAGGTACTCTGGCCTAGGTACGGTGCAATTATGATCCTGCCAACCGTCAGCCGCTTTTAGCTGTCTGCCAGGGGGAGTGGGACACGTGTCGAATGCGGACTGGCCTGGGGTATTCGCGATCATTATGGCATCGGATCCCAGGGTCTATTTAAACCCGTCCTCCCCACTTCAGGCATCCTACTCCATTCCTGAGTTTTCGCTGGTGTCTGTCTTCTCTTCGAGAGCCCTGCTTTAGTGAGCGTCTTCTCGAGCCATAGGCGCCTTCCGTTTCTCATCCCCCAGGTCCCTCAGAGTAACATAGGTTAGTGCCAACCTTCCTCTCAATGCCTAGGGGCTTCTCCTCTCATCATCACTTTTGTGCGTCCCTCCGAGTTAGCCTCCGGCCACTCGTTCCCCTTTCGGTCTGTCTTTTTAGGGTCCTTTAGATCCTCCCTTCGAAACTACTCAAAATGTCCTCTGGCTCTTCTGCTCTCGACAGTTCCGAGAGTTCTTCTGCTTCAAATCCCCAGTTCCCTGTGGACGAACCCGCGTCCGGGGCTGAGCCTCGCTCGATTTTCGCACCGGGCGTTATTCCATGTTCGTCGACTTCGGAGGAACTCCTTCTGATAAGGGTTCGGTATGGGATTCCTTCAGAGTATGATCTGGAGCTACCTGGTCCCTCTGACCGGGCCTGCACTCCTCCTCCCGGCCGCTTCTGTTTGTATCAGGAAGTGTTCCGTGCCGGACTCCGGCTTCCACTTCCTGCCTTCGTCGCTGCCTTCTTCCGCTTCTTGGACATCTCTCTTGCTTCCGTGGCCCCGAACTCCTTTAGGTTTCTGATAGGGTTCCTCTCCCTCTGCCACATAGTCGAGGTCGAGCCATCCCTCTCCTTGTTTAGGCATTTTTATACCTTCAAACGCCATCCTTCGGTGAAGGACTGGTGGTACTTCTCCCCCCAGTTCGGTAAGAAGGGGTTGCTGAAGGGCACCCCTTCTTCGATTCACAATTGGAAGGGGAAATACCTCTTCGTCCACTGCCCGACCTTGGAACTGGGCCTGCCCCCTTGGGGTTCTCTGAGAGATTCCGTCCGTCAGGCTCCCAGCCTGGGGGAGGACGACCTCCAGGCCACCCAGAAGCTTCTAACTTATCCCGCTCCTTCCCTTCCTAATCTTCTGAGGGAGCAGCTTCTTTTCAACATCGGCCTGAGCCCTCAGGATCCAGCGAGTATTCATCTTATCTTTTCTTTTCTTGCCTTCCTCTTCTTCTTTTCTTTACCTCTTTTTCCTTCCCACTCTCTTCTTTTTCTTTCTTTCTCTTTTTTTTTTTTTTTTTTGACTCTTGATTGATCGATGTTGCTTCTTTTTCCCTTTTTTCTTTTCTCATCATTTTTTTTTTTTTTAGCAATGGACGTCGAAGCAACACGGATGCTCGCCAAGGGAATGAGAGCTCAGAAGAGAAAGGGCGCGGCGGCCTCCAGATCGGTGAAGAGGGCCAGGGTGGAGGAGACGAGCTTGGCTGCGCCCGTCCAGGCGGCCCCGGCCATCGACATTCCTTCAGATGCCGAGCCAATGGCTCCCCGGGCTTCCTCGAGGAGCCCGCCGACTAGGGCCCCCGCTCCGGGGGTTCGCCCCATGGAGGCACCCGCCGCGGGGAGGAGGAGGAAATCGGTGGCTCGCAGGGTGAGCGGCCACCGAGCTGCTGCAGACGAGTCCGTCTGCTCCGAGGGGGGATCGGAGAACCCCTTCAATGACAGGGACTTGATCAGGTGGCTGCTCGACGGCTGCATCCTGTCCGACATCGTGGAGAGGATCGACTGCGTCGATCCCGAGCAGCGGGCTTGGGACTCTTTGGGGTCCTTCCTCGAGGTAAGCGGATATTTATTTACACGGTCATTCAGTCTTTATCGTAATTCTCATCCATCCTTGCAGATTGGGCACCAGCTCTTCGCCTATGTCGAGGCGACGAGCCGCATGAGAAGGGACCTCCTTCAGGTGGAGGAACGCTGCCAAGCCGAGGTTGCTCACCTCCAAGCGAAGACGGCCGAAGTAGTCGCCCTCCAGGAGGCCCTGGAAAGAGAAAGGCAAGCTCGGGAAGAGGAGAGACGGATATTGGAAGAGTCGGCGAGGAAGGCGGAGGCCGAGGTCGCCCATTTGGTCGAGCAAACTCTGGTCCTGGTCTCGGAGGCCAGGGCCCTTGCGGTGGAGGAGTTCAAGGCCTCCGCGGAGATGAGGGACCTGAATGTCCAGTTCGGCCAGGAGGCGTTCACCAAGGGGTTCGAGCTCTGCCAAGAGAAGGTGGCCAGCAAATTCCCCGAACTCGATCTCGGCTTTCTTGAGGAGTCTGAAGATGAGGCCGGCCCTTCGTCCGCCGCCACCGCGGTCGCACCCCCCGCGCCGAGTTCTCCACCTCCCGCCCCTGAGGTCTGAGACCTCTGATCTTGAGCCCTTATTTTTGTTGCCATATTTCCTTTCTGTTTGTCTTCAAAACTATTCAATCAATAAAGTCGAATTTCTTGTTGTGGATGGCTTCTCCTTCCTCCTCCTCCTTCTTTCTGCTTTTCTTCTTGCAATGAGTCGATCTTTGATGCTTGCACCTTCCGATGGCAGTGCCCTGCTGAAGCACTCCCCTTGCCCCTGGGGGTCCCGCTGAAATCAACAATCCAGCGGTTGAAAAAAGAGGTCCTTCACCTGACGAAGAAGTTGAAGAAGTCGGAAGGCGAGCTCCGCAAATCGAGAGAAGGCCATTCTGAAGCCGCCGCTGAGGCCGCGCACTTTCGGAGTCTCCATGTGAAGGCGATCATGGATTATAGTCGGAGGAAGGCAAACTTCACAAAGGAGCTCGAGGAATGCAAGAAGAGCACCAGCGACCGAATTTGGGCTCAAGAAGCCAGGATCAGCGCCCTTAAGGTGGAACTATCAGCTGCGAAGAGGAAGATCGGCCAGCTGGAAGGAAACTCATCCCGGCTCTTGGCCCGGGTTGATGATGAACAGAAATGGTCGCAGAAGGTCTCCAACCTCTAGAAGCAGCTTCAAGACGCCGAGATGAGCCACGACGTGCAGCGGGCCAGCTGGCGCCGGCAAGTGAAAGAGTACAAAGGGAGATTCCAGACGGCGGCTGACGAGGTCGTTCGTCTCCAGAGGCAGCTGGTTAATAGGGCGCAGCTTACTTCCGCCCAAGATTCCGAAGAGCTCCAAGCCCTGAGAGGCACTGTTGAAGGGATTTCTGTCTCCCTCGGGGAGAAGACAGCCGAGCTGCAACAAGTTAAGATCCAACTGGCACTTGAGCGGAAGGCCATCGCAGACGCGGAGGCGGAGTCCGAAGTTTTGCGGAAGTGGCACCGAGAAGCGGAGGCTGAGTGCCAGCAACTTCGTCGGGCGCTCCAGGACGCACTGCGGAAGAGGGAAGAACTAGAGGAAGCAATAGAGAACCTGAGGCAGTCCTGGTTGAGGGATGGAGTAGATAACCCTAGGTCGGAGGGAGCAGGGCCTCCTTAGAGCTCTTTTGTCTTTATGTCTTATCATGTAGTTACTTTCTTTTTGTCGTTTTGTCCTTCTTTCCTTGGCCGTCCTGGCCTTGTAGTGTGTATATCGGAAATGGAAAAAAGAGCATTTTGTGTTACCTCATCCACGCACTGCACTGATATTATTGTCTGCCGAATCTCTCTTGTCGTTTGACTTGTTTGATGTAGACGTCGTCGGGGGGTGGGGGCTTTTTCTCTTCATCCGATCTTGTTAGGCGGCCAGATTTCGTCACCATTAACCCTCGCTGCAGAAGTCGTGGATGGAGCCCGGCTCCCGTAGGGGTCCGGGCGAAGTCTTCCTTGTAGGCGGAACCCGGCTCCCGTAGGAGTCCGGGTGGAGTCTTCCTTGTAGGCGGAACCCGGCTCCCGTAGGAGTCCGGGTGAGGTCTTCCTTGTAGGCAGAACTCGGCTCCCATAGGAGTCTGGGTGGAGTCTTCCTTGTAGGCGGAACCCAGCTCCCGTAGGAGTCCGGGTGGAGTCTTCCTTGTAGGGACCGGTCCGTAGGGTCGGGGAGTCTTCCTTGTAGGCGAACCCGGCTCCCGTAGGAGTCCGGGTGAGTCTTCCTTGTAGGCGGAACCCGGACTCCCGTAGGAGTCCGGGTGGAGTCTTCCTTGTAAGCGGAACCCGGCTCCCGTAGGAGTCCGGGTGGAGTCTTCCTTGTAGGCGGAATCCGACTCCCGTAGGAGTCCGGGTGGAGTCTTCCTTGTAGGCGGAACCCGGCTCCCGTAGGAGTCCGGGTGAGGTCTTCCTTGTAGGCGGAACCTGGCTCCCGTAGGAGTCCGGGTGGGGTCTTCCTTGGCGTAGGAACCCGGCTCCCGTGGGAGTCCGGACCTTCCATTTTGCTCAAGCCGGCGTGTGGTTCTCCTCTCGTTACCAGCCTGGCTTGTGGGGGCATGTTAGGGCGCTGTAAGGCCTCTCCCCCATCCGGTCTAAAAGAACCGGGCCTTCGACTTTGCTCATGTCAGGATGAGGTTCTCCTCCTGTTCCTGACATGGCTGTGGGGGCACATTAGGGCTTTGCAAGGCCTCTCCCCCCATCTGGTCTAAAAGAACTGGGCCTTTGACTTTGCTCAAGTTAGGGCGAGGTTTTCATCCTGTCCCTAACAGGGCTGTGGGGGCATATTAGGGCGTTGCAAGTCCTCTCCCCCCATCCGGTCTAAAAGAACCGGGCCTTTGACTTTGCTCAAGTTAGGGCGAGATTTTCCTCCTATCCCTAACAGGGCTGTGGGGGCACATTAGGGCGTTGTAAGGCCTCTCCCCCCATCCGGTCTAAAAGAACCGGGCTTTTGACTTTGCTCATGTCAGGACGAGGTTCTCCTCCTGTTCCTGACATGGCTGCATTTTTGGAGGGATCATATCCAGTCATAATACATCCACGCCAGGTGGGAAAGGCACGTTAGGTAGAAAGAAAAGTAGATTCAAGGTGAAATCGTAAGTGATACATTTACAGTTTTTTCGCTCCTCCTTGAGGCCCTCCGGTGACGGAGTCGATGGTCCCGATGGGAGGTCGGTCCTCGGGTTGCTCCTCCCTTTTCTGCGGTTCAGGCGGTGGGAGGGCTCTTGGCCGGTCTCCTCTACCCTCAGGCCTGCGGTGGATGAATCTGTCGAGTCGACCTCGCCGAATGAGCTCCTCGATCTCATCCTGGAGCTGGATGCATTCTTCGATGTCGTGGCCATGGTCGCGGTGATAGAGGCAGAACTTGTTGGGGTTGCGCTTCTCGAGATGTGTGCGCATCCTCTCCGGCCTAGGGAGCTGCTCCCTGACCTCCATTAATACCTGGGCCTTCGAGGCGTTAAGGGGGGCGTAGTTGCGAAATCTCCCTGGTGGGGAGCTCCGCCAAACCCCGCGGTCCGGGCTTCTCTGCCTGTGTGCCCGGGGTGGAGTATGGGTGCGCTTATGTCCAGGAGGGGATCGGGAATGCGGCCGGGCTTCCTTTGGCCTTTTCTCAACTGCGGGCTTACTCGAATCTCCCGCTTGACGCTCCCTTGCTATCTCTTCGTCCTTCATTTTGAAGGCTTCTTTCGCTCGGGCGTATCCTTCAGCCCGAGCCAGTAAATCGGCAAAATCCCTAGGGTACTTCTTCTTCAGAGAGTACAAAAGATCATTCTTCTGAAGGCCACCTTTCAGGGCGGCCATGGCAACTGACTGGTCCAAGTTTCGGACCTCCAACGCCGCGATGTTAAAGCGGTTGACGTAGGCCCGTATGGACTCCCCTTCCCTCTGCTTGATGTTGATGAGGGACTCCGAACCTTTCCGGGGATGCCGGCTGCTGACAAAATGGGCCACAAATTGGTGGCTCATTTGATCGAAGGAAAAGATGGTACCCGACTTCAAAGCCGAGTACCAGTTCCTCGCTGCTCCCTTCAAAGTAGATGGAAAAGCCCGGTATAAGATGGCGTCAGGAGCGCCGTGAAGCAGCATCATCGTCCGGAAGGCCTCCAGATGATCAACCGGGTCCGAAGTCCCGTCGTAGCTTTCGAACTGGGGAAGCTTGAAGTTTGGCGGGATCGGTTCCTGCATGATCATTTGGGAGAAGGGAGGGTCAGTGCAGATATCCTCACCATAAGCGGAGGGTGCGTGGCGGAGTTCTTCAATCCGCCGGTTCATCTCCTGGAGCCTCCGTGTTGCTCCTAGATTGATTTTGATGATTACAAAGCAGATTGAAGGGATACAAATAATTTTAAAATGAAAAAGTCCTTATGCTCTTCAAGGGCAAAATCATAATTTCACTAAAATCTTGATTTGATAGTACCATTTGGTAGAACAAATGATTTGAAATCTATTGGTGAAAATTTCATTATGTTTGGACTTATATTTTTGAAGTTATGAAGGTTTGAAGTGCATGAGTCGACTCATGAGTCAACTCATGGCACTGTGAGCTGATTGGCACGCAAAAATTCTCCTTGGCACGCTAGTTTTCTGGCTTGGCATGACCTGTGAGTCGACTCATGAGTCGACCCACAAGGCATGAGTCGACTCATGAGTCGACCCCTGCTAATTTGAGCCAAGAATTTCCAGAAACGCATTCTCTGGTTTTTGCAACAGAGGTCGACTCATGAGTCGACCCCTGAAGCATGAGTCGACTCATGAGTCGACCCCTGCGATAGGAAATGTCAGCAACGGCTATTTTTTTTCCCGTTTTAATTGCCTTTTATGCTTCCTAAAATTGCTCTAACGACTCTTTATCTGCCTAAATTATTTTCTCTTGCTTCTAATATCATAAAATGCTTTTAATGGTGAAAGAAATTGCAGATTAAATAGCAGATCAAACGTGAAATCAAAGAGAAAAAAAAAATAGAAGAAAGGATCCGAAATCTGCACGAAAAAGCCTGAGATCAACGAAATATCCAAAAAGAAAAAGAGAGAGGATCCACAATATACAAGAGAGATTGTGAAAGAGAAAAGCAAGAGCATTCAAGAGGATCTTTCAAGCCTATTGTTCAACCTTGATCTAGAGATTTTCCAAAGCTTTCAAGAGATCTTCAATCAACAAACAACCTCTTCTCAAGCATTCGTTCAAGCGTTCATCCACCTTGAGAAAATTCGAAAAGGGTTCTTCATTTGAGTAAAAGTTTTTATTGTTATATTAGCTCATTTAAAGGAGCTGTTATTGTATTAATCTGTGCTCAAAATTTTCTAACTCTTTGTGAGTTTTAGTTCTTGTTTTTGGAGGATTTCCAAAACAAGGAAAGGTTGATCCGAACCTGAAATCGGAGTGTTTTGGGTTTACTTGTACCCGGGAAATAAGTGATCTAGCTTGGGATAGCTAGTGTCGGAGTTTCCGACGTTTTGTATTCGGGTTGAATACAAAGTATAGTGGATTGAAATTCCCAAGTAGGAGCTTGGGGAGTGGATGTAGGTGCAAGGTTAGCACCGAACCACTATAAATCTTTGTGTTTGTGGTGTGCTTTATCGCTTCACTTTATTTCTTTATTATATTCTTGCATTCCTGCTTTAGGTAATTAATATTGAATTAAAGTCCTTATTTTGTTCTTCATAAGTAATCAGTTGGGGCTTAAAATTTTTAGAAACCCAATTCACCCCCCCTCTTGGGTTGCATAGCTGGGCAACAAGTGGTATCAGAGCCGGTGCTCTAGCCCTTCTTTGATCTAACAATCAAAGAGCCAAAGATCTATGGCAACCCATGTCGGTATTTCTCTGCCGAGGGGCAATCAACAAACCGACCTCCACTTTTTAATGGGTCTAATTACACCTATTGGAAAGCTCGGATGAAGATTTTCATACAAGTACTCGACTATGATATGTGGAGTATCATAGTGAATGGTCCTCACACACCCACCAAGATTATAGATGGTGAGGAGTCAACCAAACCCGAGAAAGAATGGGATGAGGTTGACAAGAAATTGGCACAATTAAATGCCAAAGCCATGAATGTTCTTTATTATGCACTAGATGCTAGTGAATTCAATCGCATTTCTACTTGTGCATCTGCTAAAGAAATATGGGATAGGTTAGAAGTCACCCATGAGGGAACAAATCAAGTAAAAGAGTCTAAAATAAACATGCTTGTACATAAATATGAATTGTTCAAAATAGAGCATGATGAGTCCATAACTGCCATGTTTACTCGTTTTACTGATATAATTAATGGTTTGAAGAGTCTTGGCAAATCTTATACTAACAGTGAACTTGTAAGGAAGATTCTCAGGTCACTGCCAAGAACTTGGGAAGCCAAGGTGACTGCCATCCAAGAAGCAAAGGACTTGAACACTCTACCTTTAGAAGAGCTTCTTGGATCCTTGATGACTCATGAACTGAGCATGAAGCAACATCAAGAGGATGAAGTCAAAAAGAAAAGAACCATTGCCCTCAAATTCACAACTTCGCCTGATTATGAAACGGATGAATCTGAAGATGAAGAACAGGATGAAGAGATGGCACTCATCACCCGAAAATTTAAGAAGTTTCTAAGAAAAAGGAAATAGGGGATGAGAAAGAAATTCACAAAAGGGGAACAAAGCAAAGAAAAAGAGAAAGATCAACCCCTTACATGCTACGAGTGCAAGAAGCCGGGATATTTCAGATCCGAATGTCCACAACTGAAAAAAGGTCCCAAAAAGTTCAAAAAGAAGGCAATGATGGCGACTTGGAGTGCGAGTGATGACTCAAGCTCCGATGAGGAAACCTCAACAGAACAAGCCAATCTGTATCTGATGGCACATGAAAATGAGGTAACTTCTGAATCCACTAGTGAATTCACATTTGAAGAATTGCATGAAGCTTTCTATGACTCAATTGATGAATTAAAGAAACTAGGAAAGAAAAACAAAGAACTGAAATTGAAAAATCAGTCCTTAGTGAAACAAGCTGAAATTCTTTCAATTGAAAAACTCACCTTGAGTCAAGAAAATCAAAACTTAAAGGATGAAATTAACAAGCTGAAATCTATAATAGATAAGTTCACATTAAGTTCAAACAAACTAAATATGATCCTTGAAAATCAGAAAGCTATATATAATAAGGCTGGACTTGGCTATAAACCTCTGAAGAAACAAAAATTTCTGAAGGATATTTATGTAAATTATTCAGGTAACAAGTCTACAAATATTACTTGTTTCAAATGTGGTAGAATAGGACATAAATCATACACATGCCTTAAATCTACCAATACAATTATAAAGAAAATATGGGTTCCAAAAGGAACCATTCTGACTAACCCAAAAGGACCCAAGAAAGCTTGGGTACCTAAGACAGAGACTTGACCTTTGCTTGCAGGTGTGTCTAGCATCCCAAGAAGGAAACAGGAAATGGTATCTTGACAGTGGATGCTCGAGACACATGACTGGTGATGAATCACAATTCATCACGCTTGATGCTAAGGATGGAGGGATGGTCACCTTTGGAGATAATGGCAAAGAAAATCGGGATAGGTAACATTGGTATCACTCCCTCCAAATACATTGAGAATGTTTTACTAGTTAAAGGTTTAAAGCATAACTTACTTAGCATTAGTCAATTCTGTGATAAAGGGTATAAAGTAGTTTTTGAATCATCTGTTTGCATTGTGACTAGTCCTATTAACGATGGCATTAAATTTATAGGACATAGGCATGGCAATGTTTATATGATAGATTTGAATGACTTAGCCAAATTAGACATGCAATATTTGGTTTTCTTCCTTTCCAAAGTTCATAGGGGGTTTTCTTTAAAAATTGTCTAATTAAAGCACGATTTAAAATGTAACATGCTGTGTTAATAGCTTCTGCCCAAAAATATCTTGGAAGGTTGCTTCACAAAGCATGGTACGGGCCATTTCTTCTAAGGTTCTGTTTTTCCTTTCTACTACCCCATTCTGTTGGGGTGTCCTAGGAGCAGAGAAGTTATGGCCAATTCCATTTTCATCACAAAAATTTTCAAAGTCATGATTTTCAAATTCTGTTCCATGATCACTTCTGATATTTTGAATTGAAAACCCTTTTTCATTAGTGACTTTTCGATGAAATTTAGTGAAAATTTGAAAAGTTTCATTTTTGTGAGCTAAAAAAAAAACTCAAGTAAAACGAGAGTAATCATCAATTATTACAAATCCATATCGTTTTCCTCCTAGACTAGTGGTTCTAGTTGGTCCAAATAAATCCATATGTAAGAGCTCTAAAGGTCTAGAAGTTGAAACAGTGTTTTTGGATTTAAATGATACTCTAGTTTGTTTACCTAATTGGCATGCATCATAAATTCTATCCTTTTCAAAATTCAGTTTTGGCAAATCGAGAACTAAATCCTTTTTAATTAATTTTGAGAGAGAATGCATGCTAATGTGTGCAAGTCTACGATGCCACAGCCAACTAGTCTCATTTATTTTAGCACTTAAGGAAACTAGGCATTGCATGTCTAATTTAGTTAAATCATTCAAGTCTACCATATAAACATTGCCATGCCTATGTCCTATAAATTTAATGCCATCGTCAATAGGACTCGTCACGATGCAAACAGATGATTCAAAATTTACTTTATACCCTTTATCACAGAATTGACTAATGCTAAGTAAGTTATGCTTTAAACCTTTAACTAATAAAACATTCTCAATGTGTTTGGAGGGAGTGATACCAATGTTACCTATCCCGATGATCTTTCCTTTGCCATTATCTTCAAAGGTGACCATCCCTCCATCCTTAGCATCAAGCGTGATGAATTGTGATTCATCACCAGTCATGTGTCTCGAGCATCCGCTGTCAAGATACCATTTCCTGTTTCCTTCTTGGGATGCTAGACACACCTGCAAGCAAAGGTCACGTTTCTGTCTTAGGTACCCAAGCTTTCTTGGGTCCTTTCAGGTTAGTCAGAATGGTTCCTTTTGGAACCCATATTTTCTTTGTGTTTGCATATTTGTTAATAAGACATGTGTATGATTTATGTCCTATTCTTCCACATTTAAAACAAGTAATATTTGTAGACTTGTTACTTGAATAAATATCCTTCAGAAATTTTTGTTTCTTCAGGGGTTTATAACCAAGTCCAGCTTTATCATATATAGCTTTCTGATTTTCAAGGATCATATTTAGTTTGTTTGAACTTAAGGTGAACTTATCTACTATAGATTTCAGCTTGTTCATTTCATCCTTTAAGTTTTGATTTTTTTGAATCAAGGTGAATTTTTCAATTGAAAGATTTTCAGCTTGTTTCACTAAGGACTGATTTTCCAATTTCAGCTCTTTGTTTTTCTTCCCTAGTTTTTTTAATTCATCAATTGAATCATAGAATGCTTCATGCAATTCTTCAAAAGTAAATTCACTAGTGGATTCAGAAGTTACCTCATTTTCATGTGCCATCAGGCACAGATTGGCTTGTTCTGTTGAGGTTTCCTCGTCGGAGCTTGAGTCATCACTCGCACTCCAGGTCGCCATCATTACCTTCTTTTTGAACTTCTTTGGACCTTTCTTCAATTGTGGACATTCGGATCTGAAATGTCCTGGCTTCTTGCACTCGTAGCATGTAGGGGGTTGATCTTTCTCTTTTTCTTTGCTTTGTTCTCCTTTTGTGAATTTCTTTCTCATCCCCTGTTTCCTTTTTCTTAGAAACTTCTTAAATTTTCGGGTGATGAGAGCCATCTCTTCATCCTGATCTTCATCTTCAGAGTCATCCGTTTCATAATCAGGCGAAGTTGTGGATTTGAGGGCAATGGTTCTTTTCTTTTTGACTTCATCCTCTTGATGTTGCTTCATGCTAAGTTCATGAGTCATCAAGGATCCAAGAAGCTCTTCTAGAGGTAGAGTGTTCAAGTCCTTTGCTTCTTGGATGGCAGTCACCTTGGCTTCCCAAGTTTTTGGCAGTGACCTGAGAATCTTCCTTACAAGTTCACTGTTAGTATAAGATTTGCCAAGACTCTTTAAACCATTGATTATATCAGTAAAACGAGTAAACATAGCAGTTATGGACTCATCATGCTCTATTTTGAACAATTCATATTTATGTACAAGCATGTTTATTTTAGACTCTTTTACTTGATTTGTTCCCTCATGGGTGACTTCTAACCTATTCCATATTTCTTTAGCAGATGCACAAGTAGAAATGCGATTAAATTCACTTGCATCTAGTGCACAATAAAGAACATTCATGGATTTGGCATTTAATTATGCTAATTTCTTGTCAACCTCATCCCATTCTTTCTCGGGTTTGGTTGACTCCTCACCATCTATAATCTTGGTGGGTGTGTGAGGACCATTCACTATGATACTCCACATATCATAGTCGAGTGCTTGTATGAAAATCTTCATCCGAGCTTTCCAATAGGTGTAATTAGACCCATTGAAAAGTGGAGGTCGGTTTGTTGATTGCCCCTCGGCTAGAGAAGTTCCAACATGGGTTGCCATAGATCTTTGGTTCTTTGATTGTTAGATCAAAGAAGGGCTAGAGCACCGGCTCTGATACCACTTGTTGCCCAGCTATGCAACCCAAGAGGGGGGGGTGAATTGGGTTTCTAAAAATTTTAAGCCCAACAGATTACTTATGAAGATCAAAACAAAGACTTTACTTCAATATTAATTACCTAAAGCAGGAATGCAAGAATATAATAAAGAAATAAAGTGAAGAGATAAAGCACACCACAAACACAAGGATTTATAGTGGTTCGGTGCTAACCTTGCACCTACATCTACTCCCCAAGATCCTACTTGAGAATTTCAATCCACTATCCTTTGTATTCAACCTGAATACAAAACGTCGGAAACTCTGACACTAGCTATCCCAAGCTAGAACACTTGTTTCCCGGGTACAAGTAAACCCAAAATACTCCGATTTCAGGTTCGGATCAACCTTTTCTTGTTTTGAAAATCCTCCAAAAACAAGAACAAAAACTCACAAAGAGTTAGAAAATTTAGAGCACAAATTAATACAATAACAGCTCCTTTAAATGAGCGAATATAACAATAAAAGCTTTACTCAAATGAAGAACCCCTTTTTCGAAATTTCTCAAAGTGGATGAATGCTTGAATGCTTGAGAAGAGGTTGATTGTTGATTGAAGATCTCTTGAAAGCTTTGAACGATCTCTAGATCAAGGTTGAAACAATAGGCGTGAAGAATTCTCTCCTTGAAAGATCTTGCTTTTCTCTTTCACAATCTCTCTGGTATATTATGGATCTTCTCTCTTTTTCTTTTTGGATTTTTCGTTGATCTCAGGATTTTTCTTGCAAATTTTGGATCCTTTCTTCTATTCTTCTCTCTCTTTCTCTGCTCCTCGTCTCTTGATTTCACGTTTGATCCGCTATTTAATCTGCAATTTCTTTCACCATTTAAAGCATTTTGTAGCATTAGAAGCAAGAGAAAACAATTTAGGAAGATAAAGAGCCGTTAGAGGATTTTTAGGAAGCATAAATGGAAATTAAAACGGGCAAAAAAAATAGCCGTTGCTGACATTTCCCATCGCAGGGGTCGACTCATGAGTCGACTCATGCTTCAGGGGTCGACTCATGAGTCGACCTCTGTTGCAAAAACCAGAGAATGCTTTTCTGGAATTTCTTGGCTCAAATTAGCAGGGGTCGACTCATGAGTCGACTCATGCCTTGTGGGTCGACTCATGAGTCGACTCACAGGTCGTGCCAAGCCAGAAAACTAGCGTGCCAAGGAGAATTTTTGCGTGCCAATCAGCTCAAAGTGCCATGAGTTGACTCATGAGTCGACTCATGCACTTCAAACCTTCATAACTTCAAGAATATAAGTCCAAACATAATGAAATTTTCATCAATAGATTTCAAATCATTTGTTCTACCAAATGGTACTATCAAATCAGGATTTTAGTAAAATTATGATTTTGCCCTTGAAGACCATAAGGACTTTTTCATTTTAAAATTATTTGTATCCCTTCAATCTGCTTTGTAATCATCAAAATCAATCTAGGAGCAACAGTGTGAAATTTTCTCTGATACATTATAAAATTTGCTCTGATACAGTGTGAAATTTTCTCTGTTATATTATAACATTTACTCTGATACATTGTAAAATCTTTTCGGATAACATTGTAAAATTTTTTTTTTTTGCTCTGATATATTAAAAAATTTATTTTTCTCTCTTGCTCTGATATATCTTAAACTCAAAATGATCTAATACTCTTTTCAAATGTTTATGAAAATGGACAAACTATTTTTGCATATGACCATTTATATCACATGCCAAAAGAATCATATTTTTCAAGCATATACACCTATAGTGCATTTTTTTGAAATTAATGCATTCACATAAATACTTTTGTTCAAGTGTTTTGTCATCATCAAAAAGGAGGAGATTGTTGCTCCTAGATTGATTTTGATGATTACAAAGCAGATTGAAGGGATACAAATAATTTTAAAATGAAAAAGTCCTTATGCTCTTCAAGGGCAAAATCATAATTTCATTAAAATCCTGATTTGATAGTACCATTTGGTAGAACAAATGATTTGAAATCTATTGGTGAAAATTTCATTATGTTTGGACTTATATTTTTGAAGTTATGAAGGTTTGAAGTGCATGAGTCGACTCATGAGTCAACTCATGGCACTGTGAGCTGATTGGCACGCAAAAATTCTCCTTGGCACGCTAGTTTTCTGGCTTGGCACAACTTGTGAGTCGACTCATGAGTCGACCCACAAGGCATGAGTCGACTCATGAGTCGACCCCTGCTAATTTGATCCAAGAATTTCCAGAAATGCATTCTCTGGTTTTTGCAACAGAGGTCGACTCATGAGTCGACCCCTGAAGCATGAGTCGACTCATGAGTCGACCCCTGCGACGGGAAATGTCAGCAACGGCTATTTTTTTGCCCGTTTTAATTGCCTTTTATGCTTCCTAAAATTGCTCTAACGGCTCTTTATCTGCCTAAATTATTTTCTCTTGCTTCTAATGTCATAAAATGCTTTTAATGGTGAAAGAAATTGCAGATTAAATAGCAGAACAAACATGAAATCAAAGAGAGAAAAAAAATAGAAGAAAGGATCCGAAATCTGCACGAAAAAGCCTGAGATCAACGAAATATTCAAAAAGAAAAAGAGAGAGGATCCACAATATACAAGAGAGATTGTGAAAGAGAAAAGCAAGAGCATTCAAGAGGATCTTTCAAGCCTATTGTTCAACCTTGATCTAGAGATCTTCCAAAGCTTTCAAGAGATCTTCAATCAACAAACAACCTCTTCTCAAGCATTCGTTCAAGCGTTCATCCACCTTGAGAAAATTCGAAAAGGGTTCTTCATTTGAGTAAAAGTTTTTATTGTTATATTAGCTCATTTAAAGGAGCTGTTATTGTATTAATCTGTGCTCAAAATTTTCTAACTCTTTGTGAGTTTTAGTTCTTATTTTTGGAGGATTTCCAAAACAAGGAAAGGTTGATCCGAACCTGAAATCGGAGTGTTTTGGGTTTACTTGTACCCGGGAAACAAGTGATCTAGCTTGGGATAGCTAGTGTCGGAGTTTCCGACGTTTTGTATTCGGGTTGAATACAAAGTATAGTGGATTGAAATTTCCAAGTAGGAGCTTGGGGAGTGGATGTAGGTGCAAGGTTAGCACCGAACCACTATAAATCCTTATGTTTGTGGTGTGCTTTATCGCTTCACTTTATTTCTTTATTATATTCTTGCATTCCTGCTTTAGGTAATTAATATTGAATTAAAGTCCTTTTGTTCTTCATAAGTAATCAGTTGGGGCTTAAAATTTTTAGAAACCCAATTCACCCCCCCTCTTGGGTTGCATAGCTGGGCAACACTCCGATCCAGGAAATCCTCTCGACTTCGAGTGTCGAGGGTCCTTTGGCAGAACGGGGGCAGGGATCTTCCAGGGGTGGAGTCGTGGTCCGATTGAGGGCTCTCCACCCTCGGATTTGTTTTCCTGGGAAGGACGAGGCGGCTGGCCCAGGTGGCCCGCCCCACCGTCGGGTTCTGGCATTCTGGCGATGCCCTTTTCGGGTGCGCTGACGCCTGTGGTTGCTGCTGCTGCATTGCTTGCACAGCTTCGATGAGGCCTCTGACCTGCTGTGCCAGCAAGTCAAATTGCTCCGCGCCGACCGCCGCCGTCGGAGGGGGAGGAGGAGGAGGCTGAGAAACAGGAGGGGAGGCCGGAGCCTGAGATCTGACCGCGGAGGCCGTGGACCGTCGGGTGGACGCCTTGCGCAGAGGCATCGAGTGTCGATCTCGCGGGGGAAGATTAGGAGTGGATGACGGAGAGACGGTCGGAGGCGGCCCCGTTGAACACTCCTTTAAGAACAAAGGTGCTGCGAAGACACAGCCCTTCCTCTAGCGCCAATCCTGTTGGTGCAAAAATTTGCCTGCGCCGGAGAAGCTGGAGTTGGGGAAGCCGCGGTCGCCACCGGGACCTGCAAAGGAAGTCTAAACCGGAGGTGGGGTTGCTCCGACAAGACCCTCCGATGCTCAAGTCAGTTCTCTGCCTCAACAAGAATGGAGTGCTCGAACGAAGAATTTAGCAGAGTTTTGAGATAAAAAATGAGCTTAGAGAATAATGTATCTGGATCCCCATTTTTTTAGGCGGAAGAGGTAACGGATCGATGGCGACGTCTGTAACCGTCTGGTCGTGGGCCGCCCATGGTCAGGGGGAATTTATTGCGAGAGGTAGTGGAGCAGAATCATGGCCATCACCGCAGCTCGCCACGTGGAATCAGTTGCAAGGAGTGAAGCAGCGTCCGTTGTCGCGACCTGCCAGCGGATGGGAGAATCGCCCGGTATCCGTCGCAGGAGGTGGAGCAGGTTCGTGGCCGTTATTGTGGCCTGCCAGGGGGTAGTGGAGCTGTGCGGAATCCACCACAGGAAGTGGAGCAGAGCTGCGACGGTTACTGCGGCCTGTCAGGGAATGATGGAGCTGTGCGGAATCTGCCACAAGAAGTGGAGCAGGATCGTGGCCGTTTTGGTGGCCTGCCAAGGGGCGCGGATCTGTTGATTGAAGCTAAGCAGCGGTCGGAGCCCGGCCTCTGTAGAGGTCTGGGAGAGGTCCTCCTGGCAGTTGGGGTCGTGGGAGGAGCCCGACTTCCGTGGGAGTCCGGGCGGAACCCTCTCGGAGCTGAAGTTGCGGGCGGAACCCGGCTACCGTAGGAGTTCGGACGGAGTCCTCTGCAATCAAAGTTAAAGGTGAAGTCCGGCTCCCGTAGGAGTCCGGACGGAGCTTACCAGCAGTTGATACTGAGAGCGGAGCCTGGCTCCCGTAGGAGTCCGGGCGGAGCCCTCTGCAATCAAAGTTAAAGGTGAAGTCCGGCTCCCGTAGGAGTCCGGACGGAGCTTACCAGCAGTTGATGTCGGAGGCGGAGCCCGGCTCCCGTAGGAGTCCGGGCGGAGCTGTACTGTAGTTGATGTCGGAGGCGGAGCCCGGCTCCCGTAGGAGTTCGGGCGGAGCTGTTCTGTAGTTGATGTCGGAGGCGGAGCCCGACTCCCGTAGGAGTCCGGGCGGAGCTGTTCTGTAGTTGATGTCGGAGGTGGAGCCCGGCTCCCGTAGGAGTCCGGGCGGAGCTGTTCTGTAGTTGATGTCGGCGGCGAAGTCTGGCTCCCGTAGGAGTTCGGGCGGAGCTGTTCTGTAGTTGATGTCGGCGGCGGAGCCCGGCTCCCGTAGGAGTCTGGGCGGAGTTGTTCTGTAGTTGATGTCGGAGGCGGAGCCCGGCTCCCGTAGGAGTCCGGGCGGAGCTGTTCTGTAGTTGATGTCGGTGGCGAAGCCCGGCTCCCGTAGGAGTCCGGGCGGAGCTGTTCTGTCGTTGATGTCGGCGGCGGAGCCCGGCTCCCGTAGGAGTCCGGGCGGAGCTGTTCTGTAGTCGATTCCGCTGAGGGTTTCGGCTGTGGGTATTTTATACCCAACATTGAGGATGAGCAGTTTCTGATCTATGATCTATGGAGCATATGAAAGATTGAATTTAAGTACTGATTGATTTTAAATTAGATCTAAATTAATTAAACTTAATTGGATCCAAAATCTAAATTAGATTTGGTACAAAAATTCTAAAGAGTTTGGGATTTACAGTCTTTCAAAATTATTTCGAACCAGCTTCGAATTGTATTCGAATCGAATCCATTTTGATGAGATATGAGAATTTTCACTTGCACTGAGATTTTTCTCTCATGTGGACTGACCAACACCTGGAATAGTGTTGGTTTGGGGCATCCCATATGGGTGATGGAGTGGGTGCAAATTGATTATCATATGTAATGGCAATTCTATCTCATGTAGAGATCCTTCTTTCATGAGTATTGGACTGATTCAAATCAGATTTGAGTTAGAACTCCTATACTTATTGGGTTATAAAAATCATCTATAAATAGAGAGGGTCTCTACCTATGGATGCATAGCAAACAAATCAGATTGAGAGAATAGAAAAAGAGAGAGAGGTGTGAGAAGAGAGAGAGAGAGGTCCCTTCTTCTCCTTGACCCTCCCCTCTTGTGGCCACCCCTCTTCCCTTGGTTGTGGATCCATCTTAGGGGTCCCACTTATTGGTGTGAGGTGTCACACCAGCACATCTCTTTCCTCATTTGATTGGATTGCGAAGGTAATTAGATTGGAGTTCATCCTGCTTTCCTGCGGCGTCTGACGTGCATGCGAAGTAGAGGATCTACATATCCAGACCTCCATGAAGATTTATATTAGATTATTTGAGATTTAATCTCTGGTTTTGCTACTAATCAGGTAAATATTTGATCCTTAATCATGTAGATGAATAGAAAAATTTTTAGATGCAACCTGGGCCTTTTGAAGAGAAACAGTTTTCCTTCCCTTCAGGCTCCTATTTGGACTAGGATTTGTCTCAAATTGGTTGCAACCAAATCCTATTAGGTTAGGGTTTTGAATAGGTTTGATCAAAGACCAAGAGAGAGCCTAGTTTGACTAGGACTCTCCCTCTCTCCTTGCGCCAACTAATCCATGCCTAACCAACTAATCCCACTGCCCCTTCTCTAGTTATTTTGCATGAGATATCTCACATTGATCTAAAGACATCGTGCCCCATTCTCTTATTTTTAGCATGAATTAGTTCACACAAGATAGGGAGGCATCCAAGAGTTGGATGCCCCCCAAGACTCTATCCCAAGCCCTAAAAGATAAGGTTTGACCTTATCTTAAATCCCTATTGCATGCCATATTAAAAGGAGTAATTATGGGGTGTGGGACTTGGATTTTATTATGAAAAAGGGTGGTGAGAACTTAGACTTTTCATGGAAATATTAGAGGGGTGTGCATGGTTTCTGAGAGTTAGGCGCAAGGCCTCTTGTGCGGGGTTTCTAAGGCACACATCTCTAAGGCATCTTTTCTATTTGGGGCGTGAGATCTTGAGGAGGAGGGGATCCTACTTATGCATGGGTTAAGGGAGAAAAAAGAGAAGGTGTTCCTCTTCTTCCTCCTATTCTTCATCCTCCAGATGTTCTTCCTTTATAAAGTCTGAGAGAAAGAGAAGATCTATTCAACCATCAAGGAAGCGGTCTCTACAAGGGAGCTAGCACCTTAGAGAGATCAAGGAGCTTCTGATTAGATCAAGGCTTTGTATAGATATATGTAAAGGTCGGGTGCTTGTCCGGCTTTAAAGAAATCTAAATGACATCCACAATCATCAGTTTGCGGTAAAAATCAACCCGCATAAAGGTATGAAGATTAGATCTTTAATTTCCTTGTTCTTAAATTTTAGATTCAGTTTTTCTATATTCTATCCATCATATGAAGATCCTGTAGCACAGTTTTAAGATTAGATCTTGTACATGCTTATAGATTAAAAGGTATTTTAATCTAATTTTTATTCTATTGCATTCATAATTTTTAAAAGTTAAAAATCTACATACATGGAACCATGATTTTCTAACAGTGGTATCAGAGCCACTTCATACGCATGTGATTAGGTTAGAAATCTGAAATCTGAAATTTATGTTTTAAATGTGAATTTTTGAATTATTCTTAGACCTTTCTTTATATAAGATATAAATTGATTGATTTCATATCTAAAATTTATTTTAGATCTAAATTTATTTTGTATGTTTCAGATCTGAAAGGTGTTTTAGATCTGAATACTACAACAAAACAGGTTATTAGCGATGAAAAATTTTTATCGCTAATAATCTATTACAGATGAAAATAAATTATTAGCGATAAAATTTTTATCGCTAATATTTTATCGCAAATAATCCATCATTGATAATATTTTATGATGAAAAATATATTTCATCGCTAATAATAGTTATTTATGATGAATAATTTTCATCATTAAAAAATTTTATTTTATCAAAAATAATTTTCGATGAAAAATTTTAATCATAAAAAAAATATTTATGATGAATTATAACATCATTAATAAATAAAAAAATTAATAATGATGAAAATTTTTTTATCTTTATTAATTTAATTAAAATTTTTTTTGAAATAAAATTTTTAAAAACTTTGAGCGATGAAAAATTTACATCATAAAATTTTTTTTTTGTAACAAAAATTTTTCATCTCTATTAATTTAATAATAATTTTGTTTAAAATTAAATTTAAATAATATTAGTGATATAAAACTTACATCGTAAATACAATAATTTTTGATAAAAAATTTTATCACTAATAATTATTTATGATGAATAAATTTTCATCATTATTAATTATATATAAAATTTTAATAATTTTATATTTATTAAAAAATTAATTTATCATACTAAAATATTTTTGGTGATCAATATTTTATCAAAAATAATTTCATCGCTAATAATTTAAACATATTTTTTTAAAAAAATAATTTATGAATATATATTTTAATTTATATTTATAATATTTTTTATAAATAAAAAAAATAAAAATAAAAAATTTACATAATAAATTGATAAATAAATTTTATTATTTTATTATATTAAATTAAAATTATAAAAATTTAAAATAAAAATAAAAAAAGTACATGAAGAAATCATTAAGTGTCGGTATTTGAAGAACGAGCTGGAGAAGGAAAGCACTTGAAAGAGCTCGGATCGATCTGCTGCTATCTCATCAACTGTATCGTCTACTCCATCTACGCCATTTACTTCATCATCTGGATTTGGAGCTACTGATACTCGTCGACATGTGCAGCCAACTCTTGAGCTCACTGCTCAATCTGCTGTCGATCCACGACAGCCTGCTATCGATCCTCGACAGCCTGCCTCTGCACCTCCGTCAGTTGAGCTTCACACACAAAATGGATGTCAGCTCTAGACGAGCATGAGGATGAGGGAGCAATGATCCCATACCCTAGATCTTTAACATAACAGGATCTTGTACCAAGAATTTGATCATAGATCTCATCATCTATGGGTACGGTTGAGCCCTTGAAGGTAGGCTTGGTTCTCATGTCTGTCATACAGTCCTAAAAATTAAAGTTATAGCTATTTTAATTTTATAATAAAAATTAAATTATAAAAAAAAATAATTAAAAAAATTTATAAAGATCTCCTGGCTCCCGGTCGTCCATTCTCCCGATCGACGCTGGTAGGTCCGTTGGTAGATATCGATCCTACCAGGAAGCTCGCCACTCTCAGCATCTCTCTGTAATTTGAGAATAATTAATTAAAATATTTTTAAATAATTAAAAAATAATATACTAATTAAAAATTAAAAATTACCTACCATGTGATCCATGTGATGAGCGAACAACTTCGAACCCTCACAATGCGGTACGATCTGTCTCGCTTGATTTGTGACATTCTGGACACATCTTTATTGGAAAAGGTGCAGGATTTCATGCATGAATTTTAAAATATTTTTGAAATATAACGCAGTGAAACATGTAAATTAAATAATTTAATCTATAAATACATGTAATCAAATTACTAAATCCTATAATTAGGACCTATAACATGTCATATTATATTTATGAATTAGAAAATAAAAGCTTTTGTATTGATCAAATCAATACCCTAGATCTAAAATAATTTTAGATCTAAAACCTAGATCACATCTAGATAAGAGAAGAGATCAGATCTCTTACCTTCATGTGGGTCGAGGACTTTATGGTTGATTTTTTTTGTTGCCTTTGGAGCCGCACACGCATCCGACCTCTACAGGTGATCCACACAAGGCTGCAACAAAATTGGAGGTTCGTCGGACGAAGATCCACTCGAAGTGCTAGCTTCTTGCAGATCCCTCCAGATGGTTAATCTAGAAGATATTCTTTGGATCTCTTGGATATTTTAAGAGATGAAGAATATGAGGAGGAACAAGAGAGAAGTCAAATCTTTTGACCTCCCTAAAATCAGAAATAATAATATAAAAGAAAAAATCCTAAGAGAAGATAGTTCTTCTCTTTCAGTACATCAAGGATTGATGTCCTGAGAACATCTCTATGCTAGGACATGAGAAGACCTTCTTCTCTAGATATTTCTCTAACTTCTAGATCTTATGATATCTAATTTTTCTCATAGAAAAATCTCATGATTTATGGAGAAGAAGAGTTCTAAAAGAAACCTTAAGAAAAGACATTCTTTTCTTCTTCTTCTCTCATTAGAACATGATCAGATCATGTCCAAAATAAGATCACCATGCCCCAACTCATTGGAGCATGAATCCACCATGCCATTCCTCTTTCTCTCTCAGATTTTTATCACATAAAAACATAAAATAAAAAGAAAATAAATTGAAAAGAAAAACAATAAGAGAAAAATGTCTTCTCTCTTACCTTTTGTTTCTACAAGACATCAACTTTTGATCTCTTGATAGAAGACTCTTCTCCAAGAAATTTGATGCCTCAAACCACCCATTCCATCCTCTTTCTCTCTCAAATTTTATCACATAAAAAATACAAAAAACAAAGAGAGAATAATATGAAAGAAAAATAATGAGAGAAGATAATCTTTTCTCTTACCTTTCTCTCTACAAGATATCAACCTTTGATCTCTTGATTGAAGACTCTTCTCCAAGGATTTTGGCACCTCAAACCACCCATGCCATCCTATTTTTCCTCTAATTTTTCTATCTATTTTTTCCTAATTTTTGACTGCATATCTCATCTCATATGGGGTGGCAACTTTATATATGGCAGATTAGGTCAAAAGACCTAATCAACAAGGAGTCCATGGGGCGTCCAACTCTTAGACGCCCCTTGCCTCATGAATTTTGTGGAGAGCATGAAAATAACCACAAAAGGGATGACAAAAAGAAGGGATAAGGATGGAGAAAGTTGGTGCATGAGAGGAGGGAAGAGTCCTTGTGAAGAGGGACTCTTTCAAACAAAGGAGATAAACCTAAACCACTTTCCATAATTAGCCAAATCACTTTCCATATTGAATCAAATCAAAGTTGATTCAAATCTTTAGAATAAGTGGTGTGAGATAACATTCCTTAAATATGAATATCATAGAAAAATATCTAAAAATTAATTAGTGTGCGTGGGCTTGAGATTTCTTAGGTGGCGCAAGAGAAGAGATGGAGTCCTAGTCTAACTAGGATTCTTATGTAGATTAGGTCAAACACTTTGAACCCAATCCAAATAAATTGGAACCTAATTAGTGGTGATTCTAGTCCAACTAAAAGTCTAATTAAATCAAATTAAACTATATTTAATTCTGATTTAAATTCTAACTTAATTAGGAATTAGGTACATACAAGTTCTAGTCAAACAGGGACTTGTTCTCCCTTGCAATTGGCTTATCCAATAAATCAATTAGACTTAATCCAATTAAATTAAAACTAATTTTAATCAAATCAAATTCAATTAGACTTAATTTCAACCTAATTGCTCAATCAGATTAAGCCATTTAGCAATCCAATTACTAATTGATCCTCTTGCAACACTTGTATTAGGTCAAACATCAATCACATTGATCGTTTAACCTTAGAATGATTTTCAATCATTGATTAACCATCTGATTAGGTTACAACCTCTTATGTGTGTGATCCTATAGGTTTAAACCTAAGCTGATAGCATAGAAACTAATTTTTATACCGGTCGAAGTAACCATCTAGCAATGATTCCCGACGTCCAGATAGGTCGAATGTATGCAAAGCAACATTCTAAGAATTCTGACCTATGGTTACCATATAATTCATCCTTTTGACCAATAATGCTCAAGATGACTTTGAGTATGCTGTCAACACTCATATAAGTCATCTCTATTGTGTCTCAAAATTTTGCAAATCTCATGACTCCTCACGAGGATTATCCAGGCCTAGGTTTTGCTAAATTGAAATACAGCGAGACATTCTCTTTCTGAAGTTAATTAGGAGTGGTCAATCTCATCTTGATTCACACACCAACTTCATAAGTACTTGACTGTACCCAAAAATCTTTCGAACCTATATTAAAAATACAGACAGTCTGGCACCAAAGCACAGTGAGTTCCTTGCAAGTCACCGTGGTGATCTCAGGTCGAAGGAACACTTATACCCATTAGCCTTAGCTAACTACTCTTGATAGTAGAGTGTTACATTGGTCATATTCAATACAGATGTACTCCTACATCTCATCTAGATGCCATACCAGTGTCTCTACACCACTTGGTTACAAGGACAACCAACGCATATGGCATACAACGATCTACACTTGATAAGTTATCGTCCTTGTTAATAACTTATCATTTGGTCGTGAACAATTTAAGAACCGTTCAATAAATTTTCTTTATCGATTGATTGTGGTTCTAAGGTCTTCATCATAATTTAGGAGTTTATTTAATAAAGATAGAACTTTTATGATGAACCTGCCAAATAACTATTATTATTAGATAATTCATATACTAATTTCAATCATCTACCACTTAGATGATTGACTTTAAGACATATTTTCTAATAACTCCCACTTGTACTAAAGCCAATCAGAATGATATCAAATATCCTATCTTCCACTTGAGTTCGTAGAACTTCTTAGTTCTGAGGCCTCAGCAAATGGATCGGTCAAGTTCTCATTTGTCATCGATCTTTCAAAGATCGATGTCACCCTGATCTAAAATCAAAAGTAATAGAAATACAGAGTATGCTGGTCCTTCAGTTCTTTAGCCAGATTTATGGCTCCAGTGCTATGATAGGACTGGACCATCAGTGGAGGGTGCCACTCCCAACCTGCTAATGAAGCTCAGCAACTACACAGCTTACATGACAGCATCATATGCTACGTTGTACTCTACATCACTAACTGAATAGACTAAAGTATCCTGCTTGGAATCTTTCCAGCAAATTGCTCCTATAATTAGGGTATGATCTGATACTTTCTTGTTGTCATCTTGATCTGACTGAAATCAAAACATCCACATGTTTAAAGTCAGTATTTTCATGTTTGAGTCACTGGACATTAGTATTTTCTAAATACTTAAGGATTGTCCATACAATCTTCCAGTGGTTCTTACTTAGATCAGACTGGTATCTGCTCACTACTATTAGTGAGTATACCATATCTGATCTTGAACATGGAGAAATTAGATGACACCCAAACCTTTATTCTTTGCAATGCTGGAATGCCATTCCTGATTAAGAGAATTTCATCCACAGACAACACAAGGAATAACATTACAGAACATTTTGCCCACTTATAAATGCAGGGTTCTTCTTCGTTCATAACAAAGATATATGTTCAAAACGTATGTTCCAACTCTGGGATAATAGTGAAAATGGGCTTTATAGGTCTCCACCTTCCCGTCTGTGCTACTCTGATCCTTTTGATAAATCCATTCACACCCAATAGGTTTTATCCCTTCAGGTGAATCATCTAGTGTTCATACACTATTGATTTTTATGGACTTTAATTTAGATTTAATGGCTCCAAGCCACTTCTCAGAGTTAGACTACTACATTGCATCCCTATAGGTGATCGGATCCTTGTTAATCTCATCGAGATCAACAGGATCACCGTTCCAGACCTAGACACTGAAGCGTCTGTCTGACTAACGCGGTACTCTATCAGATCTCCTTAAAGGTGTTACTTTAATGGGCTCCGAGTTTGATCTAATCAAATCCGGTTCTGTAGGTTTAGTAGATTATGTCGGTTCATTTTCTACCAGTCAAACTTACAAGTTCAACTTGATAGGCATCAGTTCCTTCTCTAAGGAACTCCTTTTCAAAAGGAATGCCCTACTGCTGATGAGCATCTTATGTTCTTCAGCATGATAGAATCAGTAACCCTTAAACAACTATTGGACCAAGAATCAAGTTTATCTGTATGCAAATCTTTGACATAGGTCGATCAACTCCAAACCCAAAGGTGAGAGAGTCTAGATCTATGTCCATTCTATATCTCATATGAAATCTGCACAATAGACTTACTCAGTATATTTTTAGAGTAAAACAGGTAATCACACAAGAGCACAATCCTAAAACAGGCAGAGAAGTGAACCATATTGTGGATTGAACTATGTCTAACAAAGTTCAACTTCTTCTTTCAGATACACTTTGTTCCGAAAAGGAATCCACTGAGAGAGAATTCAATTCTCTCCTAGATATGTCATAAATTCACTGGATAAGTATTCACCTCCTCGATTTGATCGAAGAGTTCTAACACCTTATCCAATTTGTTTCATTTTTTCATTATTGAATCATTTGAATATTTTAAATGATTCAGGCCAGACGCACCCGTGCCCAGATAGGTCATCTATAATGAAATATTAATATCTTCTTTGGCACTTAAGTTCACAGATCCACATACATCACTATGTATGAGACTTGAAACTTTATCAGCTCCTTCACCTTTTCCATTAAAAGGTGACTTTGTCATCTTTCCAAGAAGACAAGACTCACAGGCTATCAATGATTTGCAATCATTGATGTCGAGGTTTTTCTCTCAAGCTAATCCATTTATCTTATTCTTGTCAAGATGACTAAGCCAAAGATAGACATCCATGACATTATCTAACTTGGGCGTGTACATTACACTTAATAGGCTGTGTCAATGTTAAATGTCATTTCCTTCTTGTCCATGTATTATTGTAACATTATTCATAATAATATCATAATAATCTTTCTTTATTAATGAATGATGAACATCTTTGGCCAAAAGACCAACAAAGATGACATTCATCATAAACAATGGACAATAGTAATAATTACTCTAAATGACAATATTTGAAATAGGCTCTACAATTCCTAAAGTTAGGATTGGAATAAGACTTCCATCCCTAATGTTCAAGAATTTCTCATCATTTTCAAACATTCCACTTACTAGCAACAAATTGCATAAGACCATCGGTATCTAATACCTAGGTAGTAGAATTACATAGAGAAACTTTAAGGTGTTATCATATAACATCCTTGATGAGCAACTCTTGCTCTTTTCTCTTGTTCAGCCTATTATGGTCAAGGAAAGCAAGACAATTCTTCTTCCTATGACCCTGCTTCTGACAGTAGAAGCAACATACCTAATTTGGATCGATTTTGGACTAATTATTTTGACTAGACTAAGAAGCCCCAATACGAACCCATTCGTACTATTGAACCAAATTCAACTTTCGATACTAATTAACGAAGTTGGGTCCCATAAGTCATCACTATCTAACAGCGATTGGAGCAATTAAAGTTTAGCCTTATTTTGAGAAAAGAGAACAATGACCTAATGTATATGAATTATTTTAAGCCTAAAGACTTGGACTTTAGTCTCAAGGTTCTCCCACTATTTTGTTCAAATTGGTAGCCTCTACCTCTAATTTAGAAAATTACTTTAATTTCTTAGTAGGTACTAGAATCCACATAGACTACAGACAAGCCCGACTTTGGTCGGCCAACCCATCTGCATCTACGGGTAGGTTCATTAACTAATTATTTCTCCAAACAACTTCTAGTAATTTAATTTTGCCCCAGAAACCTAATCAGTAGGCTTTGGCCTCCACTGTAAGGATCCGGTTAGGTCCAACCATTAACATGATCATATTTGGTACATCTAACCAATGAATGATTAAGTCCAACTTTGGTTGGCTCACCTAACCACCATTAGAGAGACACTTCCAAGTCATCATATGATGAGTGATAATTCCATTAGTCAACAAGCACCAGGCCTTTGGGTCTGCAATGATTATTGAGTTAATGGACTCATTATCAAACACCTTAATGGGAGGCTATGACTCAGTTATCTCCATAACTTTATCATTTTAAGGATCTAATAAGTTTAGAAGATTTAAAATTATTAGTGATTTAAGGATAGAAAGCACATGGATCAATTTGCTCCCACTGACTTCACCAAGTCAAGTCCTCCCACTGACTTCTCAAGTCATTAACAAAGACTAGGATCAAATTTGGTCCATGGACACCTAGATCAGTCTTACTGAATGAAATCAGACTCATTGATTTTTTATGTGACATGGGTTAGCACGAATCCATGAGCAACCTAATCAAGACCTGATTAACCACATTGACCAGGTAAGTATGATCAGTGGGAGGGTTTGCCAAAGCTTACCTTAGACACCATCAGAAATAGCCAGGTAAGTGAGCTCTCAATTAAAAATCACCGGTCAGGTTTACCCTAGACACCAACTAGTTTATCAATTTTGATTTGATCTGCCTAAAGATTCGGGTTCAACCGTCAAGCCACGATCAGTGTCCATTTGTTAGATATATGGATTTTGATCAACTACAACTATTGAAGTGATCTATAAAAATGACCTAATCCTAATTAACTTTTAATTAGGTTTGATCAATTTCTTAACTTAGTCCATATTTAATCTAACCCTAGGTAACCCAGTTAATGACCTGATCAAAGCTAACCCATTACCCTTTAACCCATGTTTTATGAAATTGTCTTAGGATCTTTAAATCACAAACCTAGATTCTAAACAATCACTTAATTCTTTTAATTAAGTTCATGGCTGAGGGTTGGGGTTTGGCATTTTGAAAATCATTTTCAACTTTTGAAAGATTTAATACAATTTAGTGTTGTTTCACTAAATAGGTCGACTCATTTCAAAAATGGGTCGACTTATTTCACTAACAAACACTAACAACTAAAATCAGTCAGAAAAATAATTGAGCCAACTTTTCAGTCAAGCTGGATTGCTGGTTGAGCTGGCCTGATAAGCAAATAGAACCTTCATAAGATCTTATTCTTTGCTGATTTTAATCTATGTACATTATATAAAATTTCATGAAATAAAATAGACCTAATCTAAAACATTCATGATAAGATTTATTTAAACTCTTTTAAATTTTCTAGGTCGTAACGTACCATGATAACCTTTGTACTGTAAGGGGTAAACCTTACAGCAGGACAACCTACAGTCCATGTGATCATTATTTTATTTTTAAATTTATTTTAATATAATTATGAATATATTATAAAAGAACCTAGATGCTCTGATACCACTGTTGGAAAAAATGCAAGGTTTTATGCATGAATTTTAAAATATTTTTAAAATATAACGCAGCAGAACATGTAAATTAAACAATTTAATCTACAAATGCATGTAATCAAATTACTAAATCCAACAATTAGAACCTATAACATATCATATTGTATTTATAAATCAAAAAATAAAAGTTTTGATATTGATCAAATCAGTACCCTAGATCTAAAACAGTTTTAGATCTAAAACCTAGGTCACATCTAGATAAGAGAAGAGATCAGATCTATTACCTTCATATGGGTTGAGAACTCTGTGGTTAATTTTTTTTGTTGCCTTTGGAGCCGCACACGTGTCTGACCTCTACAGGTAATTCACACGAGGCTGCAACAAAATTGAAGATTCATCGAACGAAGATCCGCTCGAAGTACTAGCTTCTTGCAGATCCCTCCGGATGGTTAATCTAGAAGATATTCTTCGGATCTCTTAAACATTCCAAGAGATGAAGAATATGAGAAGGAATAAGGGACAAGTCAAACCTTTTGACCTCCCTAAAATCAAAAATAATAATATAAAAGAAAAAATTTTAAGAGAAGATAGTTCTTCTCTTTCCGTACATCAACGATTGATGTCCTGAGAACATCTCTATGCTAGGACATGAAAAGACCTTCTTCTCTAGATATTTTTCTAACTTCCAGATCTTATGATGTCTGATTTTTCTCATAAAAAAATCTCATAATTTATAAAGAAGAAGGGTTCTAAAAGAAACCTTAAGAAAAGATTTTCTTTTCTTCTTCTTCTTCTCTCATCAGAACATGATCAGAATATGTCCAAAATAAGATCACCATGCCCCAACTCATTAGAGCATGAATCCACCATGCCATTCTTCTTTCTCTCTCAAATTTTTATCATATAAAAATACAAAATAAAAAGAAAATAAACTGAAAAGAAAAATAAAAAGAGAAAAATATCTTCTCTCTTACCTTTTGTTTCTACAAGACATCAACTTTTGATCTCTTGATAGAAGACTCTTCTCCAAGGAATTTGATGCCTCAAACCACCCATTCCATCCTCTTTCTCTCTCAAATTTTATCACATAAAAAATACAAAAAATAAAGAGAGAATAATATGAAAGAAAAATAATGAGAGAAGATAATCTTTTCTCTTACCTTTTTTTCTACAAGATATCAACCTTTGATCTCTTGATTGAAGACTCTCCTCCAAAGATTTTGGTACCTCAAACCACCCATACCATCCTCTTTTTTCTCTGGTTTTTCTATCTATTTTCCACCAATTTTTGACTGCCTATCTCATCTCATATGGGCGGTAACTTTATATATGGCAAATTAGGTCAAAAGACCTAATCAACAAGGAGTCTATGGGGCATCCAACTCTTAGACGCCCCTTGCCTTATAAATTTTATAGAGAGTATGAAAATAATCACAAAAGGGGCAACAAAAAGAAGGGATAAGGATGGAAGAAGTTGGCACATGAGAGGAGGGAAGAGTCCTTGTGAAGGAGGACTCTTTCAAACAAAGGAGATAAACCTAAACCACTTTCCATAATTAGCCAAATCACTTTCCATATTGAATCAAATCAAATCTGATTCAAATCTCTAGAATAAGTAGTGTGAGATAATATTCCTTGAACATGGATATCATAGAAAAATATTTGGAAATTAATTAGTAAGCGTGGGCTTGAGATTTCTTAGGTGGTACAAGAGAAGAGATGGAGTCCTAGTCTAACTAAGATTCTTATATAGATTAGGTCAAACACTTTGAACACAATCCAAATTAATTGAAACCTAATTAATGGTGATCCTAGTCCAACTAAGAGTCTAATTAAATCAGATTAAATCATATTTAATTCTGATTTAAATCCTAACATAATTAGGAATTAGGTGCATACAAGTCCTAGTCAAACAGAGACTTGTTCTCCCTTGCAATTGGCTTATCCAATAAATTAATTAGACTTAATTCAATTAAATCCAAACTAATTTTAATCAAATCAAATTCAATTAGACTTGATTTCAGTCCAATTGCTCAATCAGATTGAGCTATTTAGCAATCTAATTGCTAATTGATCCTCCTACAACACTTGTATTAGGTCAAACATCAATCACATTGATCGTTTAACCTTAGAATGATTCTCAATCATCGATTAACTATCTGATTAGGTTACAACCTCTTATGTGTGTGACCTTATAGGTTCAAACTTAAGTCGATAATATAGAAACTAATTCTTGTACCAGGCAAAGTAACCATCTAGCAATGGTTTCCGACGTCCAGATAGGTCGAATGTATGCAAAGCAACATTCTAAGAACTCTGACCCATGGTTACCATATAATTCATCCTTTTGATCAATAATGCTCAAGATGACTTCGAGTATGCTGTCAATACTCATATAAGTCATCTCTATTGTATCTCAAAATTTTGCAAATCTTGTGACTCCTCACGAGGATTACCCAGGCCTAGGTTTTGCTAAATTGAAACATAGCGAGACATTCATTTTCTAAAGTTAATCAGGAGTGGTCAATCTCATCTTGACTCACACATCAATTTCATAAGTACTTGACTATAGTCAAAAATCTTTCAAACTTATATTAAAAATACAGGCAGTCCGGCACCAAAGCATAGTGAGTTGCTTGCAAGTCACCGTGGTGATCTCAGGTCGGAGGGACACTTATACCCATTGGCCTTAACTAACTACTCTTGACAGTAGAGTGTTACATTGGTCATGTTCCATGCAGATGTACTCCTACATCTCACCTGAATGCCATACCAGTGTCTCCACACCACTTGGTTATGAGGACAACCAACGCATATGGCATACAACGACCTACACTTGATAAGTTATCATCCTTGTTAATAACTTATCATTTGATTATGAATAATTTAAGAACCATCCGATAAATCCTCTTTTATCGATTGATTGTGGTTCTAAGGATTTCATCATAATTTAGGAGTTCATTTAAGGAAGATAGAACTTTTATGATGAATCTGCCAAATAACTATTATTATTAGATAATTCATATACTTATTCCAATCACAATTATGAATAATTTATATACTTATTCCAATAATCTACCACTTAGATGATTGGCTTTAGGTTATATTTTTCAACAATCTTCTCTGTACAATTATCAGTCAAATTAGTAGATAATAAATTTAATTTAAGAATAAATGATTCAATCATGAAACTCTAAAAAAAGAAGAAGTTTAGATGTGCAACCTAATATACCAAATCCTCATAATGCCGGCATATGACAGTCCAATCATCCATAGTGATGCTGTCATAGGGCTGCTGCCATGCTACCTCGTCTCCATGATCTTGTACCATATGGTACCAATGCTGATGCATGTGATGGCAATAATCCTTGAAATGCAATGATAAATGAGTGTCCACGGCTCGCTGCACATGATCCTCCTCAAAATCAATGATGTCGAATACACCCTGTCAATAATAAATATTAGAAGAATACTATACAAATTAAATATTCAAAATATAATTTATTTTACCTATAAGTGGGTGTAAAAAATCTCTCTCTGAGCCGGTAGAATATGACGTCAATCGAAAAGCATCATGGGGGCACAGTTGTGGCATATGATGCCCAGCTCAGTCTGCCATGGCTCGCACCATCTCCTAATGGGCCTGATGTAGCCAGATGGTATCTCAATATGGAGAGCTATCCCGGGTGTTCACGTCTCCAACACTCTAGAGCGAGGTTCTTCGATGGACTTGCCTTCGCCTCACTATCGATGAAGACTGATCTGAAACAATAATAAATAAATCATTAGTATGATAGCTATCTAAATAAAAGAATCAAATTTTATTATATAAAAAGTATAATAATATCACTCGGACCCATCTCATTGGGACCCACCTCATTGGGACCCACCTCATTGGGACCTGCAAGTGCAGGACCCTCTAGCAATGGAGTCGGTGCGGCAACAGAGATCAGTGAAGGTTCCTCAACCTCTGAGGTAGACTGTGAATGCGAATGTTGTCATCTGTCTCCTGATGTCATATCTATAATTTTTGACATATAAATGAATATAATATTGAATAATAATAATAAAAAATAAGTTACATTCTAATGAATATAATTATATCGCATATCATTATTGCAAGAGAAGATTGAACGAAGAATATAGATCTACTTATCAATATTCGTATCTTTCTCGATGTGTAGATCTTTTTTCGAATCACAATAATCGATATATGCATTGTCTTCTATCTCATCATCATTTATGAACTGATTGTTGCCCTCCGACTCATCAAGATTAAATACAAAATTAGTTTCAACTTCGTTGGATGGCAGATCAGCCCTATTCAAAGGTGTCGTTATAAGTTCTTCATCAACAACAAGCTCGGCTAATATTTATTCTTCTTACTGAAAAGTTTTCTCTTCATGTAACTCCGAATTTTCATCTGTCTTTAATTGGGTTAGTATGTCATATACGCCTCTAGGTGTTATTTTTTGTACAACATACCAATTACTTCGAAACTTTAGATCCTTCAAATATATTACTTGTTTTACTTGAGTTGCTAATATATACGGCTCATTCTGGTACCATGTTCATACAAAATTTATACTGATAAAGTATGGATCGATATGAATACCGATCTTTTTATTACTAATATCCCACCATTCACACTGAAACAAGAATATCAATGGATAGATAACTACTGAATACCACATAATGAAATAAAATATCAACTATTAACAATAATAAGATTATTACTTTTCTAAAAAGCCTGAATATGGGACATCCAAGAGTCGATCTCGATGAAAATTGATTTTTGAATGAGAATCTACGATTTAGTATAATTTACTACCATCTCTGAACAACATTCGAAGATGAATTTTTAATTTATCAAAAAAGAGTAACTCTGTATTAAAATTTTTTTATCAAAAATTTTAATGAAGTTTTCTCTAAAATAAAAATATTTTTTATATTTAATTATAATAAGTAAAAATATATAAAACAGCACATAAAATAATTAAATTGTAATAAGTAACAGCAATGTGCATTGTGTTAGTAGAACAAAAAATAATTAATCAAATAATTAAATAATTTTAGTAGTAACATTAAAAAATTTATGTAATAAATATAATTAATTAAATAATTAATCAAATAATAAAATAATTTTATTAATCAAATAAATTACTCAGCTCCGTCTCCATCGACCGCCAGTCACCCCCTTCCCGATCCTATCTCCGTTGGCCGACACCCTCTTTGACCCCGTCTCCACTGGCCGACACCCTCCCCTACCCCATCTTCTCTTTTTTCTTTTTCTTTTCTTTTTTTCTTTTTTCTCCTTTGATTTCTTTTTTTTTCTTTTTATTTCTTTTCCTTTTCACTTTTTCTCCCTTCCTTTCTCTCTTCCCATCCTCCCTCCCCACCGCCACCCACTTCCTGACCCCGTCCCCCCCGACTGCCGGCCGCCCCCTCCCCGAGCCTGTCTTCACCGGCCGACACCCTCCCCGACCCCATCTCCTCCGACCGCTCCCTTCCAAGCCCCATCTCCCTCAGCCACCGACAGCCCTATCCCCGACCCCGTCTGTTGCTCCTAGATTGATTTTGATGATTACAAAGCAGATTGAAGGGATACAAATAATTTTAAATTGAAAAAGTCTTTATGCTCTTCAAGGGCAAAATCATAATTTTACTAAAATCCTGATTTGATAGTATCATTTGGTAGAACAAGTGATTTGTAATCTATTGGTGAAAATTTTATTGATTTTGGACTTGTATTTTGAAAGTTATGCATGTTTGAAAATCATGAGTCGACCCGTGAGTCAACTCATGGCACTATGAGCTGATTGGCACGCAAAAATTCCCCTTGGCACGTTAGTTTTCTGACTTGGCACGACCTGTGAGTCGACTCATGAGTCGACCCACAAGGCATGAGTCGATTCATGAGTCGACCCCTACTGATTTGAGCCAAGAATTTCTAGAAACTCATTCTCTGGTCTTTGCAACAGAAGTCGACTCATGAGTCGACTCCTGAAGCATGAGTCGACTCATGAGTCGACCCCTGCGGCGGAAAATGTCAGCAACGGCTATTTTTTTGCCCGTTTTAATTGCCTTTTATGCTTCCTAAAATTGCTCTAATGGCTCTTTATCTGCCTAAATTATTTTCTCTTGTTTCTTATTGCTATAAAATGTTTCAAATGGTGAAAGAAATTGCAGATAAAAAAGGAGAGATCAAACCTATATACAAAAGGATCCAAAATCTACACGAGAAAGCCTGAGATCAACGAAATATCCAAAAGAAAAGGAGAGAGGATCCACAATATACAAGAGAGATTATGAAAGAGAAAAGCAAGAGCATTCAAAGAGAGGATTTTTCAAGCATATTGTTCAACCTTGATCAAGAGATCTTTCAAAGCCTTCAAGAAGTTCTCAATCAAAGATCATCTTCTTCTCAAGCATTCATTCAAGCGTTCATCCACCTTGAGAAAATTCAAAAAAGGTTTCTTCATTTGAGTAAAGTATTTTTATTGTTATATTCGCTCATTTAAGGAGCTGTTATTGTATTAATTTGTGCTGTAAATTTTCTTACTCTTTGTGAGTAATTGTTCTTGTTTTTGGAGGATTTCCAAAACAAGGAAAGGTTGATCCGAACCTGAAATCGGAGTGTTTTGGGTTAGCTTGTACCCGAGAAATAAGTAGACTAGCTTGAGATAGCTAGTGTCGGAGTTTCTGACGTTTTGTATTCGGGTTGAATACAAGTATAGTGGATTGAAATTCCCAAGTAGGAGCTTGAGGAGTGGATGTAGGTGCAAGGTTGGCATCGAACCACTATAAATCCTTGTGTTTGTGGTGTGCTTTATTGTTTCTCTTTATTTCTTTATTATATCCTTGCATTCCTGCTTTTGGTAATTAAGATTGAATTAAAGTCTTTGTTTTGTTTATCATAAGTAATTAATTAAGCCTAAAATTTTTAGAAACCCAATTCACCCCCCCTCTTGGGTTGCATAGCTGGGCAACAAGTGGTATCAGAGCCCGGTGCTCTAGCCCTTCTTTGATCTAACAATCAAAGAGCCAAAGATCTATGGCAACCCATGTCGGTACTTCTCTAGCCGAGGGGCAATCTACAAACCGACCTCCACTTTTCAATGGGTCTAATTACACCTATTGGAAAGCTCGGATGAAGATATTCATACAAGTACTCGACTATGGTATGTGGAGTATCATAGTGAATGGTCCTCACACACCCACCAAGATTATAAATGGTGAGGAGTCAACCAAACCCAAGAAAGAATGGGATGAGGTTGATAAGAAATTGGCACAATTAAATGCCAAAGCTATGAATGTTCTTTATTGTGCACTAGATGCAAGTGAATTTAATCGTATTTCTACTTGTGCATCTGCTAAAAAAATATGGGATAGGTTAGAAGTAACCCATGAGGGAACAAATCAAGTAAAAGAGACTAAAATAAACATACTAGTGCATAAATATGAATTGTTCAAAATAGAGCATGATGAGTCCATAACTGCTATGTTTACTCGTTTTACTGATATAATTAATGGTTTGAAGAGTCTTGGCAAATCCTATACTAACAGTGAACTAGTAAGGAAGATTCTCAGGTCATTGCCAAGAACTTGGGAAGCCAAGGTGACTGCCATCCAAGAAGCAAAGGACTTGAACACTCTACCTCTAGAAGAGCTTCTTGGATCCTTGATGACTCATGAACTCAGTATGAAGCAACATCAAGAGGATGAAGTCAAAAAGAAAAGAACCATTGCCCTTAAATCCACAGCTTCGCCTGATTATGAGACGGATGACACTGAAGATGAAGAACAGGATGAAGAGATGGCATTCATCACCCGGAGATTCAAGAAGTTTCTAAGAAAAAGGAAACAGGGGATGAGAAAAAAGTTCACAAAAGAGGAACAAAGCAAAGAGAAAGAGAAAGATCAACCCCTTATATGCTACGAGTGCAAGAAGCCGGGACATTTCAGATCCGAATGTCCACAACTGAAGAAAGGTCCAAAAAGGTTCAAAAAGAAAGCAATGATGGCGACTTGGAGTGCGAGTGATGACTCAAGCTCCGACGAGGAAACCTCAACAGAACAAGCCAACCTGTGCCTGATGGCACACGAAAATGAGGTGTGTCTAGCATCCCAAGGAGGAAACAGGAAATGGTATCTTGACAGTGGATGCTCGAGACACATGATTGGTGATGAATCACAATTCATCACGCTTGATGCTAAGGATGGAGGGATGGTCACCTTTGGAGATAATGGCAAGGGAAAGATCATCGGGATAGGTAACATTGGTATCACTCCCTCCAAATACATTGAGAATGTTTTATTAGTTAAAGGTTTAAAGCATAACTTACTTAGCATTAGTCAATTCTATGATAAAGGGTATAAAGTAGTTTTTGAATCATCTGTTTGCATTGTGACTAGTCCTATTAACGATGGCATTAAATTTATAGGATATAGGCATGGCAATGTTTATATGGTAGATTTGAATGATTTAGCCAAATTAGACATGCAATGCCTAGTATCCTTAAATGCTAAAATTAATGAGACTAGTTGGCTGTGACATCGTAGACTTGCACATATTAGCATGCACTCTCTTTCAAAATTAATTAAAAAGGAATTATTTCTTAGTTTGCCAAAATTAAATTTTGAAAAGGATAGAATTTGTAATGCATGCCAATTAGGGAAACAAACTAGAGTTTCATTTAAATCCAAAAATACTGTTTCAACTTCTAGACCTTTAGAGCTCTTGTATATGGACTTATTTGGACCAACTAGAACCACTAGTCTAGGAGGAAAACGATATGGCTTTGTAATTATAGATGATTACTCTCGATTTACTTGGGTTTTCTTTTTAGCTCACAAAAATGAAACTTTTCATATTTTCACTAAATTTCATCGAAAAGTCACTAATGAAAAAGGGTTTTCAATTCAAAATATAAGAAGTGATCATGGAACTGAATTTGAAAATCAAGATTTTGAAAATTTTTGTGATGAAAATGGAATTGGCCATAACTTCTCTGCTCCTAGGACACCCCAACAAAATGGGGTAGTTGAAAGGAAAAACAGAACCTTAGAAGAAATGGCCCATACCATGCTTTGTGAAAGTAACCTTCCAAGATATTTTTGGGCGGAAGCAATTAACACAGCATGTTACATTCTAAATCGTGCTTTAATTAGACAATTTTTAAAGAAAACCCCCTATGAACTTTGGAAAGGAAGAAAACCAAATATTGCATACTTTCATGTTTTTGGTTGCCGATGTTTTGTATTAAATAATGGCAAAGAAAAACTTTGTAAATTTGATGCAAAATCAGATGAAGCAATCTTTTCTAGGTTACTCCTCCACTAGTAAAGCATTTAGAGTTTTCAACAAAAGAACTTTAGTAGTTGAGGAGTCCATACATGTTGTTTTTGATGAATCTAACGATCTTTCTTCAAGGAAGAATGAGGGTGTTGATGATGCAGATCCGCTAATAGAAGGTATGAAGGAGATCACTCTGAAAGATTCAGCAACTTCAGAAGACAAGGATCAAGAAGACGAACAAAATGAGAGAGGTGAAGAAACTCAAGAACAATCTCAAGGTACAAATGACCTACCCAAGGAATGGAAGGTATGTTCACAACCACCCTAAGGAGTTAATTATTGGTGATCCTATGCATGGGGTAAAAACCCATTCTTCACTTAGAGATGTAGTTAATCATTGTGCTTTTGTATCTCATCTTGAACCTAAAACTTTTGAAGAAGCTGAAAATGATCATAATTGGATTAATGTTATGCAAGAGGAACTTAATCAATTTGAGAGAAATAATGTTTGGACCTTAGTATCAAGACCTAAAGATTATTCAATAATTGGCACAAAATGGGTCTTTAGAAACAAATTAGATGAGCATGGAAATATAATTAGAAATAAAGCAAGACTGGTTGCTAAGGGATATAATCAAGAAGAAAGAATTGATTTTGATGAAACCTTTGCACCCGTTGCTAGATTAGAAGCTATTAGACTTCTACTTGCATATGCTTGCTTTATGAAATTCAAATTATTTCAAATGGATGTTAAAAGTGTATTTTTAAATGGATATATCGCTGAAGAAGTATATGTAGAATAATCCCCTGGATTTGAAAATCATGCTTTTCCTAATCATGTCTTTAGATTAAATAAAGCTTTATATGGATTAAAACAAGCACCTAGAGCATGGTATGAAAGGCTAAGAAAATTTTTACTAAATAATGGTTTTTCAAGAGGTAATGTAGATACAACCCTATTTATTAAAAGAAATCAAAATGATATGCTAGTTATACAAATTTATGTTGATGACATAATTTTTGGGTCTACTAATGAATCCCTTTGTCAAGACTTTGCTAAGCTTATGCAGGGGGAGTTCGAGATGAGCAAGATGGGAGAACTCACCTTCTTCCTCGGACTCCAAATCAAACAATCAAAAGAGGGAATCTCCATCACCCAAAGCAAGTACACCAAGGAACTACTCAAAAGATTTGGAATGGAGAACTGCAAACCAATTGGCACACCAATGAGTCCCTCAAGTAAGCTTGACAAGGATGATGAAGGTAAAAGCGTAGACTTAAAATACTATAGAGGTATAATTGGTTCATTACTATATTTAACTGCAAGTAGGCCTGATATCATGTTTAGTGTTTGTTTGTGTACTAGATATCAATCTAATCCTAAGAAATCTCATTTGAATGCTGTTAAAAGAATCCTTAGATACTTAAATGGTACTCAAACTCTAGGGTTATGGTACTCTAAGGACTCACAAATTGATTTATTAGGATATTCAGATGCTGATTTTGCTGGATGTAAATTAGATAGAAAAAGCACAAGTGGAACTTGTCAATTTTTTGAAGTTAACCTAATCTCATGGTTTAGCAAGAAACAAAATTCGATGGCACTGTCTACGGCTGAGGCCGAATACATTGCAGCCGGAAGTTGTTGTGCTCAAATCTTGTGGATTAAGCAACAGCTCAAAGACTTTGGAATCAAACTTAATGAAACACCAATAAGATGTGACAACACAAGTACCATAAATCTATCTAAAAATCCAATTCAACACTCAAGATCCAAACATATTGAAATAAGACATCATTTTATAAGAGAACATGTTCAAAATAAAAATATAATTCTTGAATATGTTTGCACTGAAAATCAATTAGCTGATATCTTTACAAAGGCCCTTAGTGAGGATAGATTCTGTGAAATTAGGAGAAATCTAGGAATTCTAGATCCATATGCCTAAATTTTTCTCAATTTCCAAGATTTGATACTCAGAGCTTAATTTCCAACATCTATCCTGGTCCCAAAAGCTCAAGTTTATCATTCCAAAAACTTATCTTTGAGCAAAACTCTTTCTCCCAAAATTTTAAATTTTTCTGAAATTTATTCATATTTTTTCTGAATTTCTGAACTTCATGAGTCGACCCCCATGAGTCGACTCAATGGCAAACTTGTTATTTCCTCAAACTTCCCACGGGCTCATTGTTTTTATACTGGATCCCTGTTCGTGAGACGACTAATCTTCTCATCGTCCTCCTTCCAAAAGCCGTCTTCTCCAACTCTTTTTGCTCCAAATCCAAGGATCAAATTCGAAGCAATTCTCCCTCCTCCTCTCCACCAAAAATCGCCTCCTTGGAAAGGGATTTTTTGTGCTTTCTCGCATTGTTTGGCGCGGTTGGAACGTGACCTAGCACTTCACCGATCTTCCCAAATCCACTTCTTTACTCCATCAAAATTTCTCTTTTCTCTTGTGATCCCTCCTCCACTCATTCAAGTCTCCTTGCCTGCTACTATATTGAATATGGCTCCAAAGATGAAACTTCCCCAAAGAAGAAAGTCAATCCGTGAGCCTGAAGAAATTATCCGAAAGAAAAGGCATGCTCAGTCTTCCACTGCTCCCACTTCATAATCTGCTCAAGATCCCTCTCAATCCTCCCTAAGCCCCAGTAAGAATCCTCTTTCTGATAGAAAAGTTGAAACCGGGAAGAATATAGATTTTCGGTTCTTTGAGAAAGAAGGTTTTACTTTTGCAAGTAAAATTAAAAACCAAGGATGAGAATTCTACTGCTCCCTTAAGGAAGTCACCTATGTTGACCTAGTTAGAGAATTCTACCAGAACCTACATTATGGAAATGGGTCAGTGACTTCAACAGTCAAGGGAATTGATATCTGCTTGGATTCTAGGATATTGGGAGAAATACTTCAGTTGCCTAGTGAAGGTTACTCTTATATGGAACTCCCAGTAAAAGAAAAGGGGATCAGAATTATTTTAGGAGAAACTTATTCAGGAAGTTTAAACAAATTGGAAGCAAAGATTTTGTCCATTGAGATGAGGGTCCTGCATCAGATGGTAACAAAGCTCTTCTTTCCTAGGAGTGGTAGGCATGATCTACTGTCTGGCAGAGATGTATGTATCATGTTTCATGTCATCACTCAGACCCCCCTGAACCTCCCTGCACTTATGATAGAGGCCATGAGAGAAACTTTGAACAGATCCAAGGCACACTTGCCTTATGGTATGGCCCTTACTAGAGTATTTAGGAGCTTTGGAGTTAGCTGTGAGAGGGAGGCACCTACCAAGCTATCTCATGTGGACACTTTCAACCAACACAGCCTGCACCGAATGGGATTTATAAAGACTGATGGTGGTTGGATCAAGGGCTCTGAAGAGAGAGCTGAGGAAAGAGCTGAAGACAGAGTAGAAGAAGAAGATCCATCATCTTCTGTTCATGACTTCAGGGCAGCATCACCAGTTATCCAGTTCATTCCTGATACAGAGGCTGGCCCTTCAGAGTTTACTAGGATGCCCACACCAGTGTATCAGCCAGAGAGCAGAGTACCTCATTCAGAGTTCAGACTGACTGACGATCAGATCGAGCATATATCACAGCGTGTGGCTTCTTTGCTGTCTAGCCAGTGGAGTAGTACTTCTTTTGCACCAGGAGCCACCTCTTCTGATCAGACCATTACTCCCCACATCTCCACTGTGTTTCAGATGATATCAGATCAGTCCATCCGGATCCAGCAGCTTGAGAACACAGTCTGGAGACTGACTGGCAGAGTTCTAGACTTGCAGGGGCAAGTCCTTGCTTTGGCCCATCCCAAGCCACAGGAGTCAACTATTGAGGTCACAGATCTCACTGCAGAGGCTGGCAGGCTCAGAGGAGCACTAGAAGGTGGATATGAGTTACTGAGGAAAGAGATCCGAGGATCGAGTGAGCATGCAACCACTCAGTTCACTGCTCTACTTCAATCTGTTTCCAGAGCACTGAACGTACTTGATTCTATCAGACTCATCCTTTCTGTTCAGTCCTTAGCCTCTCAGCGTACTCAGCCACCCAGTTCATCTCGCTCTCCTACTCGTGCCAGAGGCAGACGGGGTAGAGGATGCATTTCTGATCCATCAGCTTCTCATACCATATCTGATGACTCCGATCCATGACTTGTCTTGATCATTACTAGATCCTAGGTGTTAGTGTCTTGTTCTAGGATCTGTATTTTGGGGCCATGTATTGACAATTAGCTGGTTGATTATTATAATATGAACTTTGTATTGAAACAATTATGATTTTAATGGAATCATCTTTTACTTATATTTCTACCTTTTGTAATGATGTTGATCATATTTTGGTTATATATATATTCTCCTTGTTGAAATATTGTCTTCTCTTTGTTGTTGTTTGCTGTTGATAATTGCTATATTAAGGGGGAGCAAACATCTGTGATAAACTCTAAAGGGGGAGAAATTAAAGAATGTTTCAGAAAAAAGAGAAGTTAACCATGTCTGATGATGTCAAAAAGGGGGAGAAATTAAACAAAAAGCAACTCATTAAAAGCAAAACCTTAAATTATGAGAAAAAGGGAGAGAAATTAAACAAAAAGCAACACATTAAAAGCAAAACCCTAAATTATGAGAAAAAGGGGGAGAAATTAAACAAAAAGCAACTCATTAAAAGCAAAACCCTAAATTATGAGAAATTTGGCATCAAACAGAAATTAAACAAAAAGCAACTCATTAAAAGCAAAACCCTAAATTATGAGAAATTTGGCATCAAACAGAAATTAAACAAAAAGCAATTCAATTATGAGCAATTAAAGAAAAAGCAACCCATCAAAAGCAAAACTACAAATTATGAGAAATTAATTGAAGAATTTAAAGAACAATATCAAAAGTACAATGCTAAGTACAATGCAATTATGTAACTTTTAAATTACTTTTTTACATATGCTCTGATTTACTTTAAAAATTTAAATATGCTCTGATATACTTCAAAATTCTAACTTACTCTGATACATCTTAAAATTTTTTTTAACTTGCTCTGATACATCATAAAATTTGTTCTGATACATTATAAAATTTTCTCTGATACATTGTAAAATTGTTTTTCTTGCTCCGATACATTGCAAAATTTATTTTTCTCTTGCTCTGATATATCTTAAACTCAAAATGAGCTAATACACTTTCAAAATCAACTCTTAAACATGCTTTGGCACACATAATTATTTTTTGTATCAAAAGCAATTAAAGCACATAATTAATTTTTGCTCTGATGCTAAAACTAAAATCAAATGAAAATAGGCAAATTTTCAAAATACAACTTGCTCTGATAACAAAAACAAGTTTTCTGCTCTAACACCAAAATCACATATTCCAATGAGCATATCTTCAAATCTTTAAGAAGATGGACAAACTATTTTTGTATATGATCATTTATATTACATGCCAAAAGAATCTTACTCTTTTCAAGCATATAAATGTATAATGCATTCTTTTGAAATTATTGATTCACATAAATGCTTTTGTTCAAATGTTTTGTCATCATCAAAAAGGGGGAGATTGTTGCTCCTAGATTGATTTTGATGATTACAAAGCAGATTGAAGGGATACAAATAATTTTAAATTGAAAAAGTCTTTATGCTCTTCAAGGGCAAAATTGTAATTTTACTAAAATCCTGATTTGATAGTATCATTTGGTAGAACAAGTGATTTGTAATCTATTGATGAAAATTTTATTGATTTTGGACTTGTATTTTGAAAGTTATGCATGTTTGAAAATCATGAGTCGACCCGTGAGTCAACTCATGGCACTATGAGCTGATTGGCATGCAAAAATTCCCCTTGGCACGCTAGTTTTCTGGCTTGGCACGACCTGTGAGTCGACTCATGAGTCGACCCACAAGGCATGAGTCGACTCATGAGTCGACCCCTGCTGATTTGAGCCAAGAATTTCCAGAAACTGATTCTCTGGTCTTTGCAACAGAAGTCGACTCATGAGTCGACTCCTGAAGCATGAGTCGACTCATGAGTCGACCCCTGCGGTGGAAAATATCAGCAACGGCTATTTTTTTGCCCATTTTAATTGCCTTTTATGCTTCCTAAAATTGCTCTAACGGCTCTTTATCTGCCTAAATTGTTTTCTCTTGTTTCTTATTGCTATAAAATGTTTCAAATGGTGAAAGAAATTGCAGATCAAAAAGGAGAGATCAAACCTATATACAAAAGGATCCAAAATCTACACGAGAAAGCCTGAGATCAACGAAATACCCAAAAGAAAAGGAGAGAGGATCCACAATATACAAGAGAGATTGTGAAAGAGAAAAGCAAGAGCATTCAAAGAGAGGATTTTTCAAGCATATTGTTCAACCTTGATCAAGAGATCTTTCAAAGCCTTCAAGAAGTTCTCAATCAAAGATCATCTTCTTCTCAAGCATTCATTCAAGCGTTCATCCACCTTGAGAAAATCCAAAAAGGGTTTCTTCATTTGAGTAAAGTATTTTTATTGTTATATTCGCTCATTTAAGAAGCTGTTATTGTATTAATTTATGCTCTAAATTTTCTTACTCTTTGTGAGTAATTGTTCTTGTTTTTGGAGGATTTCCAAAACAAGGAAAGGTTGATCCGAACCTGAAATCGGAGTGTTTTGGATTAGCTTGTACCCAAGAAATAAGTAGACTAGCTTGGGATAGCTAGTGTCGGAGTTTCCGACATTTTGTATTCGGGTTGAATACAAGTATAGTAGATTGAAATTCCCAAGTAGGAGCTTGGGGAGTGGATGTAGGTGCAAGGTTGGCACCGAACCACTATAAATCCTTGTGTTTGTGGTGTGCTTTATTGTTTCTCTTTATTTCTTTATTATATCCTTGCATTCCTGCTTTTGGTAATTAAGATTGAATTAAAGTCTTTGTTTTGTTCATCATAAGTAATTAATTAAGCCTAAAATTTTTAGAAACCCAATTCACCCCCCCTCTTGGGTTGCATAGCTGGGCAACACCGTCTCCACCGGTAGGCCCACTCCCTGGCCCTATCTCCCCCAGCCGCCTCCTCCCCAGCCCCATCTTTGCTGGCCGACACCTTCCTCGGCTTCATCTCCATCGTCGTCGGTCATCCCCTCCCCGACCCTATCTCCGTCGGCCAACACCCTTCCCGAACCCGTCTTCTCTTTTTTCTTTTTTTCATTTTTTTCCTTTTTTTTCTCCTTTTTTTCTTTCTTTTTTTCTTTTCTTTTTTTCTTTTTCCCCCCTCCTTTTTCTCTTCCCTTCCTCCCTCCCCATCGCCCCCTCCCCGGCCCCATCTCCCGCGGTCGCTGGCCACCCACTCCCTGGCCTCGTCTCCACCGACCGACACTCTCACCGACGATGGAGACTGGGCCGCCAGCCGGCCCCTCCCTGGCCAATCCCCCACTAGCCAAATCCTGCCCCCAAAACCATCTCCCCTATCTCCGGCCCCAGACCCCCTCTCCCCGTCGGCCCGATCTCCACCGTCGCCGGCCGACCACTCTCCGACCCCTCGGTGGCCTGATCAACACCCAAAAAAAAAAGAAAGATCATTTAAACCATTACCTCTAATGAACACGAACGGCATGGATGTGGATGACGGCATGGATGCGGATGATGAGGATGATGGCGGGTAGATGCGGATGAGGGTACGGATGTAGATGCAGATGGCAGCAGGAATCGATGGAGGGGAGAGGGGGGAGAGCAGAGAAAGGTAGGGGGAAAAAGTGGTTTTCATGTGAAACGGGAGGGGGGAAAGAAGAAGGGTTTTGTACGAAGAGCCGTGACATGACGTGAACTATTAGCGATAAAAATTTTTATCGTTAATAAACATATTAGTGATGAAAAAATAATTTTTATCGCTAATAATTTAGAAAAAAAATTTTATGATAAAAATAACTTTTCACCAAAAAATATTATTTGCGATGAAAAAAATTTCATTGTTAATAACATTATTAACGATGAAAAAGAATTTTCATCGCTAATAATGAAGGAAATTTATGTTAGTGTAGTACATGCATTAAAAAAATTTATGCTGTAAAAATAATAGATTAAATAATTTAATTCTAATCATAGATATAAGATCTAATCTTAGACTACCATATTAGGATCTTTGATATGAAAAATATATACTTTAGATCTGAAAGTAAAAATCACATCGACCTCAACGATGCTGAAATTCTAGATCTAACTATTAGATCTACCATAAGAATCAAAATAAGTTAGAGATCATTACCAAACAAATTTTGATCTTGATTTCTTCTAATCCAATAGATGGAGAGAGTCTTTCTTAGGTCACTCATAGCTACATGAAGTCGTCTGGCCTCTATAGAAAAATTCATGCGAAGACTTGCGTAGATCGGGGGCTCTAAGATGCTAGTCTGTGAATAACTTCGACAGCTGACCTCTTTCTTCTTCTACAAGCACCTTGGATACTCCAAAGTGATAGGAGATCTGGAGAAGGAAGAGAGGAAGAGGAGAAGAGGCTCTGAAAATAAAAGATCTACAAGAGAATTGATCATGGGACGTCCAAAAGAGGGGTCTCCATTTTATAGACTAGAAATTAAGACTTTCCAAGAAAGGATGCCATGAATCAACTACAAAACTCCTTTTTGGCATTCCCAAAAATTCTAAAAAAAATATTAAGATGTGAAAAAGAAATTTGGAGTCCCACATATCAAAAGATTTCTTAAAAAAAATAAAAAAAAAATAATATGGCTCCAAAAATATACCATATACGAAAAATCTCTTTCCTAGTTTGCATCTTATTTCTAATTCGGATCGCATTCGAATTAAGCAAGAGATAATATTATGACTCATCAGCTATAGCCAACCACCCTTGTTGGATCCTCTCTGATGATGCCAAAAATCATAATCCAAATCCAATTAGGAATGGAGAAATTGGCATGGATCCAGATGTGGCGCAAAAGATAAGGATAGAGTCCTAGTTTGACTTGGACTCTTCAATTCTAATCCAAATCAAATTTGGATTGAAATCACTGATAAAAATGAATATAATCCAATTAGAAATCTAAATATCTCATCAAATTCTAAACTCAATTAGGAATTAGTCGAGTCCAAATTTTAATCGAATCAGGATCAAATTTCTCTTGTAATTGGATTTGATCATATCAATCACAATCTGAGTCAAACTGAATCTAATTCAATTAGACTTGTTTCAAAGCTCTTTATTCAATCAAATTAAATTAATTAGTAATCTAATTACTAATTAATTTTCCATAAATGATAGAGTCTCAATCTCAGTGGGACTCTCCCACAGAGTCCTAGTCCAAGTAGGGCTCTTCACCAAAGTCACAATTCAATCGGACTCTTCAGCCATTAGATCAGACCAAATCTTCTAATGCGTGTGACCCCATAGGTTCGAACCTAAGTTGGTAGCATAGGAATAATTTTTTATACTAATCGATATAACCATCTAGCAATGATGATCCGACGATCGGATGGGTTGAAGTGTTGCAAAGCAACCTTCTAGAACCTACTGACATATAGTGATCGTATAATTCATTCTTTTGACCCAAATGATCAAGGTAACTTAGGATTTAACTGTCAATCCTAATTAAGTCGATCACATTATATTTCAACCTTTTAAATCTATCTCATGAATTATTCTGGTTAAGATTTTGCTAAATTGAAATACACTGATGCATATCTCCTACCAATTTAGAGGGATCAATTCCATCTTGACTCACACACTGACTTGATAAATACTTGACTGTACCTAGTATCTTTCTGTCACTAAGTTAGAAACTTAGATAGTCTAATACTAAAGTATAGTGGGTTGCTTACAAGTCATCATGGTGGTCTCAGGTCGGAGGGACACTTATACCCATACCCTTCACAAGCTACTCTTGACAGCAGAGTGCTCGGCACATGATTATGTTCGATGCGAATGTACTCCTACATTCCATCTGCATGCCATAATAGTGTCTCCACACTTCTTGGTTAAGAGGACAACCAACTTATATGGCACACAATGACCTATATTTGATATCGCTATCATCCTAGTAATAGTGTATTATTTGGTCGTGAATAATTTTAAGGACTTAACGACAAATCTTTTTTTATCGATTAATATATATAGTCCTAAGGACTTCATTACAACATAGAAGTTTAAAGATGGTCAATTTGTAATGAAAATATCAAATAACTTTTATTAATAAAAATTTATATATAGTTTACAAGATGAGTACAATCATCTAATGATTGGTTTTAGGACATATTTTTCAACAACTTTCATTTGAACTAAAATCAATCGGTACAGTATCATATACCCATCTTCAATTTGTGGTTATAAAACTTTTTGATTTTGAGAGCTTTAATAAATGGATCAGCTAGGGTTCTCCCTTCCGTCGATCTTTTGAAGGTCGACGTCACCTCGATCCACGATCTTCTGGATAAGATGATAACAGTGTAGAATAATTTGGTGCACTGATGGGATCTCGGCTCTTTGGCTTAAGCAATGGCTCCAGTATTATCGTAGTATAACAAGACAGGGCCATCAACAGAGGGTGCCACTCCAAGCTCGTCGATGAACTTCTGCAACCATACAGCTTCTTTCACAATATCGAATGTCGCGATATACTCTGCTTTGCAAACAGAATCTGCCACAGTATTCTGCTTAGAATTTTTTTAGCAGATTGCTTCACCATTTAAGGTAAAAATATAATCCGACACACTCTTACTATCATCATGGTCTGACTGAAAGCTAGAGTCAGTGAACCCCACAAATTTCAAGTCAGTTTCACCATACACAAGCCATTGGTCCTTAGTATTTCTTAAATACTTAAGAATGGTCTTAACGACCTTCCAGTGGTTTGCTCCTAGTTCAGACTGGTATCTACTCACTAATGAGTATGCCACGTTTGGTCTCATACATGTCATAGAATACATAATAGAACCCACTGTCGAAGCATATGGAACTCTACTCATACGTTCTCTCTCTTGAGGAGTTGTCGGATAACTCTTTTTGAAAGAAAAATTCCTCAGCCTATCGGAAGATAGCTTTTCTTGAAATTCTTCATGTTGAATCATTTCAGCATAGTATCTATGTACGTGGATTGGGAGAGCTTGAGCAGCCTCTTAATCTATCCCTATAGATCTTCATCCCTAGGATGTAGGCTGCTTTTCCCAGATCTTTCATGGAGAATTATGATGATAACCATATTTTTATTTTCTATAATGTAGGGATATCATTTTCGATTAAGAGAATGTCATCCACATACAACATAAAAAATATAATTATCAAACTATTTATCCACTTATATATGCAGGGTTCCTCTCTATTCCTAACGAAGCTATACGTTCTGATCACCCTATCAAAATGTATGTTCCAACTCTGAGATACTTGCTTTAATCAATAAATAGATCTCTGAAGCTTACACACCTTGGACTCATCTATGGATAAGAACCCTTTAGGTTGTATTATATACACCTCTTCGTTCAGTTCTCCATTTAGGAATGCTGTCTTCACATCCATTTGCTAGACTTCATAGTCTAGATATACTGCGATAGCAAGCATGATCTGAATGGATTTGATCATTGCCACAAAAAAAAATATCTTGTCATAATCAATACCATAACACTGACAATAACCCTTAGCAACCAAATGGGCTTTATAGGTCTTCACCTTTCCGTCTGTGCCCCTCTTTCTCTTGAAGACCCACATACACCCTATGAGCTTTACCTCTTCAAGTAGGTCAACTAATGTCCATACATCATTGACCTTCATGGACTCCATTTTGGATCTCATGGCTTTAAGCCATTTATCAGAGTCGGATCTCTGATTACATCCATATAGGTGATCGGATCCTCATCGTTCTCATCGAGTTCGATAAGATCCCCATCCCGAACTAAGAAACCTAAGTATCTATTCGGCTGATGCGATACTCTACTGGATCATTTTAAGGATGTTTGTTTATTGGGCTCCAAGTCTGATCTCATCAAATTCGATTCAGATTCAATCATTGATGTCAATTCTTCTATTTGTCGAACTTCATCAAGCTCGATTTTAGAGGTACTTATTCCTTCACTAAGAATTTTTTTTTTCAAAAAATATGCCTTATTGCTGACAAACATCTTTTGTTCAGCAGGCAGGTAAACATAATATCCCCTCATTTTCTTGGGGTACTCTGAAAGAAGAGTACCCTATAAGCCAATTATAAGTGTGTTGCGATGGGACTTCCTTTAAAATTTTCCAACTCATGAAAAGATATTTATTATTTGAGGCATTGATTCATCATATTAGCTGCATCTTAAAATATCTAAGATTATGATGAACCCTAAAGATTAGGATAATAGTTTTAGAAGACATGAATGGGTCATGCTAGTGAGACCTAAAATCCTAAAATTTTAATCTTAAATATTCCTTGTCGTAGGAGCATTGAGTCGGAGATCAATGTTCCAGATAGATTGGCATATCTTATGTATGCTCAATGGAGAGGGTGGCGATCTTACTAGCCACTTGTGTGAGACACTAATACAAAGATGTGGGTGCTCATTTGAGAAATGAGTCCACTGAATTGACTCGATGAAAGAGAACATCTAATGGAAGCCTTATTTGTATGTCAAAGATGGTTCTCTAAGTGGGAGTTGTGCAAGTGATCCTTAGATCTGAAACTACCATGAAATCTTGTGCACATAAATCCATATCTTGATTCATACCCAGGCATGGCATTAAGATAAGTACGGGGTGTTCTGGATATGGTGGAGTGTGTATGAAGATTGTGAGTAGGTCAATATGGAATCGATCACTCCTAGTAAGAGGAGATCGCATCTTATGTATTTTCAATCCTAGATGACTCAGAAAAGTCTTTTGGCCAAAAGCAAGAAGGAGATTAGAAAGAGTTTCTAATGCTTCTTCATTGGAGTCATTATTGGTTAATTAAGAATCGATATGAATATGTATTTGAGTTTGACATGATTCCATACTCATGAACATATTCAAGGTGCAAGGATGATCGAAGGATTGAATTGCATGGTAATTTACCACTGAAGGGTATATTTGGTATTTTCATCAAATTCTACATCTTCTGAGTAGTCATAATATATTGCTAAATGTCAATCTTGACTTGTAGGTTTTTGATCGAATTAAAGAGTTTAATTCAATCATCAATTAGAAAGGATTCTAATTGTTGAACTCGGATTAGCTCGATTGGACTTGAATCGATTAGACTGAAATCTAATCAAATTTAGTCAACTTATATTCAGACCTACTGTCAGCTAGATATAGAATCTAATGAGTCACACACATATAAAAATTGGCCAAGGATCCTTTTGAAAAAGGTTGATTGGAATTTTGGATTTAATCAGGGTTCCGGTAAGCATGCTAGCACGTGTGGAAACTCTTGCTCCTTTGGAGACCAATTTGGTCCCATCCCTTGCTAATTAGCTAGCCCAATTTAGTAGACATTTGGGTCAGGTCATATCACCTATAAGAAGCCCAAATTGGGGCACCACATTTCATGTTAACACCAATTATGAAGAGTCCAAGTTGTGGTGGACTCTTGGTGCAAAACAGGTTCTGCCTACAAGTGTTGGCGTGGGCAGAAGAAAAAATATTATTTCTTGTAGGATTAAAATTATGTGTGATAGCTCACATCACCTTTTATCCTCTGGTATATATTTCAAAGTATGAGATATATTTTTTCTAAAATTTTTGAGGAAAATAAAAAATTAAAAAAAGAAGGGTGTCTCACGCATGCATGCAGAAGTGTCATGTCTCTCCATGATTTGGAGAGTCCTTATCCCTACCAAATACTTTCAGATTAAAACAATTTTTGGTGATAATATTATAAATTAGATAGGATATTTTTGATAATTTTTTTGGAATTTTTTAATATCTATCTTGATGCCAAACAGATGCCATAAGTCGGTCCTGATGCCTGCACGCATGGTGATCAGAACTTGCGTGAAGAGGTGCAAGGATAGCATCCTTCCGTGAGAATTTTATTACTATTTTTGATTTTCTGGAATCTAGATTGAATCTTCAATCCACATGGATTTTTGAGAATTTTTTCTAATTTAAGAAGAGATATGAAAATATCCCTTCTTTGGTTGCATGCGCACAGACCATGGTGCTGATCGACGTAACATGGATAAGAGTCCTTCTACTTGAAGGAACTCTTATCTCTGATAATCAGATTAGATATGTCTTTTGGATAAGGCATGTACCTCTCTTTTGGCATCCCTCTGGTGGCTATAAATAGGTCAGAGTGCTAGATATCTGATGGATCGAAGAGGGGTTTCCAATTTCTCTCCTGTTGCTCTCCTTTCTTTCTTACAACCTATCTTAGTTTTAGGACAAGGCTTTGGGATTTAAGACAAAGCCTTATCTGATCCTAACAAGGGTTGTAAGGATTCTAAAGAAGGAGAATCAGAAGTCCAGAGGAGGTTCTAAGAGGGTGAGGTCAGGTTCTTGAAGAAACTTGACCGGTACGAGGCTAGTCGAGTTCTAGGGACTAGAACTTTTGAAGCAAGGTGAAGAAGGAGCGCTGTCTTTGGTTCAATTTTCGTGTGGATCACCATTAGAGGGTGGATACTTGGATGCCTTATAAAAATTGGGATTAGCACTACAAGTATTCTTCTTATCCTAATTTATATTTATTATGCTTTGATTATTATAGTCAAGAGTTTCTGGGCATTAGGGCTTCCGGTGCATTGGGTGTTTCGAATGAAAATTTTAAATACCTAACCCTTCTGCTATACCATCAGAACCCCAATAGTGGTATCAGAGCCTATCTTGATTTATGTAATCAAATATTAAATTATTATTTTGATTATGATCAAGTATGAGTGTTTGGTTTGGTTCAAGTCGGGTCAAGGGTTGAACCTGATTGAACATCCAAACCCTATCATGTCTTAGAGATGTGTTTTAAATATAAAATGCATTATGTATGTATAAAATTTTCTTAGTAGCTTAGTACTCTAATTAGAGTTCATCACCAGACCGTCCGGTCATAAGAGCAAGTAGGGTTCAGAGACCCTCTCTTCTTATTCAATAGGGTACTCTTATGGCGTGTAGGGGTGCCACTGTGATGTTCCAAGAAGAAGAACCGTGAAGAGAGTATTTTATATTCATGCATGTTATTAGAACTTCATGCATATATGATATGCTTGAGATGTTTAGTTATAATCATATTGTATGATTCTGCTTCCATATCTTAGAGATATGATAAGATGTCATAATTAGTTGTTATGATTATTAAGATACAACTATTATAGTGTATTCTTGTGATAGATTGAATTAGGATGTGTTTGAGACCATTAAAGCCCTCATAAAAATCATATTAAGTCGTAGTGTTGTGAATCGAAGATGATCTATTTTTTTGAATCGATTAATTAATTGGTGTCTAAGGAGTGTTTCAAGTGTGGTGGTTATTTAATTGGTTATGTTGCTGATTTGGCTAATTTTATTGGTATCTAAGAAAAGCAATAAAGGGACCCCCACCAATCTTAACACTTTCTTGGCCAATTAGATTAGTTCGAATCTTGAATGAAGGTAGCTTAGTATTTTAAACACTACTAAGGGCCTTCCTTCATGCTAGGTTAATGTTACATCATGAACTATGGCTAGTTTGTTGTGTTACCATAAGGCTTATCATAAGGATTGATATAACATAATCCTGGTGCATAAAAGATGCTTATGGTAATTTTGGATATACTGCTTTGTTGTGCTAACACAAGGGCAATTATATTTGATTTTTGTTGCCCAGCTATACAACCCAAGAGGGGGGGTGAATTGGGTTTCTAAAAATTTTGAACTTAACTAATGACTTATGAAAAATGTTTGTCAATAGCTAAATGAATGAGGAGAATAACCTTAATTCAAGATTAATTGCCAAAAGCAAGAATGCAAGGAAATAATGAAGAGTTAAAGAAAAGCAATTATGCACACCACAAACAAAAGAATTTATAGTGGTTCGGTGCCAACCTTGCACCTACATCCACTCCCCAAGCTCCTACTTGAGAATTCCAATCCACTAAACTTGTATTCAACCCGAATACAAACGTCGGAAACTCCGACACTAGCTATCCCAAGCTAGTCCACTTATTTTCCGGGTACAAGCCAACCCAATACACTCCGATTTTAGGTTCGGATCAACCTTTCCTTATTTTGGAACCCCTCCAAAACAAAAACAATCACTCAAACTAAGTAAAATAATTTATAGCATAAATAAGTACAAGAAAAGCTCCTTTAATGAGCAAATATAACTTTAAATACACTTTACTCAAGAGAAGAAGCCCCTTTTTGGATTTCCTCAAGGTGGATGGAGAATTGATTGAGCACTTGAGGAGTTGGTAAGCTTGGATTGATGGCTTCTTGAAAGCTTTAAATGAGCTCTTGATTAGGGCTGAAAAGTTGGCTTGAGAAATCTTTTTTCAAATTCTCTCTTTTGAATACTCTTGAATGCTCTCTTGAATGCTCTTCTTTTTCTCTTTCAATCTCTTGCTATCTCTTTCTTGTTTCCCACCTTTTGAATCTTTTTATAGTTTTAAGAAATAGAGAAAAATATTCTAGACTGAAAAAGAGCCGTTAGACCACATTAAATGAGCATTAAAAGCACTTAAAATGGGTTAAAATCTAGCCGTTGCGAAAAAATCCCGTCACAGGGGTCGACTCATGAGTCGACTCATGCCTCAGGGGTCGACTCATGAGTCGACCTCTGTTGAAGAATACCAAAAAATAGGGTTCTATAATTTTTGGCCTAAAAACTGCAGGGGTCGACTCATGAGTCGACTCATGCCTTGAGGGTCGACTCACAGGTTGTGTCAAGCCAAAAATTCTGCGTGCCAAACAGCTCATTGTGCCATGAGCTGACTCAATGAGTCGACTCATGGATTTCAAACATGCATAACTTCCAAAATACAAGTCCAAAAATAATAAAATTTTCACCAATAGATCATAAATCTTTTGTTCTACCAATTAATACTATTAAATCAGGGTTTTAGTAAAATTATGATTTTACCTCTGAAGAGCAAAAAGACTTTTTCAAATAAAAAATATTGGTACCCCTTCAACTGCTTTGTAATCATCAAAATCAATCTAGGGAGCAACAATCTCCCCCTTTTTGATGATGACAAAACACTTGAACAAAAGCATTTATGTGAATCATGAATTTCAAAAAGGATGCATTATAAGTGCATTTGCTTGAAAAGAAGATTGATTCTTTTGGCATGTGATACAAATGGTCATATGCATAAATAGTTTGCCTATTTGCTTAAAGATTTGAAAAATTGCTCATTGGATTATGTGATTTTGGTATTAGAGTAGAAAATTTATTTTTGTTATCAGAGCAAGTTGTATCTTGAAAAGTTGCTCATTCTCATTTGATTATTTAGTTTTAATATCAGAGCAAAAATAATTAGGTGTACTAATGCATGTCTAAGAATTAATTATAAAGTATATCAGAGCATGTCAAATTTAAGATGTATCAGAGCAAGTTTAAATTTTAAAGCATATCAGAGCATGTTTAAGGAGTAATTTTAAAGGTTGCTCATTTGCATTGCACTTAGCAATTTACTCATTGTATGTTTAAGTCATTTAATAATTTTGCTTTTGATATTGTTCTCCCCAATTCATTTTATTTTCAAGTCTTTTAATAATTTATAATTTTGCTTTTGATATGTTTCTTTTTCTTTAATTTCTCTCCCTTTTTGACATCATCAAACATTGTTAACTCTCCCTCTTTTTCTGAATACATTTTCTCTTTAGTGTTTCTTCAAATTTCTAGTGCTAATCATTAATGTTTGCTCCCCCTGAATACAGCAATCATTAACCAAAATATGCCATAGATTATCATAGATATGAATCATCAACAAAGAGAAATTGTTTCAACAAAGAGAAGATATATAACCAAAAGATGATTGACATCATTACAAAGAGTAGATATATAAATAAAAGATAATTAAAAACATAGTTGTTTCAATACATATTTCATATCATAAAAGTCAGCTAGCTAATGTCATTACATGGCCCAAAATACAGATCCTAGAAAGAACAAGAGACTAACACCTAGGATCTAGTAAAGCTCATGACTAGATGGATCGGAGTCATCAGAGATAGGGTGAGGAGATGATGGATCTCGACCAAGAGCACGTCCTCTACCCCGTCTGCCTCTGCCACGAGTGGAGGTGCTGGCACGAGCAGGTGAGCGAGATGAACTAGGAGGCTGAGAACGTTGAGAGGCCAAGGACTGGACTGAAAGAGTGAGTCTAATGGAATCAAGAACGTTCAGTGCTCTCGAAACAGACTGAAGCAGAGCAGTGAACTGAGTAGATGCATGCTCACTCGAGCCTCTGATCTCTCTCCTCAATAACTCATAACCACCCTCTAATGCACCTCTGAGCCTGCCAGCCTCTGCAGTAAGGTCTGTGACCTCAATAGAGCTCTCCTGTGGCTGAGGATGGGCCAAAGCTAAGACTTGCCCCTGCAAGTCAAGAACTCTCCCAGTCAGTCTCCAAATACTATCCTCGAGCTGCTGAATCCGAATAGGCTGATCTGAGATCAATTGAAATACAGTGGAGATATGGGGAATCAAGGTCTGATCAGATGAAACTAATGAAGTGGACCCTGGTGTAAATGTAGAAGTGCTCCACTGTCGAGAAAGCAAGGAAGCCACACGTTGAGAAATCTGCTCGATCTGATCATCAGCCAATCTGAACTCTAAAGGAGGTGCTCTGCTCTCTGGCTGATGTACTGGTGTGTGCCTCCTGGTGAACTCTGAAGGGCCAGCCTCTGGGTCTGAAACAAACTGGATATCTAGAGATGTTGTCCTGAAGTCATGGAGAGGAGATGAGGGACCTTCTTCTTCAGCTCTGTCTTCTACTCTGTCCTCATCTCTCTCCTCAGAACCCTTGATCCAACCACCATCAGTTTTAGTAAATCCCATGCGGTGCAGAGTGTGTTGGTTGATGGTGTCTACGTGAGAAAGCTTAGCAGATGCCTCCCCCTCAAAACTGACTCCAAACCTCCTGAAAACTAGTGTGAGAGCCATACCAAAAGGCAGATGTGCCTTGGATCTGTTCAGTATCTCTCTCATGGCCTCAATCATTAATGCAGGGAGGTTTAATGGGATTTGAGTGATCACATGAAACATTATACAAATATCTCTGCCAGAAAGGAGGTCATGCCTACCACTCCTAGGGAAGAAGAGCTTTGTCACTAATTGATGTAAGATCCTCATTTCAATTGACAAAATTTTGGCTTCCAATTTATTCAAACTTCCCGAGTAGGTTCCTCCTAGAATTACACTGATCCCCTCTTCCTTCACTGGGAGTTCCATGTAAGAGTATCCCTCACAGGGCAAATGAAGTATCTCTCCCAAGATAATAGGATCCAGACAGATATCAACTCCCTTAACTGTAGAAGTCACTGTTCCATTGCCATAATGCAGATTTTGATAAAATTCTCTAACCAGGTCTACAAAAGTAACTTCCTTGAGAGAGCAGTAAAAACCCCAACCCTGGTTTTTTATTTTGGTTCCAAAGGTGAAACCTTCTTTTTCAAAGAATCTAAAATCCACATTTTTTTTGGTTTCAACCTTCCTATCAGATAAAGGGATTTTGCTAGGGCTAAGGGGAGACTGAGAGGGACCTTGAGCTGACACAGAAGCCGGAATGGGAGCAGTGGAGGACTGAGCAGCTTGCCTTTTCCTGCGGACATTTTCTTCCAGCTCACGGATCGATTTTCTTCTTTGAGGGAGCTTCATTTTTGGAGCCATTCTCACCACAACAGCAGACAGGGAGACTCAGAGGATCAAGTGGATGAGTAGAAGAAGGGTTACAAAAGGATGGAGAGGGATTTTGGCAGAGAGAAGAGGCAGTTTTGAGAAGAACGGTGGAGGCTAGGGCACGCTCCAACCGCTTCAATCAAAGGAGAAAGATGCGAAAATCTCCTTTCCCAGGTGGTGATTTGTGGTGGAGAGGAGAAGGGAGAATATTCTTGAGCTAAATCCTTGGTTTTGGAGAGAATGAGGATGAGGATGACGGGTCTTGGAGGGAGGAAGACGAAGAGAATGAGTCGGCTCATGAACAGGCTTCAAGTTAAAAGGAAAGAGCCCGTGGGAAGTTGGCAATAATTTCAAGTATGCCATAGGGTCGACCCTAGGGGGTCGACTCATGAATCACAAAAATTCAGAAAAAATATGAAAAAATTTTGAAAAAAATTAAAATTTTGGGAGAAGACATTTTGCTCAATGACAAGTTGTGAGAATGATAATCTTGAGTATTTAGGTCCAAGAGAGATGATGGAAATTGATCTCAAGTCAATTCCTTGGAAATGGAGAAACACTTAGGCATAAGGATCAAGAATTCCTAGATTTCTCCTAATTTCACAGAATCTATCCTCGCTAAGGGCCTTTGTAAAGATATTAGCTAATTGATTTTCAGTGCAAACATATTCAAGAATTATATTTTGTTTTGAACATGTTCTCTTATAAAATGATGTCTTATTTCAATATGTTTGGACCTTGAGTGTTGAATTGGATTTTTAGATAGATTTATGGCACTTGTGTTGTCACATCTTATTGGTGTTTCATTAAGTTTGATTCCAAAGTCTTCGAGTTGTTGCTTAATCCACAAGATTTGAGCACAACAACTTCCGGCTGCAATGTATTCGGCCTCAGCCATAGACAGTGCTACCGAATTTTGTTTCTTGCTAAACCAGGAGATTAGGTTAACTCCAAGAAATTGGCAAGTTCCACTTGTGCTTTTTCTATCTAATCTACATCCAGCAAAATCAGCATCTGAATATCCTAATAAATCAATTAGTGAGTCCTTAGAGTACCATAATCCTAGAGTTTGAGTATCATTCAAGTATCTAAGGATTCTTTTAACAGCATTCAAATGAGATTCTTTAGGATTAGATTGATATCTAGCACACAAACAAACACTAAACATGATATCAGGCCTACTTGCAGTTAAATATAATAGAGAGCCAATCATACCTCTATAGTATTTTAAGTCTATACATTTACCTTCATCATCCTTGTCAAGCTTACATGAGGGGCTCATGGGTGTGCCAATTGGTTTGGAGTTCTCCATTCCAAATCTTTTGAGTAGTTCCTTGGTGTACTTGCTTTGGGTGATGGAGATTCCCTCTTTTGTTTGTTTGATTTGGAGTCCGAGGAAGAAGGTAAGTTCTCCCATCATGCTCATCTCGAACTCCCCCTGCATGAGCTTAGCAAAGTCTTGACAAAGAGATTCATTAGTAGACCCAAAAATTATGTCATCAACATAAATTTGTATTACTAACATATCATTTTGATTTCTTTTAATAAAGAGGGTTGTATCTACATTACCTCTTGAAAAACCATTATTTAGTAAAAATTTGCTTAGCCTATCATACCAAGCTCTAGGTGCTTGTTTTAATCCATATAAAGCTTTATTTAATTTAAAAACATGATTAGGAAAAGCATGATTTTCAAATCTCGGGGGTTGTTCTACATAGACTTCTTCAGCAATATATCCATTTAAAAATGCACTTTTGACATCCATTTGAAATAATTTGAATTTCATAAAGCAAGCATATGCAAGTAGAAGTCTAATGGCTTCTAATCTAGCAACAGGTGCAAAGGTCTCATCAAAATCAATTCCTTCTTCTTGATTATAACCTTTAGCAACCAATCTTGCTTTATTTCTAATTACATTACCATGTTCATCTAATTTGTTCCTAAAGACCCATTTTGTGCCAATTATTGAATAATTTTTAGGTCTTGATACTAAAGTCCAAACATTATTTCTTTCAAATTGATTAAGTTCCTCTTGCATTGCATTAATCCAATTATGATCATTTTCAGCTTCTTCAATAGTTTTTGGTTCAAGATGAGATACAAAAGCACAATGATTAAATACATCTCTAAGTGAAGAACGAGTTTTTACCCCATGCATAGGATCACCAATAATCAACTCCTTAGGGTGATTGTGAACATACCTCCATTCCTTGGGTAGGTCATTTGTACCTTGAGGTTGTTCTTGAATTTCTTCATCTCTCTCATCTTGTTTGTCTTTTGTTCCTCGTCCTCTTGAATTGTTGAATCTTTCAGAGTGATCTCCTTCATTCCTTCTATTAGAGGATCTGCATCATCAACACCCTCATTCTTCTTGAAGGAAGATCGTTAGACTCATCAAAAACAACATGAATGGACTCCTCTACTACTAAAGTTCTTTTGTTAAAAACTCTAAAAGCTTTACTAGTGGAGGAGTAACCAAGAAAGATTGCTTCATCTGATTTTGTATCAAATTTACCAAGTCTTTCTTTACCATTATTTAACACAAAACATCGGCAATCAAAAATATGAAAATATGCAATATTTGGTTTTCTTTCTTTCCAAAGTTCATAGGGGGTTTTCTTTAAAATTTGTCTAATCAAAGCACGATTTAAAATGTAACATGCTGTGTTAATTACTTCCGCCCAAAAATATCTTGGAAGGTTGCTTTCACAAAGCATGGTACGGGCCATTTCTTCTAAGGTTCTATTTTTCTTTTCAACTATCCCATTTTGTTGGGGTGTCCTAGGAGCAGAGAAGTTATGGCCAATTCTATTTTCATCACAAAAATTTTTAAAGTCATGATTTTCAAATTCAGTTCCATGATCGCTTCGAATATTTTGAATTGAAAATCCTTTTTCATTAGTGACTTTTCGATAAAATTTAGTGAAAATATGAAAAGTTTCATCTTTGTGTGCTAAAAAGAAAACCTAAGTAAAACGAGAGTAATCATCTATAATTACAAAACCATATCATTTTCCTCCTAGACTAGTGGTTCTAGTTGGTCCAAATAAGTCCATATGCAAAAGCTCTAAAGGTCTAGAAGTTGAAACAATATTTTTGGATTTAAATGAAACTCTTGTTTGTTTACCTAGTTGGCATGCATCACAAATTCTATCTTTTTCCAAATTCAGTTTAGGCAAGCCAAGAACTAATTCTTTCTTAATTAATTTTGAAAGAGAATGCATGCTAATGTGTGCAAGTCTACGATGTCAAAGCCAACTAGTCTCATTAACTTTAGCATTCAAGGATACTAGGCATTGCATGTTTATTTTGGCTAAATCATTTAAATCTACCATATAAACATTGCCATGTCTATGTCCAATAAATTTAATGCCATCGTTAATAGGACTAGTTACAATGCAAACAGATGATTCAAAAATAACTTTATATCCTTTATCACAAAATTGACTAATGCTTCGTAAATTATGCTTTAAACCATTAACTAGCAAAATATTTCAATGTATTTGGAGGGAGTGATACCAATGTTACCTATACCGATGATCTTTCCTTTGCCATTATCTCCAAAGGTGACCATCCCTCCATCCTTAGCATCAAGTGTGATGAATTGTGATTCATCACCAGTCATGTGTCTCGAGCATCCACTGTCAAGATACCATTTCCTGTTTCCTCCTTGGGATGCTAGACACACCTACAAGCAAAAGTCAAATTTTTGTTTTAGGTACCCAAGCTTTCTTGGGTCCTTTTTGGTTAGTCATAATGGTTCCTTTTGGAACCCATATTTTCTTTATAGTTGAGTTTGCAGATTTGTTAAAGAGGCAAGTGTATGACTTATGTCCTACTCTACCACATTTGAAACAAGTAATATTGGTAGACTTGTTACTTAAAGAGTTTACATAAATATTTTTCAGATATTTTTGTTTCTTCAAGGGGTTATAGCCAAGTCCAGCCTTATCATATACAGCTTTTTGATTATCAAGAATCATATTGAGTTTGTTTGAACTTAAGGTGAACTTTTCTACTATTGGTTTCAGCTTGGCAATTTCATTCTTTAAGCTTTGATTTTCTTGAAGCAAGGTAGTTTTTTCAATTGAAAAGTTTTCAGCTTGTTTCAATAAGGATTGATTTTTAATTTTAGCTCTTTGTTCTTCATCCCTAGTTTCTTTAATTCATCAACTAAATCATAGAATGCTTCATGCAATTCTTCAATTGTAAAGTCACTAGGGGTTTCGGAAATTACCTCATTTTCGTGTGTCATAAGGCACAGGTTGGCTTGTTCGGTTGAGGTTTCCTCATCGGAGCTTGAGTCATCACTCGCACTCCATGTGGCCATCATGGCCTTCTTCTTGAACTTCTTGGGACCTTTCTTCAGTTGTGGGCATTCGGATTTGAAGTGTCCCGCTTCTTGCACTCGTAGCAGATAAGGGGTTGGTCTTTCTCTTTTTTTTGCTTTGTTCCCCTTTTGTGAATGGCCTCTTCCTCATCCCCTGTTTTCCTTTTTCTCAAAAATTTCTTAAATCTTCAGGTGATGAGTGCCATCTCTTCATCCTGTTCTTCATCTTCAGTGTCATCAGTTTCTTTATCTGGTGGAGCTGTGGATTTGAGGGCAATGGTTCTTTTCTTTTTGACTTCTTCCTCTTAATGTTGCTTCATGCTTAGCTCATGAGTCATCAAAGATCCAAGAAGCTCTTCTAGAGGTAGAGTGTTCAAGTCCTTAGCTTCTTGGATGGCAGTCACTTTGGCTTCTCAAGTTCTTGGCAAGGACCTGAGAATCTTTCTTACAAGCTCACTGTAGTATAGGACTTACCAAGACTTTTAAACCATTAATGATATCAGTAAAACGAGTAAACATTACAGTTATGGACTCATCATGCTCCATTTTAAACAATTCATATTTATGCACAAGCATATTTATTTTAGACTCTTTACTTGATTGGTTCCCTCATGGGTTACTTCTAACCTATCCCATATTCTTTAGCAGATGAACAAGTAGAAATGCGATTAAATCATTTGCATCAAGAGCACAATAAAGTACATTCATTGCTTTAGCATTTAATTGGGCCATCTTCTTATCAACCTCATCCCATTCTTTCTCGGGTTTGGTTGATTCCTTACCATCTATAATTTTAGTGGGTGTGTGAGGACCTTCACTATGATACTCCACATATCATAGTTGAGTGCTGAATGAATATTTTCATCCGAGCTTTCCAATAGGTGTAATTAGACCCCATTGAAAAGTGGAGGTCGGTTGGTGGATTGCCCCTCGGCAAGAGAAGTACCGACGTGGGTTGCCATAGATCTTGGCTCTTTGATTATTTAGATCAAAGACGGGCTAGAGCACCGGGCTCTGATACCACTTGTTGCCAGCTATGCAACCCAAGAGGGGGGTGAATTGGTTTCTAAAAATTTGAACTTAACTAATGACTTATGAAAAAATTTGTCAATAGCTAATGAATGAGGAGAATAACCTTATTCAAGATTAATTGCCAAAAGCAGAATGCAAGGAAATAATGAAGAGTTAAAGAGAAGCAATTATGGACACCACAAACAAAAAGATTTATAGTGGTTCGGTGCCAACCTTGCACCTACATCCACTCCCCAAGCTCCTACTTGGAATTCCAATCCACTAATCTTGTATTCAACCCGAATACAAACGTCGGAAACTCCGACTCTAGCTATCCCAAGCTAGTCCACTTATTTTCGGGTACAAGCCAACCCAATACACTCCGATTCTAGGTTCGGATCAACCTTCCCTTATTTTGGAACCCCTCCAAAACAAAAACAATCACTCAAACTGAGTAAAAAATTTATAGCACAAATAAGTACAAGAAAAGCTCCTTTAATGAGCGAATATAACTTTAAATACACTTTACTCAAGAGAAGAAGCCCTTTTTGGATTTCCTCAAGGTGGATGGAGAATTGATTGAGCGCTTGAGGAGTTGGTGAGCTTGGATTGATGGCTTCTTGAAAGCTTTAAATGAGCTCTTGATTAGGGCTGAAAAGTTGGCTTGAGAAACCCTTTTTCAAATTCTCTCTTTTGAATGCTCTTGAATGCTCTTCTTTTTCTCTTTCAATCTCTTGCTTCTCTTTTTGTTTCCCACCTTTTGAATCCTTTTATAGCTTTAAGAAATAGAGAAAAATATTCTAGGCTGAAAAAGAGCCGTTAGACCACATTAAATGAGCATTAAAAGCACTTAAAACGGGTTAAAAACTAGCCGTTGCGGAGAAATCCCGTCACAGGGGTCGACTCATGAGTCGACTCATGCCTCAGGGGTCGACTCATGAGTCGACCTCTGTTGCTCCTAGATTGATTTTGATGATTACAAATCAGATTGAAGAGATTCAAATAATTTTAAAATGAAAAAGTCTTATGATCTTCAAGGGCAAAATCATAATTTCACTCAAATCTTGATTTGATTAGTATCATTTGGTAGAACAAATGATTTGAAATCTATTGGTGAAAATTTTATTGTGTTTGGACTTATATTTTTGAAGTTATGAAGGTTTGAAGTGCATGAGTCGACTCATGAGTCAACTCATGGCACTGTGAGCTGATTGGCACGCAAAAATTCTCCTTGGCACGCTAGTTTTCTGGCTTGGCACGACCTGTGAGTCGACTCATGAGTCGACCCACAAGGCATGAGTCGACTCATGAGTCGACCCCTGCTAATTTGAGCAAGAAATTTCAGAAAAGCATTCTCTGGTTTTTGCAACAGAGGTCGACTCATGAGTCGACCCTGAAGCATGAGTCGACTCATGAGTCGACCCCTGCGACGGAAAAATGTCAGCAATGGCTATTTTTTTGCCCGTTTTAATTATCATTTATGCTTCCTAAAAATCCTCTACGGCTCTTTATCTGCCTAAATTTATTTTCTCTTGCTTCTAATGCTACAAAATGCTTAATTTGATGAAAAAAATTGCAGATTAAATAGCGGATCAAACGTGAAATCAAAAAGAAGAGAAGAAGAAGAGAAAGACGAGAAAGAGAGAAGAATAGAAGAGAGGATCCGTAATTTTGCAAGAATAAGCCTGAGATCAATGAAATATCCATAGAGAAAAAGAGAGAGGATCCACAATATACCAGAGAGATTGTGAAAGAGAAAAGCTAGATCTTTCAAGGAGAGAATTCTTCACGCCTATCATTTCAACCTTGATCTAGAGATCGTTCAAAGCTTTCAAGAGATCTTCAATCAACGATCAAACCTCTTCTCAAGCATTCGTTCAACCGTTCATTCATCTTGAGAAAATCTGAA